>NC_038046.1:46815660-47171939 GCF_002211085.1 Panicum hallii | reverse complement strand
TGCCGCCTCTGCGCTCCTGGCATCGATTCTGGCTGGTAACTTTTGATCTCGGATGAAGTCGATAAAAGCCTCTCGCCAGTCTTCTTGCAGCCTCTCGATCGGGCTGTTGGGGACCCGCGTCGATGGTTTCCTGCAAACAAGACTTGATGGATGGCTGCTTGAGCTCCTGGACGAAAACTCCTGGTGGGACCTGAGCACGTGTCGACCCCAGCTTGGACAAGGTGTCTGCGCCAACATTGTGCTCTCGTAGCACGTGATGAACCTCCAAGCCGGAAAATTTGTTTTCTAGCTTGCGCACTTCCTGCACGTAGGCCTCCATCGTCTCCTTGTTGCAGTCCCACTCTTTGTTGACTTGCTGCACAACGAGAAGAGAATCGCCGTACACAAGTAGTCGCTTGATCCCTAGTGATATTGCCAAACGAAGCCCGTGAAGCAAGGCTTCATACTCTGCTTCATTGTTGGATACTGCCCACAGGATCTGAAGGACATACTTCAATTGTTCACCTCGTGGAGAAATAAGCAGAACTCCAGCGCCGCCGCCATCGAGCTTGAGGGACCCGTCAAAGTACATGGTCCAGTGCTCTGGCTTATCGACCGGGGTTGGGACCTGATTCTTCCGCCATTCTGCCATGAAGTCGACTAGAGCTTGAGACTTGATTGCAGCGCGTGGCTTGAAGTCGATTGACAAAGCCCCCAGTTCCACTGCCCACTTTGATATACGTCCCGTGGCATCTTGATTATGAAGAATATCCACCAATGGGAAATCCGTAATCACGATGATCTTGTACTCGTCGAAATAATGGCGCAGCTTGCTTGATGCGATTAGAATTGCATATAAAAGCTTTTGAACGGTGGGGTATCGTACCTTGGATTCGGAGAGTACCTCACTGACGAAGTGGACAGGCCTCTGCACTCCAAATGCATGGCCTTCCTCGCCTCGCTCGACTACAATAATACTGCTGACAACATGAGTTGTTGCCGCGATGTAAAGATCTTCCCCCGGCAATGGTGCTGTAAGGATCGGAGGAGACTGAAGGTGATGTTTCGGATCTTGCAGAGCCCGCTCGGCCTCCTCCGTCCATTGGAACTTATCTTGGCATTTCAGGAGCTTGAAGAAGGGTAGTCCTCTCCCCTCGAGTCGGGAGATGAACCTATTCAGGGCTGCCATACAACCTGTTAGCTTCTGCACACCCTTGATTGTGGCCGGAGCCTCCATATCAGTAATGGCTAAAATCTTTACAGGGTTGGGTTCGATGCCCCGATTGCTAACAATGAACCCGAGCAATTTCCCTGAAGGTACTCCAAAAATGCACTTAGTAGGATTGAGTTTCCACCGAAATCTGCGCAGACTGCTAAATGCTTCCTCCAAATCTGCAATCAAGTCGTCGGAATTTCTGGTCTTGATGACCACGTCATCGACGTAGGCCTCGACATTCCGGTGCAGCTGATCCGCGAAGCACATCTGGATCGCACGCTGATATGTTGCTCCTGTATTCTTTAACCCGAAGGACATGGTTTTGTAAGCATATGTCCCGTACGGGGTGATGAATGCAATCTTGACTTGGTCCTCCTCCTTGAGCGCTATCTGATGATATCCTGAATAACAATTAAGAAAACAAAGAAGGACACAACCAGCCGTCGAATCGACAACTTGGTCAATGCGCGGCAGCCCAAAGTGTTCCTTTGGGCAGTGCTTGTTGAGATCAGTGTAGTCGACTCACATTCTCCATTCGTTGTTCTTTTTCTTTACAAGAATGAGATTAGCTACCCACTCTGGATGGATTACTTCTTTAATGAATCCAGCCGCGAGAAGTTTAGCTATCTCCCGTTTGATGGCCTCATGCTTATCGTGCGCAAACCTTCGCAGGCGTTGCTTCTTAGGCACAGCCTTTGGGTGTACATTCAAAGCATGCTCGATCAACTCCCTGGGCACCCCTGGCATATCCGCTGGTTTTCACACGAATATGTCTCGGTTAGCCCGGAGGAAGCTGATGAGCGCGAGTTCCTATTTGTCACCTAAGCCCGCGCCGATGACAGCGGTCCTAGATGAATCTCCCTCCTGGAGCTGGATCGTCTTGAGGGCCACGTCGTCAGTCGACTAGATGCTCGACTTGCTAGCCTTTTTGGAGGGAATCTCCAGCCCGGACTGGGAAAGCTGCTGCGCAGCCGCGAGTACTTCTCCCGAAGCATCTGGCACGCGAGTAGTCGAAGCATACTGGATCGCCTCCTGATTGCAGTCGTATGACTTCTTCAAGTCGCCACGGAGAGTGAGTACTCCACATAGTCCTGCCATCTTGAGAAGCAGATAAACGTAATGCGGCACTGCCATAAACTTGGCGAGTGCCGGACGACCCAGTATTGCATGGTAAGAAGATTCGGAGTTGGCCACTTCGAACTTAATAAACTCAGTGCGGTAGTTCTCCCTCGTGCCGAAGGTGACTGGGAGGACGACCGTACCAAGTGGGTGTGCCGCGTTACCTGGAACGATGCCGTAAAAGGGGACTTGCTGGGAACCAGCATGTCCTTGAAATCCAAGCCCATCTTCCTCAAAGTGCTAACGAAGATGAGGTTGAGCCTGCTTCCGCCATCGATGAGGACCTTGGTAAGCTTGACCTCCGCCACCACGGGATCAAGGACCAAGGGGAACTTTTCGGGTTCTGAAAAGCTCGTCCATTGGTCATCGCGAGAGAACGAGATGGGGACCTCCGACCAACGGAGCGGTCGTGGTACCGCCGGCTCGACGGACATGATCTCCCGGAGGAGCAGCTTCTGGTCCCGCCGAGAGCTAAAATCCTCGTCTCCCCCGAAGATGACGTTGACGACCTTCGAAGCGTCCTGGAACTTCGGTTTGCGCCCTTGGTCGTCGTGGTCGTCATCCTCGGGTTCTTTGTCCGCAGGCTTCTTGTTCTTCTTACCACCACCGGAGTTGCTGAATATCCTCCGAAGGTGGTAGCAGTCAATGGCAGCGTGGTTGGCACCTGGGTGCCATGGGCACTTTTCTGCAGGAGCTTCTCGAACTCCTCTTGCGTTGTCGACTTCTTGCCCCGCGGAGGACAATCGATAGCCACGATGATATCATCTGGCTTTTGTTTCCAGGGCGGACCTAAAAAGTCCTGCTGGCCTTTGTCGTTGCGGTTGTCGTTTGGGCGCCTCAGATTGCTATCTTGACGCTGCGGGAACCACTCCCGCATCTTCTCCTCCTGTTCGGACCAATCGTGCATCATATCACGAAGGCCCGCAACAGTTTTTGGCCTGTTCCGCCCAAAATCCCTGTAGGTGCCTGGGTCGGTGATGCCGTTGTAGAAGCAGTCGATGATGTCGTCCTCCGAAATGTTTGCGATGGTGGCGCGGACGTCGAAGAAGCGGCGTGTGTAGGACCGCAGGAGCTTGTTACGTTCCTACTTACATTGGGCAAGATCGTGACGAGTACCTGCACGAGCGATTGCTCCTTGGAAGTTGTCGATGAAGACCTTCTTGAGGCGCTCCCAGGAGTCGATGGAGTTGCTGCTGAGGCTCTCCAGCAAGGTGAGCAGCGCAGGGTCCAAAGCCATCGGAAAGTAGAAAACTTTGGTGATGTTCGAGCCCCTTGCGACCTCAATGGCCGTGGAGTAACAACGGAGCCACTGCTGAGGGGCCTGCTTGCCGTCGTACTTGGTGATGCCGATCGGCTTGAAGCCCTCAGGGTACTTATAGCTGCTGAATCGCACAGAGAAAGCAGGAAAACGATCACGGCAATCAGTCCCTTCAGTATCGACTTCTTCACGTACCTTACGCCTAGAGGAGATCACCGTCCGCGCATCGCGGCCTTCATTAATGTGCTGGCGTAGGTCTTCTGTAGGAGGCCGATGATTGGCCTGTCGCGGGTTGCCCCCCGAAGGTGGCTGTTGCCTCCCGCCGGGGGCCTGGCTCCCGCGAGCGTTGTTGTTGTTGTGGCTGGGCTGAAGTCGAGGGCGACCGCCAGCCGTTCGGCTGTGAGCCTGGTTCCGACTCTCACCCACACGCTCTTCCCTGATGGTGGAAGCTGGATTTTATTGATTCAACTGGATCCAGGCCCTCTACGCGTAAAGGAGTGCTTGGCGCACGTCCGGATCGTGGCTGCGCTCAAGGATGGCCGTAACCCTGGCAATGTTAGCCACCGGGGTACTGAAACCCCGTTCACTTACGGCGACAAACTCAGGGTCAAGCTCGCGATACATAGATCGCCTACGCTCGTTGGTCCTCCTTCGACGGATCGCGCGGGCCCTGTTCCTGACCCTCCGCGCCTCGCGATCAGCGTCGTTCTCTTCGCCAGCGTTGGCAGTGGCCTCATCTTCAGAGACCGCTTCGAAGTCGACGGCAGGAAAACCGCCATCATCCTTGCCTTCTTCCGCCATTAACACCTGGCGGGAGGTGAGCTCGTGAGAGCTCGTGTCGACTAGTTCAGTCGACCCCTCCGCCGCAGTAGCCAATAGCCTGCCCTCTTGAAAGGGCAGAGGCTCAAGGTGAGCCACAAGTTGACCTTCTGCCTCGAGTAGATTGGAGAGCGCCATGCCCCTCCAATGCACAATGCGCCCCTCCGGCATAGAGGTGATCACCAGATCACTGCGCCAAAACAACCCAAAGCCCCCCGACACGCGGTGGCTTCGAGCCTTCCGTCCTGGAGCAGAAAGTCCAGGTCCTTCTCTAGCATGGAGAGGGACCCAGAGACGTTGGCCTCCTGGAGATCAGTGGCCAATTTGCATGAACTGAGTTGGGATCGGTTATGCGGGTCCCTAGATTGGAACGAGTCCAACCTAGGGGAAGTTGCTGCGACGCTGGAAGAAGTCAAGCGTGGAGCAGACTCCATCTCGATCTTTGTTGTAGAAGCACAGGTTGACAAGTTGTCGAGATCATCAACGAACTTGTCGAGGTCGCTGTGAAGATCCGCAGTGGAAGTCTTTGGCTTCATGTCGACGAGGAATCGCCGAAAATCGCCCACACCATCTGCGATGCAGACCCACGAGCCAAAAACGAATGTCGTGCCCTGAGAGGGAACTGACCTGGAGAATCTGAAAGTCGCCATCGAGCTCGCCGATGGATCTTCGACGCGTTCCCCTACCTGGCGCGCCAGCTGTCGGTGTTTAACCGGCTGCCCACTGAGGGGTATACCCAAGGTGGTAGATTTTGGGTTAGGGAACGCCGAGATCAGGAACTCGAAGGTACAAGAAACACAAAGCTTAGACAGGTTCGGGCCGCTAGGTGCGTAATACCCTACGTCCTGTAGTGGTTTGTATTGCCTTAGGTGTAGAATGATCCAAGGATCACGTTTTGAGAGGGGTCCTTCCTCCCTTATATATCTGAGAGGTCAGGGTTATAAAGATACTAACTAACACCAGCCAGGGAATCGTACCAGAGCATATCTCGAATAAATTCCCTCTGTACCGGTTAGCTCTATCTCCTACTTAAACGGGATAAATAAGAGATAAACGAGATAAATAAGAGATAAGACGGACTTAATCTCTTTAACTACACTATGTACACAGCCCCGTTGCCCCAAGTCTGACAGTTAGTTTGGACTTTAGAACATCAAATAAAACTACATCGGAAGCTTGTCAACTTACGGGCTCAACGCAATGAAGCATGAGGCCCACAACGTGAAAAAGGTCCATCAGTTTGATTGAAGAGACAATAATCCTATTTGGCAATAGCAGAGCCTCTTCAGGGTTACAGAGGGCTCCGACCCCTCTTGTTATGGATAAATTTTTAAAGATTCTACGGTTCAGTAATTTATATTTGACACGTACATCAGCAGCAGATCATGCATAACCTATATTTACTGCATGCGCACTACTCCCGCGCATCTACGTGACTGCATGCACGTATATATATAGGTTGTTTGGATGCAGACACTAATTTTTAGTCCGAGTCACATCGGATGTTTGGATGCCAATTAGAAGACTAGATATAAGCTAATTATAAAACTAATTTCATAAATGGAGACTAATTTACGAGATAAATCTATTAAGCCTAATTACTCCATCATTATCATATGTTTGTTGTAGTACAGCATTGCCAAATTATAGACTAATCAGGTTTAATGAATTCATCTCACGAATTAGTCTCCATTTATAGAATTAGTTTTATAATTAGCCTACGTTTAATACTTCTAATTGGTATCAAACATCCGATGTGACGGAACTAAAAAAATTAGTCCGGAGGATCCAAAGGGCCCAATATTCTCCTATGCATTTTGACTTCCATCAAATAGTTCATTTGCTAATTTGGATATTAATACCACCGCATTCCAGCTAGTCCATATTAGCATCAGTTAGTTAATCATCAGTTTTGTCTGCTTCTCAACTGTAGTTCAGATTTGCTTCTTTATTTTTTTCTTGCTTCTAAAGTTTAAACCTCGAGAGCTACTTCCTTAAAAATCATCTATTTCCTAATTTGTACAATTTTTATTAGGCGTTAATACTAGACAATAGGCACGGTATATTGTAGCAATCAGTTCCCCCTTGGATTGACTGCTAGCTCCGCCACTGCTATTCGGTACTCCTTCTGTTCCAAAATATAGTTCGTTTTGGCTTTTATAAATTTATAGATTTTGCTATGCACTTAGGCATACATTATATCTTTTCTTTTTAAGAAAAAAATATAGATTATATCTAGATGTATAGTAAATACTATGAATATAGAAAAGTCATAACAAACTACATTTTCAAACGGATGAAGTATTATTTACTTATTGCAACTGGCGACGTCGTGACAGCTGCTACAAAATTGCACCAACCAATAGCATAATACTACAGGAGAAGTTGAAGCAAACAGTTCTATGGGAGAATGAAAGTCAGAACACCATAAAAAAGGGCATTTATATAACTGGACTAGGCCTGAGGCTCAAAGCGGAGCGGGACACTTTCACAATTCTTTGTATGCCAAGTCTAAAGGTTGAGGTATCTCTGTACTAGACTGGCAAATCTTGATGAAGTCATCATATATGTCTCGATGTCGCCAATACGTCACATACCACATAAAAAAGAGTGCTAATTCCTATAATTAATTCAGAAAAATATGAGCATCCTGCCAAGTGGGGTCGAGTGAGGATTGAGAACTCGAATTCGGATAGATATGGTCCAATCACAAGGATAATCTGAACTATTCTCAATTCACTCAGGTTTTCTTTGAAAATATTGTTGTTGTTGAACACACCATTTACAATTTAACTGCTTAATAGCTTCCAAATGGATTTACTGTGGATAGTAGTATAATACTATGTATTTATAAGAGGTTAAATATGTACTAACAACAAAATCTAGTTAAGGTTAAACACTAAGATTAATCCCCGTCGCTTATATAGTGTCATTCTTTTAAGGTTACCATATTATATCTTTACCTATTTTTAAAGGGCGCAATGTTTCTTACAGAAAATTTGGTTTGGTTCAACGGTGTTACCTATGAGCGGGTCCAAGCATATATATTAGGAATCGAACAACAATGTTATATATAACCTAAACAACTCGAATACAATAATAAGCTAAATGACTCGAATACAATAACAACATGAAAACACAACAAAAATGTGTTAAAGAAAATCCATCATAGGAAAAAATATCAACCACCATACTCCCATGAACTTCGACCGTGGCAACATATAGACATATTTGCTAGTATCTATGAGGATGATACAACTTACAAGACACATATGTTGGTTAATTGTTGCATGTGTAATATCTATGATAATGGATCCATAACAATTGCATGTATAAGTTTTGTTAGTCCAGGATATTGAGCCCTTAAAACTGCTTTCTTATCTCCTTTTTAAATTCTATACCATGTCAGTAAAAAAATGTTTTATATGGAGCTCATTAAATAAGCCCGATGTTGTGAACTGTTTAGTCTAAAAATGGAATGATGACAAGTATTTAGAAAGAGGGAATATAATTTTATGCATTATCATCGTGCTTTTGGAGTTATGTTTAGATGTTTCTAGACCCTAATTTCTCGATCTAAGAGTTTGCTTGGTTACCGGCCACAACTCACCACAATACTTGCATAGCCCGTGGCGGGTGTGGTGTTTAGAATTAGGGCATGTTTGGTTGTATGTCTAAAGTGGTAAAAATTATTTTCTGCCACACCTGGCTAAGGTTAGGCACTGAAATTCTGCACCACACCTTGGCATGCCTAAGGGAATCTTGCCACACTTTTACAAGTTATTGACGAGTGGGACCTACACAGTAGAAGAAAAAAATCTTGCCACGAATGTGGATACAAACCAAACGTATATCTAACTCGGTCAAACTTGCCTAACCTTAGACGTGACAAACTGTGGCAACTGAGACAGCGAACCAAATATACCCTTAGACTAACTCCAACAATGATATGCAATTTTGAGAGGTAAATCAGGGTTGCCTCACGTGTACAGTAAATGCAACACGCATGTATTTAGTGACATCTCCAACAGCCATAGCATTTCCCGCTCTCCCGGCAGTATCAGTTTCATTTCCCGCCAACTCCCGGAACTGAAGAGGCATGGCCTGGCGATTTCAACAGCTCGGCGACTGAGCAGCATCGATCCTTGACTGCTCCTGTTGCTGGCCGGCGGTTTCGGCGGCTCCGCGACTGAGCAGCGTCGGTCTTGGACTGCTCCTGTTGCTGGCTGGCGATTTCAGCGGCTCCGCGACTGAGCAGCGTCGGCCCTTGACTGCTCCTGCGCTGCTTCACCAGAGCTCATGGTGATGGCCAAATCTTAGATTTGTGATTTGTCGGCAGAGGCTCGTGCTCCTTCCCGGCGCCAAGTAACACTTCTTCTTAGGATCCGGTCTGCATATTAATTTTCCTCATTTATATAATGTTTGTCATTGGATATGTGGCTGTGATTTTAGGGATGGCGATGAGGTATATTAAGCTTTCAAACTGTGGAACGGCTGCCAGTCAGGGGAGAGATGCCGATGATGTTGAGATGGCTACAACAGTTCTCGTTGTTGGGACAAAATGTCGATGGGGAGGTTCAACACCGGGTCACAAGACATACAAGCGCGACCGTGAAGGTGCTAACAAAATATTGAATGCTCAATATTTTGTTGAACATCCAATTTACAACCCAGATCATTTCCGCAGGAGGTGTGTACGTGAGCTGAAACATAACTTTTACTATATTGTCAACCAAATATGCAGTAACTAATATAAATTGGGTGGTAGGTACCGAATGCGGGAGAGTTTGTTCCTTTGGATTGTCGATAAGGTTACTGAAGCGGACTCCTACTTCAAACAAAAACGAAATTGTGCTGGTCAACGAGGATTTTCCCCCATCCACAAATGCACGATTGCAATTAGAATGCTAGCTTATGGTAGCATTGCTGATTCATTGGACGAGTATCTTCAGATGGGTGAGAGCACTGTATTGGAGACATTGAAGTATTTTGTCAGAACAATAGTAAATGTTTTCGGGGAAGAATGGATTAGGCCACCAACAGAACTGGAGTTACAGCATATACTAAAGGTTAATGAGGCAAGAGGATTTCCTGGAATGGTTGGCAGCATAGACTGTATGCATTAGGAGTGGTCTAGTTGCCCCACTGCTTTGCACGGGATGTACAAGGGCCACAAAGGGAAGCCAACTATGATTCTAGAGGCTGTGGTGACTGAGGACCTCAGGTTTTGGCATGCATACTTTGGATTACCTGGATCCCATAATGATATTAATGTGCTGCAGCGATCACCGGTCTTTGATGATTTAGCTAATGGCAGAGCACCTCCGGTTGAGTTCAATGTGAATGGCAACATTTACAATATTGGTTATTACCTAGCTGATGGGATATATCCAGATTGGGCTACCTTAATCAAGACAATTAGTGCACCCATAAGTAACAAGCACAAGGTGTATGCAGAGCGACAGGAGGCATGTAGGAAGGATGTGGAGCGTGGTTTCGGTGTTCTTCAGGCTAGGTGGAAGATTTTGCACTCCCCTGCTAGGTTGTGTCACCAAGAAGATCTAAATTATATTATGAGGGCTTGCATCATCTTACATAACATGATCATCATGGATGAGAAAGGTGTGGATCTTCCTAGAATTCATTCATCACAGTGGCCTGGTAGGGAGAACCCTCCTGTCTGTAATATTGCAGATTTTATAGATGCTCAAACTTATATCCGGAACAAAGAAACTTGCCACCATCTTCGTTCTGACCTTGTCGAGCATATATGGGGATTGTACGGTTCAGGCACTGGACCTTTTGCTCGAAAGGGAAGCATATGAATGTTCAAGCAGATCAGCTACTTTTTGAAGTCAAGCTTTTGAATGGTGTTGATATCAGGTGGAGACAACAATGGATGTAATTAAGTAGCATGTATCCCAGAACTTGCCACCTTGTAATGAAGTAGCATGGGTCCTCAAAGTTAGTCATATATGTAATTAAGTAGCACATGTCAGGAAGTATAAGTCACTAATTTTGTTCCACTTTTCGTTCTGCTCTACCACATATATAAAACTGATGTTGTGAAACGATCATTACAACAGAACTTACAAAATTGAGTTCACACATAGATTTGCAGAACTTACAAAGTTTAATTCACACATAGACTCTCAAACATCAACTCTGAAATATAAATACCCTCAAACTTAAATGAGGATTGTTCAAATGACATAGTTAACTCTGAAACATACACACATAGTAATTCAACTCATGCATCTTTTGGGTCCGAGCTAGCAAATCCACGACGTTCCATGATCAGGCGTTGCATGCCAATGTAATAATTCTTCAGATGCGGAGCTACCTTGTCAATATCTATTGCCATGATTGCAGCTTCAGCAGTCAGCAGCTATGCCTCAGCTTGCTTTGCTACATTATCAGCCTCTTGTTTTTTGAGAATTAAATTCTCCTCACGCTGCTGCTTCTTGAGATCTAGATATTCCCTTTGAAGGCTGAGTTTCTCATCTTTCCTAGTAAGGATCTGAACCATTTGCTCATCTTCTTTCTGTTGGCACTTCTCCCTGTTGTCGTGAATGCGTTGAAGCACATCAACTGCTGTGCTGGATGAGGAAGCATCTGCAACTCTCTTTCTTTTAGTACTATCTCTTCCTGCTGGTCTAGCAGGAATGCTATTCTCATTACCTTCCTCTGCCACTGCAGTAGGAGCTGTGTTTGCTTGTGAAGAACCTTACCCCCTGTCCCTGCAGAGTTGCTGTTGAGCTCCAAAACCTTGTCATTCCATTTTGATTCGTTTCGGAGGATTTTCTAGCAATGCATGAATTGGAAAGGTTCCACAGCCTCGTACATACGGACTGCATCGTCAATCTGCAAAATTCAGACATCTCATCAATGGCATGTGAAAAAATTCAGACCAGCACTAAGCTTAGTTTTGAAAAATGACTTGTAAAGAATACACTTTAGATCAGTTTAAAGTACAAGATCATACCCTGTCTTGTTCATTCTTCCCACTCTCATGAAGACGATCAACAGCAGACTTAAACCCACAGAACTTGTTCACCGATATTTGATTGGTGCCCCACCTATACTGGACAGCTAGTTGGCTGCGGTTACTTCCCTCTGGCTTAAAAGTATTATAATAATCATGCAACTGTTTGTAATAACCTTCTTGAGTCTGATTGACACTTGCATATGATCCAAAAAGATAGTTCATACATATATAATAACAAGGCTTGACTAAGGAATTGTTGCTTGACTAACCGGTTATTGCATCCTTGCTTATGTTAAGGAAGGCGAAACAAAGGACTCCATCTTCTTCTTTTGTGAAACCACCACCCCTCCGCGACACCTTCTTCTCCTTGCCTTTCCGTGTTGTAGGAGGTTGCACAATCTCCACATCTTCGCGATAAACTTGCGCACCCATGACATAATTGAAAGTGCATCTAGGCCTAATGACCTATTTTGGTGATTAATAACAATCTAAATGAGTATCTAATGTTTCAATTGAGTATAATGAGCAGGGGTCAAAGAAACCAAAAAGGAGAAAAGAAAAGGAGTGAATCTCGACGATTATTCAAAGTTGGAGAACGGTACCGGATCAAGAAAAGAGTTGCAAGCGGAGAAAACTATTTGTTTTATGTTTTCTTGAGTTTAGGTATACCGTAGTATCAAGGGGGATGTGGAAAGTGTGTGGAAGATCACCAATAAATCAAATCCGGAGTGTAAGTCCTGTAGGAATTTATGCAAATCCGAGAGCTCCTGGCGGACGGCGCTTAATCAGCCTAAGTCCGAGAGTTCCTGGCGGACTGTCCGCCAGGCCAGCCTAACGGCTAGTTTCCAGTGAGGAGATATTTATACCCCACGACCCCCAAACGCAAAACACTCTTGCCTAACCTGTGAAACTGAGTCTCAAGCACATTCTAAGCACTCCAAAGCTCCCCAAAGAGAAACTCTAGTTTCCCCACTCCAAATCTTTGGTCTAGGGTTGAGTTTGAGCAAGATCCAAGCAAGATTCAAGTTCTTCCCAAGAGATTCACCTCTCTTGGGCATCTCTTGGCACTCTCCATCGCTTTCCACATCTATTACTCTTGGAGCTTGGCTCCTAGACGGTTAGAGGTGCTCAAGAACAACAAACTCGTGGTGTGGTTGGATTGAGAAGTTTGTATTACCCTTGTTGCTAGTGAAAAGCTCAAGTTTGACCTTTGTGGTTGCTTGAGAGAGGAAAGGGTTGAGAGGAACCCGGTCCTTTGTGGACTCCTCAACGGGGACGTAGAATCCTTGAGTGGATTCGAACCTCGGGTGAAAATCTTGTGTCTCTTATGCTTGATTATCTTATTTCATTCTAGTGTTTTTGTTATTCTTACCTTCATCTAGTATTCTTACCCGATCTACTTGTGTACTTACTTTGAGCTAGATTTCTTCCGCATTTAGTGTTTCTCACTTGTTTTAGAGTCTTTCTATTCAAGTGGATTTTGGTATACAAGTTTTATTCTTCGAAAGATTGCATTCCATTCCCGAGACCTCCCAGCGGACGTTGGAAGTGCCCAGCGGACACTCCCAGCGGACAGTCCGCCAGGCAGCCTCGGGCTGAGATTTTTATGTGCAGGTTTTAAGCGACGAACGCCTATTCACCCCCCTTCTAGGCGTACTTTCAAGTGGTATCAGAGCTTGGTTACTCAAATTTGAGTCTAACAACTCAAGGAGATCATGGCCGGAGAAGATTCACACAAGAATCTTGAGAAGAACAAGGACAAAGAACGTGAGATGCACAAGGAAGATGACAACGCCAAGTTCGATGTATCCGATTGCTCCAAGAAGAGTGGAGATCACAAGACAAAGAGTAAGAGCAAGAGCAAAATTAAGAGAATTGTGATTGAGTCATCCTCATCCTCAACATCAAGTAGTGATGAAGGGTCCATCTACATCAAGAGAAGAAAGAAAAAGAAATCGGTTACTTCTAACTACTCTCGCACTCCTTTTAACTATGATAACATGAGTTCCAACAACAATTTTCTTTCCGTTTGTCTTGGAAAACCTCCACACTTTGATGGAACTAACTACTCTCAATGGAGGACTAACATGAGATGGCACTTGTTTTCTCTTCACCCTAGTCTTTGGGAGATTGTTTGTGTAGGTATTGAGCAGCCGGATAGTGACGATGAAAGCTTTGGACCAACTATGCAACAATTGTTCCATCGCAATGCTCAAGCTGCAACCATCCTCCTTTCATCCTTGAGTAGAGAGGAATTTGATAAAGTGGATGGATTGCAAAGTGCAAAGGAGATATGGGATACTCTCAAAGTGGCACATGAAGGGACCAAGACCATTCGGAAAGCAAGAATTGAGATGATTGAAGGAGAACTTGGGAGGTTTGCCATGTTGGATGATGAAACCCCACAAGAGATGTACACAAGGCTCAAAAAGATGATCAATCAAGTGAGGAGTCCTGGAAGCAAGAAGTGGACCGACCATGAAGTGGTCAAGAGGATGATTAGGGCCTTTTCGGTAAGGAACATAACCTTATGTACCTTGATAAGGGAGAGTCCCAACTACAAGAAGATGACACCGGAAGATGTACTTGGCAAGATCATCAACCATGAGATGATGGAAAGTGAAGCCAAGTATGTGAAGAGTTTGTCCAAGGGAACCTCAACCTCAAGAGGGCAAGACATTGCCCTCAAGGAAAACAAGAAGGAGAAGAGCAAGAAAGTAGTGCAAGAATCCTCATCAAGTGATAATGATAGCGATAGTTCAAGTCTTGATGATGATGACATGGCTCTTCTCATGAAGAACTTCAGCAAATTGATGAGAAACCGCAACTACAAGGGCAACAAGAGGCATGAGAGCTCCAAAAGGAGGACAAAAAGAAATTGCTATAATTGTGGCAAGAGTGGGCACTTCATTGCAAATTGCCCATATGAGAAGAAAGAGGACAAGTAAGAGAAGATGAAGGACAATAAGGAGAAGAAGTACTTCACCAAGGACAAGAAGTTCTTCAAGAAGAAACAAAGTGGTGAAGCACATCTTGGCAACGAGTGGGACTCCGATGATGAGAGCTCTAACTCGGATGAAGAAGAAGTGGCCACACTTGCCTTTAACAAGACTTCTCTCTTCCCCAACCTCAAGGATGGGAAAAACATCACTCACACTTGTCTTATGGCAAGGGGAGGTAAAAGAAAGGTAAAAAGCATCCCATGTTCTTCTCCTAAGTACACCACTAGTGATGATGAAAGTTCATCTAGTAGCTCCAGTGGAAATGATAATGATATTGATATGATTGCCATGCTCAAGAATCTAGATAAAAATGCCATTGCTAAGTTTAACGAACTCATGGAAGAGTTAAATGAGAAGAATGACCTCCTTGAGAAACAAGAGGACTTGCTCATTCTTGAAAAGAAGAGAAACCTTGAACTCAAGGAGCTCATAACTAAGCAAGAAGAAAAATGTAAGGCCTTGGACAAGAAACTTGTGGAAAGCAAGGAGACTAACACTAGTCTCAAGAGTGCAAATGTTGCACTTCAAGATGAACTTATTTGCTTAAACAAAAGTTTTGAATTGCAATTTGACACTCTCTTGTCCAATGCCTCAACATCTCAACATGACCCATCAATTAGTCTCTCCATAGCACAATCATGCATTAGATGCGAGGATATTGATGTTGATGCTTGTGCTACTAATGTAAAGTTGATTGAAAGCTTGAAAGTTAAGATCACATCCTTAGAAGGTGAGGCACAACAAAAGAAGAAGGATCTTGAGAAGGAAAAACTCAAATATGCAAGAGGTGCATACTTGAACTCAAGACGCCCCAACATCAAGGATGGTATTGGTTTTCAACATTTTGAAAAGTATAATGCAAGAGTCAAGATCAATGGGCATGAGTTCCCTAAGTTTGTGAGGGAAGCAACAAGTGGGAAAATTGCTTCCGGTACTGGGCACCTGAGAGTGCCTGGCGGACAGTCCGCCAGGAACCCTCGGGTGGCAGATTTCCGGCCTCCCGTCCCACTTTATCTACTGCATCAAAACTTCCTATTATGCATTTTCATGAGTTTAATGCATCATATGTGATTATGAGGAACAAGTTTGGTAGAGTCTTTGCTAAATATGTTGGGACACACCGCAAGAGTCCAAAGACCTGTGTGTGGGTGCCCAAATCACTTGTGACTAATGTGAGAGGACCCAAGCAAATTTGGGTACCTAAAAACAAAGCCTAAATTTGTTTTGCAGGGCTATGCCTCCGGTGGATCGAAGTGGATCATTGATAGTGGATGCACTAACCACATGACCGGAGAAAGAAACATGTTCTCAACTTATGAAGAGAACGACGATCCAACCGACTTAATCTCCTTTGGCGACAACAGCCAAGGAAGAGTATTGGGTGTTGGTAACATTGCTATATCTTCCGAAACAAAATTTTTTCTTGTTGAAACCTTGGACTACAACTTATTATCCGTATCACAACTTTGTAACATGGGCTATAATTGTATTTTTACTGATGAGGGTGTGATCGTCTCTAGGAGAAGTGATGGTTCATTTGCGTTTAAGGGTGTATTAAAAGGAAAGCTTTATATAGTGGACTTCACTAAAGATAAAGATCAACTTGATACATGCTTAATCACAAAGTCCAACTTGGGTTGGTTGTGGCACCGCCGCCTAGCCCATGTTGGTATGAAAAATCTTCACAAGCTCCTAAAAGGTGATCATGTCATTGGACTAACCAACGTTGTGTTTGAGAAAGATAGGCATTGTGGAGCATGTCAAGCGGGAAAGCAAGTTGGGTCAAGCCATCCCGCCAAGAACATCATGACAACAAGTAGACCATTGCAACTACTTCATATGGACTTGTTTGGTCCTATTGCCTACATAAGCATCGGCGGTAACAAATATGGTTTAGTCATTGTTGATGATTATACACGTTTCACTTGGGTATTCTTTTTGCATGATAAAAGTGAAACTCAAGGGGTTCTCAAGAAGTTCTTAAGGAGAGCTCAAAATGAGTTCAACTTAACGAATCAATAAGATTAGAAGCGACAACGGGAGCGAGTTCAAGAACACTCAAGTAGATGACTACTTGGATGAAGAAGGGATCAAGTATGAGTTCTCCGCTCCCTATGCACCTCAACAAAATGGGGTGGCGGAGAGGAAGAACCGCACGCTCATTGAGATGGCAAGGTCAATGCTTGATGAGTACAAGACTTCCGACCGGTTTTGGGCGGAAGCGGTCAACACCGCTTGTCGCGCCATCAACCGGCTATATCTTCATCGTCTACTAAAGAAAACTCCCTATGAGCTTCTCACCGGTAACAAACCTAATGTTTCATACTTTAGAGTTTTTGGAAGCAAATGTTATATTCTTAACAAGAAAGCTAAGAGTTCTAAGTTTTCCCCTAAAGCTATGGAAGGTTTTTTACTTGGTTATGATTCAAACTCATGTGCATATCGAGTATTCAACAAAATCTCATGTGTTGAAATCTCATGTGATGTGGTGTTTGATGAGACTAATGGCTCTCAAGGAGAGCAAGTTGATCTTGATGAATTAGATGATGAAGAAGCTCCAAGTGCAGCCTTAAGGAACATGTCAATTGGAGATGTACGTCCTCAAGAATCAAGCAATGATCAAAGCCAACAATCTTCAAACAAGGCATTTCCTCCAAATCAAGATAATGATCATCAAGGAGATGGCAATGATCAAGGGGGAGGTGTCGAACAAGATGAAGAAGAAAAGGATGACGAACAAGAGGAGTCAAGAAATCAAGTGCCACATCCTAGGGTGCACTAAAGTGTTCAACGGGATCACCCCGTGGACAACATCCTTGGTGACATTGCAAAGGGAGTAACTACTCGTTCTCGTGTTGCTACTTTTTGTGAACATTATTCCTTTGTTTCTTTTCTTGAACCTCTTAAGGTGGAAGATGCTCTACAAGATGCGGATTGGGTAATGGCCATGCAAGAGGAACTCAACAACTTCAAAAGAAATGAAGTGTGGTCATTGGTGGAGCGACCCAAGCAAAATGTTGTTGGAACCAAGTGGGTGTTCCGCAACAAACAAGATGAACATGGTGTGGTGACAAGAAACAAAGCATGGCTTGTGGCAAGTCGAAGGTTTGGATTTTGATCAAACCTTTGCACCCGTAGCTAGGCTTGAGTCAATTCGCATTTTTGTTGCTCATGCTACTCACCATAACTTTAAGTTCTATCAAATGGATGTCAAAAGTGCATTTTTAAATGGCCCAATCAAGGAAGAGGTATATGTAGAGCAACCACCGGGGTTTGAGGAAGAAGCATATTCTAACCATGTTTACAAACTCCATAAGGCGCTCTATGGGCTTAAGCAAGCTCCTAGAGCATGGTATAAATGCCTTAGGGATTTTCTCATTGAAAATGGTTTAAAAATTGGAAAAGCTGACTCCACTTTATTCACTAGAAGAGCCGGTGATGATTTATTTGTTTGCCAAATATATGTCGATGATATTATATTTGGTTCTACTAACAAAGCTTGTTGTGATGAGTTTAGTCAAACAATGATCAAACGATTTGAAATGTCTATGATGGGAGAGTTGAACTTCTTCCTAGGATTTCAAGTCAAGCAACTCAAGGAAGGGACATTCTTATGCCAAACCAAGTACACACATGACATACTCAAGAAGTTTAACATGGAGCATGCAAAGCCAATCAAGACCCCCATGGGCACAAATGGACACCTTGATCTTGACATTGGAGGTAAATCCGTGGATCAAAAGGTATATCGATCCATGATTGGCTCACTACTTTACCTTTGTGCATCTAGGCCCGATATTATGCTTAGCGTTTGTTTTTGTGCAAGATTTCAATCAAACCCTAAGGAATGTCATTTAAGAGCTGTTAAAAGAATCATGAGATATTTAGTTCATACATCTCACCTAGGTCTTTGGTATCCAAAAGGTTCAAATTTCAAACTAGTTGGCTATTCCGATGCGGATTATGCCGGATGCAAAATTGATAGGAAAAGCACATCCGGGACTTGCCAATTTTTGGGTAAGTCCCTTGTATCATGGGCATCCAAGAAACAAAATTCTGTAGCTCTTTCCACGGCCGAAGCGGAGTATGTTGCAGCCGCACATTGTTGTGCTCAACTCTTGTGGATGCGACAAACTCTAAAGGATTACGGTTATACTTTTAACCGTGTTCCTCTCCTATGTGACAATGAGAGCGCCATTAAAATAGCCGAAAATCCATGTGAGCATTCTAGAACCAAACACATAGATATCCGGCATCATTTCTTGAGAGATCATAATCTTAAAGGTGACATAGAGATCTCTCATATGAGAACAAACGACCAAGTTGCCGATATCTTCACCAAACCCTTAGATGAGAAAAGATTTTGTGCATTAAGAAATGAGCTAAACATCATTGATTCTAGAAATTTGGAATGAAGTGTTGCACACCTGCTTGTCTAATGGTAAACCTTTTAACAACAAAATGATTTTCAAAATATTGTATGCCTTGTTTGTGAAAATCTTGGATTCTCTTGAGCGTTTGGATCGAATTGGTTAACATGGTCATTTTTATATGATGTTCTCTTGAAAAACCATGTATTATATCCCAAATGTCCAACATCATATACATCCAATACACTCTCTAAGTTATTTGAATAATTGGATGGGTTACGTGAGGGAGGAGAGTGCTGCTGGCTGAGAGCTCCTGGCGGACAGTCCGCCAGGCCTGGCGGATAGTTCGCCAGGAGGTCTCAGGGTCAGCCAGCAGAACAGGCCCACTTCTTATCTCTAACACGTCTTCTTGTGGCCCCACTGCCTCATGTCCGTGGGTGTGTGTCCTAGAGGCCCTCCTCCTTCTTTGTGGCTGCTCCTCTCCCCATTCTCACTCAAACACACAACACAACATCAACTTCTCTCACTCACTCTCCCTTCCTCCCCACGGACACCACCTCCATTGTCCGTGAAATCAAGGCCTCCACCCATCCACGGCAAGGGAAGCTTCTCTTCGTGCGGCAAGGACCTTCCCTCCTTGGATTTCCATCCATTGGAATCTCTCTCTCGTCCAACCTAGGGCAAGAACAAGGTATATGCAATCTTCCATCGATCTCTCTACTCGATGCATATCTTGAGGAATGCTTTTAGCTATGGACTCCTGCTAGGTAGAGCATGCTATTCCTTGAAAATCTTGAAGAATGGATGGCTAGGTTTAAAGTTCACTTGTTCATGCACATTTCATGCCTAAAACTTTGATTTCACCCGATCTCCAAATCTATCCATCCCAAGTTGTTCAAAATTTGTTTCTAGCCTTCCATTATCATCTAGAATATGCCTACAATGTTTGAACCTCAACAAACTAGTGCTTAACATCACGTGATTTCGCGGGAAGGTTCAAAACCGAACCCTCCTGGCGGACTGTCCGCCAGGAAGGGTCTGTTCTATTTTTTTTCCCGCCTACTCCCGTGGTTGTTAACATTCATTCTTTCATTTCTTCTAATCAAGCACTATACTTCCTATACGTGTCCAGATGGTGCATGAGAGGTGGACCAAATTCATGCATGATCCCGCTTCCGACTCAAATTTGGATGAAATTGAAGAAGTGGAAGTCGTTCCTCCACCGAAGCGCCCCAAGAAGCCAACTCGCAAAATTCCGCTTAGTCGTGCTAGCCAAATGGGTCGTTCTAGCCATGAGGCATCGAGCCGTAGAGGTCAAAGGGCTGCTCCTCCACATGAAGCTGGACCTCAAGAATCGGTTCCTCTTTTTGATGACTATCCCCCACTTCAACCCTACCAAAAGTATATTATGCACAGACCGGAGTATACTAGGATCAACTTCGGTGAGGTTGGAGTGAAAAGAATTGATTACACCACAAAGCAAGGAGGTGCAGTCTTCAAAGAAAGAAGGGAAAATCCTTATGATTATGAGAAATACATCACGGATAGGAGATTTTGGAGCAAATTCCAAGCTGATTGGTACATATCCATCTTTATTGAGAAGAAGAATGCTATCACCGTATCCAAGTACATCAATTGGGTTGAAATGGGTGAGAAAAATAATCCAACTTTTGACTTGGTCATAAGAGAATGTGAGAAGAAACGCCTCTATGAATTCTTGGCCCTCAATCAAAATTGGAACAATGAGCTAGTTGCTCAATTTTGCTCCACTGCTTGGTTTGAAGGTGAGGGCAAGAATTCCTTTATTCACTTCAATCTTCAAGGGCGTGCTTTCTGGGTTTCATACAAGCAATTTGCCACTATCCTCAAGCTTGATGACACTCTAGATGAGATGGAGATTCACGATGAAATCAATCCAACGGATGAAGCTCTTATGACTCTCTATCGGGATGAGGATCCGGATTTAGCGACGACTCATGGACTACATCCATATATGAAGATTATGAACAGATATTCTGGGAGACCTTGACTCCCAAGAGGGGTGATTGCACCAAGATTCATGGTACGGTCAAGTTGCTTCTTTTAGCTATGGACTTCGATCACCCGCCCTTTAGTGTCTTTCACTTTTTCTGGACGGAGTTGAGATACATGCTCCATCATGGCAGTAATCCCATTATCTATGCTCCATATATCCAAAGAATGATAAATGCCATGACGGGAATGGAGTTTGGATACGACACTGTTCATGCACCATATTGTCCACAGCCTCCCAAGGAGCAAGAGTTTCCACCAGAAGGCGAGTCTCCTCCATCAGCTCATTCTCCACCCCAGCCCGCTATGGATATGCCCTCCACTTCGGCGATGCCTTCCTCTTCTAGGACTCATCCTCGAAAGAAAGGCAATGCCTTTATTTCTAGCTTGAAAGCTCTCTTCAAGGTATGCCGCAACATCAATGATGTAGTTCACGCTCACGCTCGGGCCAATCAGCAGAGCATCAACAGGATTGAGCGCCACCTTGGCATTGAGGAGACGGATTGGCCCGCATTTCCACCTTCTCCTCCTAGGGACTTTCCAGCTGAATGGGAGCATTATGATGTAGGTGATGATGATGATGATGATGATGATGATGAGTGATTGCTGCTCCTAGCTTCCATTTGTCTTTTCTCTTTTTGGTGCTTGATGCCAAAGGGGGAGAAAAGATTGTATCCTAGCATGTGTTCTTAGAGTCGGTGTGTGTTCTTAGAGTCGGTGTGAGCTTGAGTGTCGTCAAAAACTTATTTGGATATTCGGATGTATGTGAGACTATGTGTTTATTGCTTATCTCGTATTTGAACTAAGTTGGTTTGTAACAACTTATTTATGGATGATGCTATGATATGATTGTGAACTTATTGCTTATCCTTATTTATCTAATCTTGGTTATATCTCATCATGGTGCTATGACTTTATTTGAAATGCTCATTATGAAATGGAGTTCATGAATATCTTGTGGATGCATGGATTTAGGGGGAGCTCATCACATATATATTTCCTCAAGCTCTATTGAATTCATTATTTTTATTGGTTCATTTGGGTTGTCATCAATCACCAAAAAGGGGGAGATTGAAAGTGCATCTAGGCCTAATGACCTATTTTGGTGATTAATAACAACCTAAATGAGTATCTAATGTTTCAATTGAGTATAATGAGCAGGGGTCAAAGAAACCAAAAAGGAGAAAAGAAAAGGAGTGAATCTCGACGATTATTCAAAGTTGGAGAACGGTACCGGATCAAGAAAAGAGTTGCAAGCGGAGAAAACTATTTGTTTTATGTTTTCTTGAGTTTAGGTATACCGTAGTATCAAGGGGGATGTGGAAAGTGTGTGGAAGATCACCAACAAATCAAATCCGGAGTGTAAGTCCTGTAGGAATTTATGCAAATCCGAGAGCTCCTGGCGGACGGCGCTTAATCAGCTTAAGTCCGAGAGCTCCTGGCGGACTGTCCGCCAGGCCAGCCTAACGGCTAGTTTCCAGTGAGGAGATATTTATACCCCACGACCCCCAAACGCAAAACACTCTTGCCTAACCTGTGAAACTGAGTCTCAAGCACATTCTAAGCACTCCAAAGCTCCCCAAAGAGAAACCCTAGTTTCCCCACTCCAAATCTTTGGTCTAGGGTTGAGTTTGAGCAAGATCCAAGCAAGATTCAAGTTCTTCCCAAGAGATTCACCTCTCTTGGGCATCTCTTGGCACTCTCCATCGCTTTCCACATCTATTACTCTTGGAGCTTGGCTCCTAGACGGTTAGAGGTGCTCAAGAACAACCAACTCGTGGTGTGGTTGGATTGAGAAGTTTGTATTACCCTTGTTGCTAGTGAAAAGCTCAAGTTTGACCTTTGTGGTTGCTTGAGAGAGGAAAGGGTTGAGAGGAACCCGGTCCTTTGTGGACTCCTCAACGGGGACGTAGAATCCTTGAGTGGATTCGAACCTCGGGTGAAAATCTTGTGTCTCTTATGCTTGATTATCTTATTTCATTCTAGTGTTTTTGTTATTCTTACCTTTATTTAGTATTCTTGCCCGATCTACTTGTGTACTTACTTTGAGCTAGATTTCTTCTGCATTTAGTGTTCCTCACTTGTTTTAGAGTTTTTCTATTCAAGTGGATTTTGGTATACAAGTTTTATTCTTCGAAAGATTGAATGGATCCAATCCCGAGACCTCCCAGCGGACACTCCCAGCGGACAGTCCGCCAGGCAGCCTCGAGCTGAGATTTTTGTGTGCAGGTTTTAAGCGACGAACGCCTATTCACCCCCCTCTAGGCGTACTTTCAATAATTCACCCATCCAACAACCACTAATGCTTATGAACATAACTTCATGATGATAAATAACTTTATGAAGTACCAGCTTACCTGTTCGGACTGTGGGCACTCAAGGGGGTCTATGGAGGATTGTAGCTGATAGGGCCATTGATCAGGAGCATAATACGGCTGGTCTTGAGAGCCCTGCCCTCCAAATCTGGGAATCTGATTATCCATTCTAAAATAAAGATAGAATGAGTGAATGACAATATGAATCGTAGACATCAAGAGCTATCTAACCTTGAATACTAATTTGAAAATAATATGTAATGCCAAATTTGATACAGACAGGATCCACAATTTTGCAATCTCTGCATACACGGATGGTATTCTACTTGTAGAAATAAAAACCTAATGAGTGATGAATGGGTGCACAAGGATCCACAATAAAGACCTCACAAATCCACAGATCTACCCTACCCAAAACCTACAGAAGCATGGAATCCACCAAAGAGGTGTGCGAACTGCATAGAATCCACCAAAGAGAAAGGGAGCTGGATGGAATCCACCAAGAGAAAGGGGAATGTGAACTGCCTGCAGTAGTTGACACTCACCGTCGCAGGTGTTTCTTGTGGTTCAGTCGCTCGCCGCCACTGCTCGCCCCGTGCGCCGCCCACCTCGTGCACGCAGGCTCCGCCGTCGCTAGCCCAGCGTGCCGCCACCGCCCGCCCCGCGTGCCGCCCGCACAGGGTCGCCCAGCCCGCGGGGTGCCACCTGCTCCGCCTCCGGCTACTCTTCCGACCCTCGGTCGTTGTCCCCTCCTCAAATGCCTTGCAGGAGAGAGAACATGCATTTTTTACTTCGTCTCTCTTTTCAAAGGCAAAATGCTTGCTTCTTATGCCTAGTCTGTTGGAGGTAATTTTATGATCCACAGTACGAATTGAAGAGGCATATTTAGTTTACCTTTCCTGATGCCCATGCTATTAGGGTCAGTCCTAGCGCCGCAATCCTGGGGCGTGGCTTCCCATGGCTAGGAACCAAGCACGCCCTAAATTACCAGCACCTAGCAGCAATAGTGACGAAGTTTGCCATGGGATGTGACACGCTGGCACTTCCATTTAAATAATCTTCGAAGTTCGAACAACACCCGTGCCGCCCTGCCGCAAGTTTACGGTTTCTGGAAGCCTCCCGATCCGCACCGCACGGTCCGAACCAAAAAGAACTTGAAATTTCAAACGGGCAAACACCTGCATTGACATGGAAATCGCACACTGCCAGGTGGACCCCGCATACCCGCGGCCCCGCGTGCCAGCCTGACTTTTTTTTTGTGAAATAAAACCAGCCTGACTACAGCACAGCACCCCGGCCCCCGAAACCGGAGGGCGCCGTTCCGTACTTCCGTTATCCACAGCTGCCACATTTCAAACCGCACCGAGGGGCATTACCGTCCCGCCGCGCAGCCCCCGAGTGGACGTTTTTCAAACGCGGCAGGAGTAGCGTCGCCAGCAGACGCCTTCCTGGTCTTCCTCTTCCACCACGGCGTGGGCCCTACAGGTGGCCCACACGTCAGCGGCTTCCTCGTCCGTCCTAAATTTCGGAGCCTTTTCGCCGAATCCGGCAGGAGAAAAGGGATAATTTTCAAAAGCATACGCTTAAACTTCGTGTAGAAGTAAAGTAGTTCGCCACTGCCAGTGGGTCCAGCCTAGAGGGAGGCCCACACGTCACTGAACGTATCCGGAAGCCACTCCTCACACTTCCGGGCCCAGCACAGGCAAGGGACCTTTCAAGACAAAATAAATGAGGAAATAAAAACTATAAATATATTTTTTGCAAAAAAATATAAATATATTTTAGCCTAAATAAAAGCAGGTCCTTTTCCATCAGAAACTGCCTTAACTGTCACGTGGGGTCAACCTAAACCTGGACCCACTGTCATTGAGGGAGCCGATTTCTCCGTTCTTCCAGGCCGCCTATTCCCACTCCCACCCGGGAAAGGGAACCCTGCAGGTTTCCAACGGAGTTCTGGCCTGATCCGCGGCGGGCCCCACGTGTCACAGGCATCGACCCGGGCCGTTCTCGAACCGCCTTATGTACCGAGGGCAGAACCGTCCAACCGCAGAAGAGATCCCAAAATAAAAGCAAAACCAGGGAGAAGGGGCGCGGCCGAGAGAAAAGAGTTGTGTATTTTTTTTTGGCCTCCCCCGTCCCCGACTCCGCTCGCATTTCCCGCTTTGTTTCCGCCTCGTCGCTCTCCCTCTCAGCCTCGCCGCCGCCTCCCGCTCAGCCTGCGCGCGCTCTCTCTCTCCTAGGGTTAGGGTTTCCGCCGCCGGCGACCGGGATCGCGTCCTGATCGGTGAGTACCCTGCCCCTCTCCTCGCCCTCTGCCCCTGTGTTCTCTTCCTGGTCTTTGCCCCTCGAGATGCCGTTTGCTGGCCCGGCCATGTTTGATGGTTGAGAAGGGGATCTCATGGTTTAGGGCAGGGCGCGACGTTTCGATGCACGCGGTGCGGGATCTCTGACGGTGCCATGTCCATTGGTTTTCGGATCTAGGGTTCCGACGCGGTCGTAGCGTATAAATTGGAGATCTGCTGTTGAATTCGGTGTTTTCTTTAGGCTTTGCTGTGGACGGTTCGGCATGAGGTGCCAGTTTTTTCTTGGTTTGGATTATGGTCGTTCATATGATGGTTGCGCTGGCAAATTGGTTTCGCTTCACGAATTGATCCTCCTAAAAGTTACCAGCAGTATTTTCGTTGCTTTACTGATGATGCGTGTTATAATTTTGTACACAGAAATCTGCTAATGCTTGCAAACTGTAGATATTAACGTTATTAAATACTGGTAGTATCTTAAGGTTAATGCATGCTGTTATTAAGAAATGACACATTTTTTTTGACATATGCACTATTGCTCCATCATTCTATTTCTTTGAGTGAAGCATATCTCTGGTAAGGAATTTTGACATCTGTACTATTAGTCCATCTTTCTGAAGACCATACTAGTTAAGGAATTTCAACCCACTTGCAATTTGCTCAGCTGTTACTCTGTTAACATAGTGTTGTTGGTATATATTGCCATCGTTGAGATTTAAGAATTTCTTGTCTTCACACCAGTAGAAGATTACTATTGGTTTGTACCTTCCAGGCATTTTTACACAAGCAATGTGAAACATTGTCCTAAGTCCTAACATGTTTGTGACACGCGAGCATTATTCTTCTGCATCATTTCACGTAGGAAACATCTAAGTATGAAAGGAAACTAACATGGGCATTTACTTTCCATATGGATTTATGTGTTTAGCTACTTATTGTAGATAGTTGAAGTCAACATTAGTTTTAGGCCTGATATGATGTGATAACCTTCAACAGCTTGAAAGTATGCCTTCTCTTTGTTGTAAAGGACTGCATCTAACTTCTTCTCTTGTCCAGTGTAACGACCTTGGCAGAAGCTCTGATTTAAATGTTTTATAGAACTTGATTTTATAAATACAGACATGAAGTTGTGTTCACTTTTTGTGGATAAAATCTTCGGTAAAAATGCAGAGATCCTATTGCTTGGTCTAACCTTTTTAGTGACAGCAACCTTGTTGTTGATGACATATGTTTCCAAATCTTCCATATATAACTTACTGCATGTTCTTTTACATTTTTTGGGTCGTATCTTTTTACAGGCTTCTCATGCACATGCCACTTTGCCTACCTATTGAGCAATGACATAAAATCAGCATGAACCATTATGTGTTGCTTTTTATGCAGTGCACCTTTCTGTATTTTATGTTGTCATGAGCTTCATTTTAATTTTGTTTGCATTGATTACATTTTTAAATTGTCAATAACATCACTAACACTATGAATTCCAGCTGATTTTGAACATTGGAGTTGAACAAGACACTTGTTCCAAGGTGAATTGAATGGAGATGGGAATGACCCCTGAACTAATGTATGGACAAAATGTTTTTGTTCCTGCTGCTGCAAATCCCTACCCATATGGTTACACAGGTAATGAGATATCCTATCTTGGTGTTTGCTCTGTTGTTGGTGTTTGCCTCTTTTGTATATTCCATTTGGTTGTAACCAATTTTTCAAATGCAGAAGTTGGACAGCCTATGGAGTGGTATAACCACCCAAACTCTTTAGGATATGATGGTCAAGATCCTTTTTACACGGTTAGTACAATATAAAAGTCTTACTCGATGCTTAATTAATGCCCTTTACAATATTGCATTTTAAAATGTTCTTTTCCTCGAATGTGTGTTCTAAATTGTTCCTTCCTTTCATATTGTTTGCAGACCGAAGGCATGCAATGCGTATACTATGCTGCCCCGGACAATGGATCTATGCATCCTTCCTGCAGTCCTTACCCTGTTGATCCTTCTTTCATACCTGATGGATCATTTGTGCCCCAGGAATATATTGCTGACCCTGCTAGCTCCACATGTCAAATAGCCACCACACCCTATTACATTTCAGCTGTTCTTCCTTATGCACAAGATAGTGTCCCAGGAAGCGCGACCGCACCTCTTCACTGCAATGTTGCTTTTCTCCCTGGCATACCAGGTTATGCTGCACCATCGCCAAATGCAGCATTTCCTTTAATTGCTCCTGTTACCACCAAAAGTGACATTGCTGTGAATCCACCTGTACAGTCTACTATTGTCTCTTCAAAGCAGTTTCAGGACCATGCAAAACCGCCAAAGGTTCAACTGCATAATTCAGTTGCACACAAGCAAGAGTTGCCAGATAGATCCATGGCACCTATTAAACCCCCTCATGCTTCACAGGTAGGCAAATTACAAGTAATTGTTGGGCCTTTCTTTTGTCAGTTTACTGTTGTTCATAATTGGAACTATTTAATTTCCTGCAATACTGTAGATTAACCTTTTCAGATAGTGGCTCTGCTGAGCCTCCTGCACATGTCATTACCCCATATGGACATTTTCACGTCATTATTATCAAGGATAAATTTTGAATGGAATGCTTGTTAGGTAACATCACCCAATGCATCACGACATCACCTCTATTTGGCTGGTTGTCATATTGAGTTTTTCTCTGGAATTGTGTTGGGTGGGGTGTTTATTATAGCATCTTTAGCAAGTAGCCTAATAGCCCCTTCGTTCCTAAAAGAATGCAACTCTCGCTTCCCGAGAAGTTAAACAATTTTAAGTTTGACAAAATCTATACAAAAGATTACTAATATTTATGTCTCCAAATGGATTTAGTATAAAAATATACTACATAATTAATCTAATGATACTTATTTTGTAATATAATTGTCAATATTATTTTGTATAAATTTGGTCAAACTTGAAATTGTTTGACTCCTTGGAAAGCGAGAGTTGCATTCTTTTGGGGACGGAGGTAGTAGTTATTTAGGAGAAAGTTAACTTCCAGTAACTTATAGGGGCATTACCTTTTTTCTTTTTGGGACTGCTACAGCTAAAGGAATTCAGAAATTACAAACATAGCTTGATTTTTGAACATGATTTTGTTTGGGGCTCGATGTAATTGAAACATGAAAATAGAGTTTAAGGTGACCTTGGGAGTAGTTTTCCTTTCTCTTCTATGTACTATCTCATCTAACTGGTTTGTTTTTTGTTTATGACAGGTATCAGCACATTTGCTTGAAAGGCCAATATCTGCCACCAAGCCTTTACCAAAGGCAAAATTGTCTGGAAACAATTCCTTTGGATATGCTGCATCTGATCTTCAGAAGTGGGCTGCTGCTGAGAAATTTCAGCCTTCTTCAAAGTTGAGTGCTCATCTAAATGCTCCTGGCCAAAAGGTTCATTTGTTAAATGAACATAGCGTAGCTGATTCCAGGAAACCAAGCAATCAGAGGAGCTCTGCCATAATTGTGAAATCGTATACGTCAAGGCTCCCTGTCGGTAATCCGGAGGGGACAATCCTTTTGAGGACCGATGAATACAACCGAGACGATTTCCAGATGGATTACACGTATGCAAAGTTCTTTGTTATCAAGTCAATTGGTGAGGCAGATGTCCACAAATCAATCAAGTATGGTGTATGGTCAAGTTCCTCCAATGGAAACAGCAAGCTGGATAGCGCATTCAGGGATGCTGACAGGATATCGAGGAGGAATTCTACCAAGTGTCCGGTTTTCTTGTTCTTCTCTGTGAGTGTTTATCTAATGAACATCCATAAAATTATTTGTGCTCAGTGTTCAACTATTTAATTTGTAATTGTGTTTATCAGGTGAATGGCAGTGGGCACTTCTGTGGCATGGCTGAGATGGTTGGTCCTGTCGATTTTCACAAGGACATGGACTTCTGGTGTCAGGATAAATGGACCGGATGCTTTCCTGTGAGATGGCACATTGTTAAGGATATTCCAAATTATTTTTTGCAGCATATCACACTGCAGAACAATGAAAACAAGCCTGTCACACACAGCAGAGATACACAAGAAGTAAGTGTGCCATGTCCATTTTTTGCATTGAAGATTGTTTAGTACTGTTAAACTGTTCAATTTTAGGAAGTGTAATTTTCATGGAGTTCCATAAGATAATGTTCATTTCTCTTGAGCATTTCCTTTGTCACTTGCCATAATGGCTTTGCTCTTTTATGAGCATCTAAGTCTCTTCTCATGATCTCTTGCAATGTCTCATTGGCAGATACCATACATCCCTGGAATGTCTGTCCTCAAGATCTTCAAGGACATGAAAGTAAAGGAGTGCTTGTTTGATGATTTCATGAAATATGAGGTGGAAGAAGCGCAATATAGACCTCACCGAAGGTGCAAGCTGAGCTATAATGCCCCAGATTTTGTACCTGTCTCACAGCGTACAAAGGATGCGTCTGACACTAAGCAGACAAAATCCAGGAATGTACTGATAGACAAAACATCAGAAGTACAAAATATGTCAGAGAAGCAACATGATCCTAAGACGATCAGATCTCAGGAGCTATGTGTAGAGCTCTCTGAAAAACAGGCGACTGAGACTGGGAAAGAGAATGGACAAGAAAACCACTGCAGTGGCAATCAGGGCCAGGAGGATGCAGCAAAAACTGTAACTAACCAGCCACCAACTTCAAGCTTGATGATAGGTGCGGATGGGAAGCAACAATACTGGAAGAAGGTTGAGAACCCACGGCAGCACACAGACAGTGCTGCTCAAGGTTCATCAAAGCCACCCGAAAAGCGTCTAAATGGAGTCGGTAGCTCCGCTGGTGCAGTATCAGAGAGCAGCGAAGAACAAAAGATCACCACCAAACTTGGTTCGCTCAATATCAGTTCCAAGACATGGGAGGCTGACGGAAAGAGCAGCACAGTTGGTGTGGTGACAATTGGCTCGATGCCGGTTCGGGTTGACTGTTCGGAGGTGTAGAGGTGGCTAGTGGGAGCCTTCTGTTTTTGTTTCACAATTTCACCTTCCGAGTTTATTTTGGGTCCCAGGTTTTAATTTTCTTTTGGTAAAATGTCTGTCTTTGGTTGGTGGTTTCCCAGCTTTGACATGGCATCAAAAAAGAAAAAAAAGAAGAAGAGGAGGAATGGTTAGATTCTAGTTCCCTGGTCGAGAGAATAGTTTTGCAGCATTATGCTGAGGGTTTCTTTTTGGAAAAGAAAGAATAGACAATATAAGATGTGTCTTTCTTCAAATTAAGAAAAAAAGAGGAAAGAAATTGGGCTTATGGGGACACTGGTGTGCGATTATTTTCTCGCCTTTTTCTTGTCTGATGAGATGATTTTTACCCATGGACTTGTGATGGGACGTGTATGTTCCTCTCGTACGATGAGCATTGCCCAGGAATTATGTCGGCTAATTGCAACCGTAGCTTGTGTGATCCATGTCCTGTACTGTATGTTCCGAGTGTATAAGCTGGGCAATTTTATTCTTCTCCGCAAGGTCCCACCCTGACGCGTATAGCGAACAGTGTAAGTTGGATGAGACTTAGCGCGGATCGATTGGTGGTCTCGTGTGGTTGCGATGCTGGCGATCTCTCCAGTTTCCGGACACGTCCTGAAGCACTGTGGCTGCAAAGGCGTCGGTCGGCCTCACCGCACATGCCGCGGCGCTGTTGGCTGCCAGGCGCGTCCCACCCCACGCGACGTCGACGCATCTTCGCTCGCGGTTGGGGACCCCACCATCTTCCGACGGTTGAAATGCCCGACCCGTCGTCGATCCGGCGATCGTCGGCGCGTCCCTTTCCGGCTTCCCCCCCGGCCGGCCGGCGCGCGGGGTTAAAAACATCCGGGTTGCAGAGCGACGTCGCACCCGCCGCGCGGGGGATCCAGTGCTCGGCACGCACGGCCGCCGCCTGTGGCCACCGCTCCTCGCTCTCGTCACCGTTGGTCTTGACATCTCGCAACGCCTGCCACCTGCGTCCCGTCGCCATGCCGGACAAGGACGCTGCTGCGCGCGCGCGCGTGCGGTGTGGCCACTGTCTGCGGCTCAGCTGCGTTCGCGTCCATAAAGGTGGAGACAAACCTGCCTTCCAGTGTGCTGGATACGAATTGTCTTAAAAAGAAAAAGCGTGCTGGATACGAACGAGATACCATCACATCGACGGGAACCGTAGGTCACACTCTTGTATCGCTCCATCAGGTCGGTCTCGAGCGCGCGACGTGTCCCAGTGCGAGCGCGGCGAACGGGATCGGTCGAACGAGAGCCTCCTCACGCAACTCCGATCCTCTTCACTGGTAGTGGTAGATCGAGCTCGATCTGTATGGATAAGTGGAACGAGCGAGTGGGCGCGCCGTGTGAGGGTGAGCACGCGTGAACCCTGAACGGCCGCTGTCGCGCGCGCTGGCTGGCCGGCCGGCTTTCCTTGCCGCCCCCGCTGCAGAGGCCGGCGATCGAGGCTACGCTACGTGGACCTACCGAGCGAGCTGTTCATGGACCGATCGATCGGCATCCCCGGTCCTCCGCCATTATTAACTCGCGCGCCCAGCCCTTTTTTCCTGGCCGCGGCCCGGCACCTACCTGATGCCGTCCCGCCCGCCCGTCGGAGCCGATGCGGTGTCGCCGTTCCCGGCCGCGTCCCCCGCACACCCCCCCCGCACCTTAATTATCCGCGCCCCGCCACCAAACCCCCCTTGACTCCGCGCGCGCGCGCGCGCGGTGGATGACGATCGGTGCCGCGCCGCTCCCTCGGGGCACAGTCATCACACGCGGGCCGGGTGTTAATGCGCCAATCGCCTTTACCTTTTTATTTTTCTCCTTTCCCTCCCCCCTACTGACGACGACGGGCCATGCATCCGCAGCGCGCCGTCTCGACCGTCGCCTCCCAGCGAAGAGGAGGTGGCGCGCGGCGAGCTACTGTCGGCTACCTAAGCCTGACGGCGGCCGGCGCCAACCGCCCTGTACCGTACCTACATACTGCGGCCGGGCAGGTCATCAGGTACGCAGGTACGTGCCCGCCCACGCACTGACACGCGCGCACCGCCCGGGACACTGTTGGTTTTATATACCCCGCACGGGCATCAGCCGCGCGCCGGGCGTCAGGTACACAGAAGCAGACAGAGGGAGGGGAACGAGCTCGTCGGGTAGCGGAGGATGACCAGCGGTGGCGCCGGCGGCGGAGGCAAGGCCGCCGCGGCGCTGCGGCTGCAGCACTACCTCATCATGGCCGGGGTGGCGGCCGCCGTCGTGCTCGCCTGCCTCCGGTACGCGCCGGCCGCCGCGGGGTACGGCTTCCTGGCCGTCGCGCCGCCGGCGGGGGCCGGACGCCTCGTCCGCGCCGCTGCCGACGGTGGTGCCCGGGATCCCCCTCCGTCGCCGTCGTCCGTGGTGATCTTCAACTTCGGGGACTCCAACTCCGACACGGGCGGCATGGCGGCGGTCAACGGGATGAACCTCAACCTGCCGGAGGGGCGCACCTTCTTCCGCCGGCCCACAGGCAGGCTCTCCGACGGCCGCCTCGTCATCGACTTCATCTGTGAGTCCAGCTGTTCCCCCTGCTCCGTGCTTTCCCGCCACGCTTCGAAACGAACGTTTAAGCGACCCAGCGAAATTCTTCGTCTCAATTTCATCCCAGGAAAAGTGCTGGAAATCCTTCAACTAAACTCTAAGAGCCCAGATAATCTCAGAACTGAATACAACAGTGTGCTAGGCTCCTGCTAGCCCCCTACTTTCTTCACACGAAAAAGTCACCAGCAAATTACCAGATAAAAAACAGTCTAAACCACTTTAGAAAGAAAAAAGAAGAAGATGGCATTGGGATGGATGGAAGTGGAGGAAAAGGTGGTGAGGATATCGGCGTGTCAGGCATCGCCATGATGGGATCACGAAAGGAGATTTATGTCGGCCTCAAGGTACATTCATGTACACATGTCTGCACAGCAGGAACTGCTCCCAGCACCAGCAGCTGTGGGAGGCAAAAATCCAGTGCAAATCATTGTCGCAGCGATCAGCTACTACCCTCAGCGCCAAGCGATCTGCGATTCATAACTTTGGGTGATTTTTGGAGTGAAAATGTTGTGTGCCGTGATCTGCAGGTGAGAGCCTGCACACGCCGTACCTGAGCCCGTACCTCAAGGCTCTGGGCGCGGACTTCAGGAACGGCGCCAACTTCGCCATCGGCGGCTCCACGGCGTCGCCGGGCGGGTCGCCCTTCTCGCTGGACGTGCAGCTCCACCAGTGGCTCTACTTCAGGGACAGGTCCATGGAGATGATCAACCTAGGTAACCGGTAAATCGATCAATCTCTGTCGTCTGGCAAGTGAACTAGCTTGTTGATTTGTTGGGAGATCGATGCGTGATGCAGGCCAGAAGCCCCCCGTCGACCGCGACGGGTTCAGAAGGGCCATCTACACCATCGACATCGGGCAGAATGACCTATCTGCTTACATGCACCTGCCCTTCGACCAAGTGGTTGCCAAGATCCCCTCTGTGGTCGCTCAGATCAAGTACACCATCGAGGTAAACAAATCCAATTCTCTACTACTATCTCTGTACTAGATGCTACGGTTTCAGTCTGGACTCTGGTGTCTGGACTGGAGGATGACTCCTGAACCAACCAAAAAGTCGACCTGACACCTTGCTGCCTGACACCGACTGACAGACGCTGTACGCGCACGGCGCCCGCAAGTTCTGGATCCACGGCACCGGCGCGCTGGGCTGCCTGCCGCAGAAGCTGGCCATCCCGCGGGACGGCGACGCCGACCTCGACGCCCACGGCTGCCTCAAGACCTACAACGCCGCCGCGCGGCGCTTCAACGCGCTGCTCGCGGGCGCCTGCGCCGAGCTCCGGCGCCGGATGGTGGACGCCGCGCTCGTCTTCGTCGACGTGTACGCCGCCAAGTACGACCTGGTGGCCAACCACACCGCGCACGGCATCGCCCGGCCCCTCATGGCGTGCTGCGGCTACGGCGGCCCGCCCTACAACTACAACCACTTCAAGGCGTGCATGTCGGCCGAGATGCAGCTCTGCGACGTCGGCGCGCGCTTCGTCAGCTGGGACGGCGTGCACTTCACCGAGGCCGCCAACGCCATCGTCGCCGCCAAGGTGCTCACCGGCGACTACTCCACGCCCAGGGGTATCACCATCGCCAGCCTCGTCAACTCCACGCTCATGGCGAGCAACGATGGCTAGCTCGTTCGATCGGTTTGTGCCCATGGGAAGTGATGGTAGAAATCTGGCCAAGATTATTGCAGCGAATTCGTGGAGATCGATCGAGCTGGTTCACCGCTCGTCATCAGGATCGTGTTCAATAGAGGATTACTGTTGACTAGAAGCAGTTCCGTGACACCATTGATTATTGACTAGAAGAAAATGAAATGGTGGCTCAACCTGCTAGTGGTTTTGTGGGGATCATTGGCCTTCAGCTTGAGGCTTTGTATACACCAAACATGATAACATACACATGCATGTGTGTAAGATCCACGGTTCTTTTCTTTTACTAGTTTCCTGATGTTTGATCAGCAGACTGGGTGCTAAATTTACTTGTCCTTTTCGCATTTTGTAGCACGGATTTTGGGCCTCCGTGGTCTGCACATCAGCACATGTCTGGATTCAGGATAACAGTGTATGTACAGCAAGGCGGATCCCGCAACAGCAATTTGCTTTCCTGTAACAACAGTAATCCATCGGGCTTCATCATGGATTACTGTTGCCCTTTTACGGGTGGTCAATTCAACCTGTTACTGCCATGTGGGGTCATTTGGGCCAATGACAGTGGGCTAGGATGGTAATTGGACTGCCGTTGACTCCGTATAGTGGCAAAAAATCAGATTGGTCTGGGAAGCTGGAGCAATTTTTTGCCACTTCTACGGGTGGTCAATTCACTCTGTCACTGCTATGTGAGGTCGCTTGGGTCAATGACAGTGGAATAGGGTGGCAATTGGACTGCCAATCACTTCGTAAGAGTGGCAAAAAAATTAGATTGCTCTCTTTATGGTGATAACATAAACCGGTTGAACTAACAATGGTTGTTTAGTATACAAGCAGGGCGTACCAAAGTTTTGGGAGAGATTTGTCCGTGGGACACTAGAACACCGTGGTTTTGTGTGGAGGATACCACAATCGATCTGTATTCGTGCGGCACACTGCAAAACTGCGGCACCTTGTCTGCAATACACCGCAACCCATTTCTGGCAAGGATGGTGAGAGAAGTTTTGGTAAATGACGGTCATGGCCCTGGTCGACCCGCTTGATCCATTGCAGCGAACGGGGTTCGGTACGCGGCAGCCCTAGTCTTATCCGCTCACTCCAGCGCCACCCATTGTCAGCTCGCGTCTGTCGCCCCCCTTCTCCATCTATTCCGCCTCCCCTTCTCCATCGCCGTGGGACACTCCCGCCCCCTTCTCCATCTATTCCGCCTCCCCTTCTCCATCGCCGCACCCAGCGACTCCACCCATCCTGCCCCCATCTTTCCTTGCACTGTGGGCAATGGCGGAGGAAGGGGGCAACTCCGGTGCTCGCTTGTCAAGCTTCGGGTCCCCATCGAAGCCGCGGGTAGGGGGGGCAACTCCGGTGCTCGCTTGCCAAGCTTCGGGTCCCCGTCGAAGCTGCGGGTAGGGGGCAACTCCGGTGGTCGTCTTACAAGCCTGGGCTCCCCATCGAAGCTGGATCTATCATGGGTTCCTAACGGGTAAGCATGATTCACTGTTACAGTAGATGTGACATTTTCTCGCATAATCTGACTTGAATTCCCTTTTCCATTGGGATTAGAATGGATTCTAGCACTGTTTGCAGAGTTTTAATTCGGGTTCCTGATTTTTGGGGTGGAGAGGGTGCCGATTGGAATGCAACCAGAGAGATTCGGGACACTGACGTTGTATGTTGGATTGATTTCTATTCTGACTTGTGTGAGAACGATAAGAAGGTATCCATCACTTATTGGGACAAGAATGAAAGGGTGTACAAGGAAATAGAGTCAGATTCAACTTTAATGTCTGCATTTGGCATGTATTGGGATATTAGGAGGCTACCTCTCTATTGCAGTATCGTAGAACCTGTCAAACAACCTGAACCATCGAGTGCTAACACTGAAGTGGACCAAAGCGCTAACAATCTGCCAGAGCAACCTGATGAACAGTCTCACAAAGAACCTGACAAAGAACCTTACAAAGAACCTGAACCATTGAGTGCTAACTCAGAGCCAGAAAATATGTGGGGAGAGGACGATGAAGTGGAGTATGTTGGTGCAGATGATGAGCAGAAGATGTACAAGGCCATGTTGTCAGATGATGAGCAGAGTGATTCTGAGTTCATTCCTGATTCAGACGAGGAGGATCATGATGATTGTGTTGGAGCTGATGAAAAACCTGAGGATGATGTTCTTGTCGGTACATACAGACAGGGTACCTCCTACTAGTGTGTCCAGCCCGACGGACGCGAGGTTATCCGTAACCTCGCACTAAGCCCTTGGGCGACAGGGCGTACGGCCCGGGCCTGACAACTGGGGGCACGGTCTCCGGACCTCCCCCCACGCTCTAGCAGGTCCGGCTTAGCCTGGGCATAAAACCCGAGCCCGAAGCCCGAAACCCGAAAAACCCGAGCCCGAACCCATTTATCCCGAAGTCCGATACCCAATGGGCTCCCGTGGGTATTGAATCGTGAAACCCGAATTAATTTCGGGCTTGTTCGGGTAGTAGGCCGCGGTACCCGAATTACCCGAATAGCCCGAAATATTTCAGAAGCGGGAATCCAGCGAGCCCACTTTTGACCTCAGCCCACTGGCCCATCTAAGCCGCTAGACTAATCTACTATTCTACTGTTCTATGCCTTTACTCTTGTTATGAACTTCTCTTAGTCTTATTTTTGTTGACTTGCAGTCTTGCATGCTCTTTAATACTCGTTTGTTTAGTTGTTGTTACTACTGATCATGCTTTAAATCTGTACATGTAATACTGATTTCTAACCTGATATCAAATTTCGGGCCAAATCGGGCTACCCGAACCCGAACCCGAAATATTCGGGTACCCGAAATTTCGGGCTTAGCTTTTGAAAACCCGATTTCGGGTAGCATTTTTGAATACCCGAATTCCCCAAAAGCCCGAAAAGCCCGACCCGAAAAATTCGGGTAGCCCGAATGCCCAGACTAAGGTCCGGCGCCTCTACGTGCCCGTGAGGACAAGGTGCTCAGGAACGGCTACTGCGGGCTCGGACCACCGTAGGGTGGTCTTAGGCCCCTATGTGTGGAAGCCAGACCCCCAAGGGGCCTGAGCACCTAGGCTAGCCAAGGGGGCCTGGACCTCCCTTCTCACCGGGGAGGAGGTCCGGTGCTGCCACGTGCACCTGAGAAAGCGGCCGCTAAACCAGCACCGCCACGTGTCCGGTGGCTGCCAGCCTTCTACGAGAAGGCAGCCCAACTACCGCCTTCTCGGGCATGGGCTGCCCACTGACACGTTGGGCAGGTATGCTGACACCATGGTAAGCCCGCCAGTTACCGAGGCGGCACGTCGCATAACCGCACCGCATGCGCGGGCGAGGGGCGTGTAATCAGATCACAGCGCCGCGTGCGTGAGCAAAGGGTTATTATGACCTGCTGCAGGAAGGCCACGGCGTGCGCTGCTACAGTGCGCAAAGGCTAAAGCACGACGAGTCAACATAGCCCCGTCGCCTGTCAGCGGAAGCTGACTCTACAGCGACAGCACGACTCCCTCAACGCATGTCACTGGCAGCAGACGCTGTGCTAGCGAGACGGCATATGACCATACCCTGACGGAGGATACGCATGGGGGCCGAAGAGAAAGATTTCCGAATCTATGGCAATAAAGGCTCTAATGTGTATGTTATTTAATATATCGCCGGGTCCACCTGTCGGGACCCCGTTCAGTGTACGCGCTCCCCTTGAGCTTATAAAAGGGATAGCGCGCACGCTAGAACACAGGTTCCATGAACTCACTTGCTCTCACATAAGCTCTCTCAAGTTCCACAAGTTCACACACACAAGGAAGTTGACACTCATGCAGAGCCAGTCATTCCTCACCAAAACAAGCAATACATCTCACGGTGGACGTAGGGTTTTACGCTCCGACGGCCTGAACCACCCTAAACCCTTGTGTACTTTCTATGTTCATACGCGTCTTGATCAAGCATTCCTTGACTTCCCCCAAACTCATCCTAAACTAGGATTAGGCGGGTGCACTCCGCTACTCGGCTGGAGAAATCCTTCGACAGTTCTTGTCACTATAACTGACTTAGATAATCCAAAAATTATTGTGGGTGTTAAATTTGAGAGTGGAGTAATATTAAGAAGGCTATTAGGCAGTATGGTATTTTATATGAGGTACAAATTGAATCTCATTATAGTGAATCAACTAGGTACAGAGGGTCTTGCAAGGCAAATAAGTGCCCCTGAAAGATACATGCATCACAATTGCCGGATGGAAGAACTTGGCAGGTATTTTATTTGTATGTGGTTATATTTTTTTGATTCTAGTACTATTCTTATACTCATACTCATATTGACACTTGAATGCAGATAAAGAACATGGGGAAGCACTATTGCAGCAGTACAGGCAAATTGGAGAAAAATTGCATGGCAAATCAGTTCTGGGTCAGAGATCAGGTTTTGCCGTTGCTAGCAGAGACTCCCACACTAGGTGCTGCCGCCCTCCTTAAGGAGCTAGAAAAGAAGTATCTGATCAAGCTTTCTTACAATATAGTTTGGAATGGAAGAAAACTAGCACTTGATGAGTTGAATGGGAAATGTGATGATGCATTTGCTCATGCATTTGCTTACAAGGCTGAATTAGAGAAGAGATCTCCTGGGAGTGTAGTTCAAATTCAGACAGAGTTGATTGGTTCTAAGATTAGGTTCTCAAAGTTTTTTGTTGCTTTCAAGGCTTGCATTGATGGATTCTTGACAGGTTTCAGACGTATCTTGGGATTGACTCAACAGTACTAACAGGTACATGGAAGGGTCGACTAGCTTGTGCAGTGGCAATTGATGGACACAATTGGATGTATCCTGTAGCATATGGATTGTTTGAGTCTGAAACAAAATACAGCTGGAAGTGGTTCATGGAAAACCTGCACAAGGCTATAGGCTCTCCTTCTGGTTTAGTCATCTCAAATGATGCTGGGAAAGGTATCGACCATGCAATTACTAATGTATTCAACAATAGGGTTGAGCACCGGGAATGCATGAGACATTTGTGGAAGAATTTCCAGTGCAGATTCCGTGGAGAAGTGTTTCAGAGAAACGTTTGGCCGGCTTCAAGGGCATATAGAAAGACAGTTCATCTGAGGCATTACAATGAAATGAAAGCAGCATCCTGCAGCAATAAAGTGGATTGAAGACACTCACAAGCATGTGTGGGCCATATGCTATTTCTCAACAACAAGCAAGTGTGATTATATCACTAATAATATAGTAGAAGTTTTTAATAATTGGATTAAAGATCTCAAGTCTCTGCCACCAATTGAGTTACTAGATGCTATCAGGCTGAAGATTTTTGACAAGTTTTATGTTAGAAGGAAGCTTGCTGACAAGTTAAACGCTAAAGTGCTCCCATCTGTTATGAAACAACTATATGCAGATAGTAGGGGACTTGTTGGCTATGTTGTCCATAAGGGTACACAACTCACAACAGAGATTAGTGGTGTGCACAAAAACCTCACTCCATGGAAACACAATGTTGATTTAGCTAAGAAGGAGTGCAGCTGTAACAAATGGTCATTAACTGGTTTGCCTTACACTCATGCACTCTGTGCTATAGGTGGTTACAAAAATTTAGAGATTGCTAATTTTGTGAACAAATTTTATTCTATGAAAAAAATTCAAAGCTGCTTATGCTGGGAACATACCTACAATGACAGATAAAAGTGAGTGGGAACAGGTTGAAGTTGGTTACAAGTTGTGCCCTCCAATGCTTAACACATCTGCTGGTAGACCAAGGACAAGAAGGTTCAAGGGGTTTGAGGAAGGTGGTACAGGGAAGAAGAAGATGCATAGATGCAGGAGGTGTGATCAATTTGGACACCAACAGAGAACTTGTAATGAACCAGTGTATGACTCTGATGCACCACCACCGGCTCCTCCAAAGCCTAAAAGGGTCGGGAACAAGAAAAAAGAGGTAGTGACAGCAGAACCATCAGGTCAACTTTTGATGCTAGAAGCACCACCACCACCCTCCCCTTCTTTCAACAGTCCTGGTGCACTAACAAGAGGGTAAGTAATGTTCTATCTAGTCTGTTCTTTATTACATACTACATGTTCTTGTCCTTTAACAATTGTAATAGTCGGAAAAGAGCACTTATGGAGGAGGGCAGCCCTGCACCAACCAATTCCAGTGGACACCAAAATGTAGCAGTGCACAAGGACAAGAAATGCAAGAGAGGGAACCAGAAGAAAGATGGAAGCAAATAGTTTACCCAGCTTGTGATCTTGGTTAAAGACTTATGTTATTTCTATGTACTTTGCTATCTATGGTTTGGAAAAATGTTCTCTAGGTTCAGAACTTTGTTATCTGAGGGTCAGAAAATTTACCTATGCTATCTATGCGTGTGATGACTATGTATTGTGACGACTGTGTGTCATGACTATGTTATCTTTGCTATCTATGGGTCAGAAAATTATTCATTCAACCTGTTTTCAGACAGATATAACTTAACAATCTTCTCATCCATTTCATTCCATTCAACCAGCAATGACAAAATAACATACATTTCACTTTCACAACACCAGTGCCACTATCACAGCTAAAATAAATAAAAGTACATTGAAAGCTTGTTGGTTCATTACAGCAATCTATTGTCTCAAATCTTTAACCTCTTCTTGCAGCTGATTAACCTTCATCTTTGTCTCTATGCCAACCCGGATATCAGGATCATGCTAATGATGGCCAATGTCGAAATCTGCCAGGAAACCATTATCACCCAAATACTCCATGTATTCCTCTTCCCACATGAAGAACTTACACTCTGTTGTCAACTACAAAGTGGAGGAAACAAAACTCGTATTAGAACAGAAACTAGAACATAAGGATCAACATCTAAAAACACGAACCAAAACTTCATGAGTACTCAAGCATCGTACCCTCGCATTCTTGGAGCACTGGTAGAACCTTCGGCCTGGGTTGTTGGCTATGTTTGAGGTGTGCACAACTACCCTCAGATCAGGGTGGTGTGGGCACTGAATCAACGGCAAGTGGGGGATCTGAACACTCGTAGCCGACCTACTCTGGCGAGATGAGGTAGCCCGACAAGTGGCCTCCGTCATTTGCGCCGTCGATGGAGACGAGGGAGCCCGCAGTGGGGTCCTTCCTGACGGAGAGGTGGTTCTCGACGTGGAAGAGACGAGGACGTGCGCCGTCGATGGAGATGAGGGAGCCCGCAGTGGGGTACTTTCTGACGGAGAGGTGGTTCTCGACGTGGAAGAGATGAGGCCGTGCGCCGTCAATGGAGACGAGGGAGCCTGCAGTGGGGTACTTCCTGATGGAGAGGAGACGATTCAGGCCGCCAGCCAGGTGGTTCTCGACGTGGAAGAGACGAGGCCGCCGGCGAGATCCGTTGTCGACGTGGAGGAGATGAGGCAGCCGACGAGATCTTGGGTCCGCGGAGAGGAGAAGAGGCAGCCGGCGAGATCCGTTCTGAGCCAAATGGAATGGTCGGGCCATGGTGAAAAGGCAATGAAGGAAGGGCAAAATTGTCTTTCGACTCAAGATCCTTGCCAAAATTGGGTTGCGGTGTGTTGCAAATAAGGTGCCGCAGTTTTATAGTATGCCGCACGAATACAGATCGATTGCGGTATTCTCCACACAAAACCACGGTTTTCTAGTGTCCCACATACAAATCTCTCAAGTTTTGGTGATCTTGGTGCGAAAAATAAAATGAGGACCTATATTTTAAAAATAAAATAATCAAAAAATATTTGGATTTTATTATATAACTTGATACATTTTGCAATATTAAGAACTGCCAGACTAAGAAAATAACTCTAGAAGGCATGGCAAAATCTCTGTTTCACGATTCACACAAATAGAACAAAGCTAGATTAAGAATACAGATGAAGTTCACGGTAACTAATGAAGGAGAAATAATTGCTTGGGATCGAACCTCGATACAAACACGATGACATGGAGTTAGTTAATAGAAACTAAGCCCAAGCATCCATGGTCCATAAGATGACCAAACACACCTTAATTGAAAAATAAGAAATTAGATGAGAGGGCATGAACGGATGGAAAGAAACCAGATGTTGATAAATCACTGATGGACTCATGGGCTTGAGATTTGGTGATTTGAGACAAGATTCGTGGTAGGGGCTGACTCGCTCTCACTGAGTTCGCAGCTTGCGGCAGCCCTAGGATGGCAGGATGACAATTAAGAAAAGAAATTTGACTTTGAAAACATGTTTCTATCATTTTTAAAATTCACAATACCAAATTTAACCTAAGAACTACGAAAAATAAGATGTCAAAGTTTTATGAAGCAAAATTTAAGCTAATTCTAGAATTCAGCATCACAAAATTGGAATATTAAACTCCACTGTTTTAACTTTGAAATAAATATTTTAAATAAATCTTTTGGTTTTCCATATTGTTTTATAAAACTTTTAATCCGAAACTAAGAAATAGTAGAAATTTAAAATCGCCAAGATATCCTGTGGGGTTTGCTTTAATTATCAATAGATTTTGCTAAACAAATCCATTCTTAGAGTATGCATTTATTATATAAAATTTGTAATTACACATTGTTGGCGACGCGGGAACGGGGTCCCCCCAGCGCTGGACAAATCAAGAATAAATGCTCTAAAAGGTACTCCTGGCCCATCAGCAGTAATGGGCCAAACTGAGACGCCTTCTAGAGGACCCGAGACCGTGGGAGGCCAAGTGCCTCCCCGGAACGGGGCGGTTCCTTCGTGGAGAAGAGATCGCCTGATGGCGCATTTAATACTCCTGCCCTGCTACAACCGGGCGAGGCCCATGGGCGGTGCGCCTTCCCTGTAAAATAATATGATTACAGGGGAGGCGTGTTCTTAGACGTTGCGTCATCTGGTGATGGGCGGTGGGGTGCCCCCCCCAGTTCACCTCCCGTCACACCTGATAGACATGGAGAGGAGCGCTTGCGGCCCCGGGCAACACATAGTAAAGACCCCGGGTGATGCACAGAACCCGGGAGAGATCTCGGAGCATCCTGGGGTCCCTCGAGGAGGACCTCGGGTGACGACAGTCCTGGCCCACGGCGCAGGACCTTGCCTGGCGGGCGGGCGCCACTTACAGGCCGGTGCCCCTCATCAGGCGCCGCATTCACACTTAAGGAGGTAAGACTCTTCCCGGGGCCCACGGGGAGGGCTATAAATAGAATAGACGGGCAATGTGTAAAAGGGATTGAATCCAATCGAATCGAACTTAGATTCAGCTGAATACCACCACCAGCTCCACACAGGATGTAGCTCATGGCAGCCTGAACCTGTCTAAACTACCTTGTCTCCCGATCTTTATAAGGTCAGAATCCTATTGCGTGTTACACCCCTGGCCGAATATCTAAATGGGGGTTCCCACGAATCCCTGCTTGCGGTACTCACCCACCGACAGCTGGCGCGCTAGGTAGGGGGTGCTGGCACGTAGGATCTCTGTCCCCGACGAAGAACCTTCAAGAGAAACCATGGCGAACCGCTCTGACCGTTCCGATGGTGAGAGCAACGATGATCAAGCCCTCAGATGGGGGCCATCCAATGTGCCGCATAGCGCGGGGGCGGTGGAACCACATCCCCTCGCACCAGGCAGGCGCTGGCTCGGGTCAATCATCACGGTGTCGCCTCGACTTGACGCTTCCAAGTCCGCCTCCAGAGGCACCGCCTCCACCAATGTTAGGTTCGCCCAGTTTCGGGTTGAGGCCCGGAAGTGGGCGGCCCTACAGGCGTCCAGGCCATGAAGGCGCCTCGACCTTGGCGGCATTCCCCTGGGGAAGCACTGGTGGCAGTCTGTGCGCTTTTGCGCCACCCCCCGGTGAGAGCAGAGCCTGGAATGCCCAAGGGAAAGTGGCTCAATGAGCTAGCTGGTCTTGTCGGGAAGGCATGCCTGAGGCCAGGGGCTCAGGGCTCCCGAACTATCACCGGAGGTCCCTCCTATGTGGACTCCCGGCCGCTGTCGCAGCAGCCCACTTTGGGCCGATCAGGCACCGGCGGGTCACGTGACTTGAGCTCCCGCCTCGACGAGAAGAGAGCCGGCGAAGACACCCGGACTACCCTCGAGCATACACGTGAGTGGCGCCGAGATGTTGAGGAGGATCACACCTCCTCCAGCTCCCCCGCGCAGGGAAACCAGAGGCGACGCAGTTCCGTCGAGTCGACTGACCCACCAAGTTTCGGCCAGATATCCCGAAGAAGTATGATGGTACCATCGACCCTGAGGAGTTCCTCCAGATCTACACCGCAGGCATCCAGGCTGCCCGTGGGGGGTCTCAGGTCACGGCCAACGACTTCCACATGGCCCTAGGGGTACCGCGAGGTCCTAGCTGATGAACCTCCCGCCGGGATATGTCGGTGTCCTGGGCTCTTGGCCTCGCGCGGCTTCCCGGAACAGCTGGGCTGATGCGACCCCGAATCGCAGGGCCCGAGCTGACTGGCCCCGAGTTGCAGCAACTACGCAAGCTGCTCGCACGTTGCTGACTCAAAACCTCAAAATAGCTAAGTATTTAATCGCTTAATTGCTAATTGCCAAGTCACCTCCACTCCTTGCTTATTCTTGCTGAAAGTACCCGGGTAGCGTAAGCCCCAATCCGTGAAACCTCATCTCTTGTGTGACGCCTAAAATCTCTATGCATGCATGAGTATCCGCTCTCTACGCTACGAGCCACGACTAAACAGGGACTGAGCGCTTGAGGTAATGGGCTAGTTATCCGGGGAAATTATAAGATATTTGTTGTGAGAAGACATGCCCGTTTTCCATGAGTAGTGCCCCAGTCTCTCGCTTCCAAAGCCAAAGAATAGGCCTCGTACCATGGCAAGGGACCATATTTCTCGCTCGAATTAAGAAATTAAACTAATCTACTATTCCGTTCACTTGTTGCTAATCAAATTAAAATGCTAGTTTGAGCTTTGTGGTATATGCAACGCAGGTGCATAAGTAACTGCGCGTCTGCGCCCAATGTTCCAGGCCACTACATGGTGGGGCTGCTTGTACGTATACGAGCCGCACGAGAACTGAGATGTGGCAACGCCGCCGTGCTCAGCAACCTGCATGCATACCTGTGTGCCCTCGGGGAGTCGGGGAAGCCTTGGTCCCCGTGCCGTTCCCCGGAAGCGTTCAGCTGCTGAACGGCTTACCGCTCCCAGGATGTTGGCAGCCTGCGACAGTCGACGCGGAGCTCCTATTCCCCTGAGGGCCCAAGGTGGCTTGCCCCAATGAGGGGCTCGAGGGCTGTACCGGGATCTCTGTCCGCCAATGCCGGCATCAACGATGGTACCTGGGGCTTCGCCGAACCACGGTGATGGCGGCGGCGTGGCTACAACAGGGGCTCGACAATATTAGCACCACTCGGAACCGCTCCGGCGGCAAACCGACTCCGGTGGCACAAAGCCAACTTCGATCGCACTAAAGCCCGCTCCGGCTGCAAAGCCGACTCCAGTCGCACTAAAGCCCGCTCCGGCGGCAAAGCCTACTCCGGTTGCATCAAAGCTGACTTCGATCGCACCAAAGCTGACTCCAGTCGCACTAAAGCCCACTCCGGTGGCAAAGCCACCTCCGGTCGCACCAAAGCTGACTCCGGTCGCACAAAGCCGACTTCGGTTGCACTAAAGCCCGCTCCGGTGGCAAAGCCGACTCTGGTCGCACCAAAACCGGCTCCGGTCGCACAAAGCTAGCTCCGATCACACAAAGCCAGCTCCGGTCGCACTAAAACCCGCTCCGGCCGCAAAGCCGATTCTGATCGCACTAAAGACGCTCCAGCGGCAAAGCCGACTCCGGTCGCACTAAAGCTGACTCCGGTCGCACAAAGCTGACTCCGGTCGCACTAAGTCGACTCCGATCACACTAAAGCCCGCTCTGGCGGCAAAGCCAACTCCGGTCGCACCAAAGCCGACTTCGGCTGCACTAAAGCCCGCTCCGGCAGCAAAGCCGACTCCGGTCGCACCAAAGCCGACTCCGGTCGCACAAAGCCAACTCCGATCGTACCAAAGCCAACTTCGGTCGCACTAAAGCCCGCTCCGGTGGCAAAGCCGACTCCGGTCGCACCAAAGCCGACTCCGATCGCACCAAAGCCGACTCCGGTCACATAAAGCCGGCTCCAGTCGCACAAAGCCAACTCGAGTCGCACTAAAGCCCGCTCTAGTGGCAAAGCCGACTCCGGTCGCACTAAAGCCCGCTCCGGCAGCAAAGCCAACTCTGATCGCACCAAAGCCGACTCCGGTCGCACTAAAGCCTGCTCCGGCGGCAAAGCCGACTCCGATCGCACTAAAGCCCGCTTCGGCGGCAAAGCCGACTCCGATTGCATCAAAGCCGACTTCGGTCGCACAAAGCCGACTCCGGTCGCACCAAAGCCCGCTCTGGCGGCAAAGCTGACTCCAATCGCACCAAAGCTGACTCCGGTCGCACAAAGCCGGCTCCGGTCGCAGCAAAGCCCGCTCCGATCGCAGCAAAGCCCGCTCCGGCGGCAAAGCCGACTCCGGTCGTACCAAAGCCCGCTCCGGCGGCAAAGCCGACTCTAATCGCACCAAAGCCAACTCCGGTCGCACTAAGCCAACTACCAGTTGCATTAAGCTCACTCCGGTGGCTCACTCTGGCAGAAAGCCAACCCTAGGTCCGGAGAGGTAGGGTGGTAGTTGAAGTACCGTCCACCTCAGGATTAGCCCCACACCTGGCCTTCGGTGTCTTCGACCAGATATGGGGCCGGGGACTAATGTCGGCGACGCGGGAATGCCCTCTAGCCTTGGACAAATCAAGGATAAATGGCCTAAAAGGCCCTCCTGGCCCATTAGCAGTAATGGGCCAAACTGAGGCGCCTCTTAGAGGATCCGAGACTGTGGGAGGCCAAGCACCTCCCCGGAACGGGGCGGTTCCTTCGTGGAGAAGGGATCGCGTGACGGCGCATTTAATGCGTCCGCCTTGCTACAACCGGGCGAGGCCCGTGGGCGGCGCGCCTTCTTCGTAAAACAATATGATTATAGGGGAGGCGTGCTCTCAGACGGCGTGGCGACCAGGACAGAGGGAGTCTCCCCTCCCGGGTCACGTCACGTCATCTGGCGATGGGCGGTGGGGTGGCTCCCACCACTCCACCTCCCGTCACATCGGATAGACATGGAGAGGAGCGCCTGCGGTCCCGGGAAACACACAGGAAAGACCCTAGTGCTCGGGAGAGACCTCGGAGCATCCAAGGGTCCCTCGAGGAGGACTCCGGGTGACGATAGTCCTGGCCGACGGTGCAGGACCTTGCCTAGCGGGTGGGCGCCACTTGCAGGCTGGCGCCCCTCATGAGGCGCCGCATTCACGCTTAAGGCGGTAAGCCTCTTCCCGGGGCCCACGGGGAGGGCTATAAATAGAATAGACGGGCAATGTGTAAAGGGATCGAATCCAATCGACCCGAACTCAGATTCAGCTGAATACCACCACCAGCTCCACACAGGACGTAGCACGGCGGTCCGAATCTATCTAAACCACCTTGTTTTCCGACCGTCACACGGTCGAAATGCTACTGCGTGTTACACCCTGGCCAAATCTCTAAACTGGGGTTCCCACAAATCTTGTGCTTGCGGTACTTACCCACTGATACATACGTAGATAGATTTTGATGAGATTCAGCGTGCATCTTAGTAGCGAACTGAATACAACGTAGTTAGTTTTTTTGGTGAAACCTGTCTATAAGGTGTTCATGTGTTTTGAGCAATTATTTTTTAATGATAAATGGCGTGTTCAGTGGAGATACCTATAATGACTTTTAAGATCTCAACTTTTATTAAAAAAACTTCAAGATCTGCCAACACGAAGCCGCCGACACCGCCAAAAGAAACTCGATCTTGTCCCGATCGCAGACGAGCATCACACCTTCTTTCACTTCCAGATCGTGACGGTGCCGTGCCATGCCATGCTTAGCATTATATTATTCCCAAAACTGAAGCATCGCAACGCACAGTATCCTACCCACCAGCTCACGTCACGTGTACGCATATGACAAAGGTCCGATCATCCATGGCGCAGGGATGCACGCAGGATTGCAGGGAAGGGACGGGTGATGCAGGATCACGTGCACTCCCCTGTCAAGAGACGAGTAGAAAACCAGTCAGGAGAAGGACTATTCCCGTGGGCAACCGAGAGAGATGTTTGCTCGCTTTCTGGGCGAATCTGCTCGTCTCCCAAAGGCAAATCCCCTATTCCGAGGAAAGGAGTTGGCTTGTTCCCATTTCAACTTTCAGGCCTTTGGGACAAGAGTTTCACACGAATCAATTCCATCATCCAAGATAATAAGAGAACCACTTTATGTAAGGGCATCCACAGTGTACAGCATTCTGGGTAGTGCTAAAATAGGACCCACACCCAAGATGCTAGCTCGGTAAATTTTGCTCCAGCGTGTAGCAATTCGTGTGGGACCCACGGTAGCAGGTAAGACAATAAACAAAATCTGTTTTCTCTCCGCACCGTCCCCCGTGCTTATCTTCTTCCTCTGCCCCTTCGTTCCTGTTCTCCCTACGGTCTCCAGAACATGGTACTTCATCCAAATCTAGCACCTACTCCTTCTCTGATCTATTGCAGATAGCTCAAATCGATTGCTCTCGATCACCTTTTCCAGATCCACTTACTTGGGTGGTGGGAGCCCCATCTATGCCTCAAGCCGAGCTTCTCCATGGCACAAGATGGAACTCATCCACCGTACCAGGCTGAGATCCTCCATGGCGTGACGAAGAGCGTCCCTGCTGGTCGTCCTGCTACCGAGGAAGCGCAAGACGATGGCCCCCATCCACCACCGACTTGACCTTGGATGGTCTGCTTCCATGGCTCTACAAGCAGCGTCCAGGCCGAGATGCAGCAGCGCCAGCAAATACGGAGACACAAAATATTTTTTAATCTAGGAACCGGGTGCAAAGTTGGGCACCACGGAGACAAAATATATATTTTTTAATTTAGGAACTAGGTGCAAAGTTGGGCACTAGGTGCTGGGACAGCACCCATACAAGATTATCTCTAGTGTATTGCAATCTCTCCATTGTTTTCTCTCTCTTCCTAGCACCTCAAAAACCACACTGGAGCTGCCCTAAGAGGCTTATGAAACCACACGTGTCAATGCTTTCAAACATATGCACAAAAGTAAATAAATGGATATACTTTATCTATATATCTATATGTCTAGAAGAGAAAAAGTACGTCGTTGCTTATAATTTTGGGCTAAAAATGTATAAGAGCTAAATTGGATTGTGAAGAGAGCATTCGGGTCATGATCCGTTACCATGCTATCTGTGACAAATGATTTCGCCTAAGGACACGATTTGGTCGGTGTCTACCTAAACCACATGGTAGAGATACAAGCTCTTGCAAATCACGAGGAAACACAGGAACTAACAAGAACTAGTGGAGAGAAAACTCTTAATTCTCAAGGGGGCACATATGGCACAACCCTAAGGACAAGAGCACTTGGCTTCTCTATTTTTCTGACTACAAGGTGGAGTGAAGGTGTTATTTATACTAGCAACATTCCTCCTAGCTAGGCTGAATGGGTTGGTTTTGCCAGTTTGACATAAACAGAGTTATGGATTAGTGTTCACCAAAATAAGCATAACTCGGCCCACAAAATTCCAATGAACATGTTGTTTGTTCCATATGAAAGTAGACTTCACCAGATCCATATATGATACTTGGGTTGGATCCATCGAGAGTGGTGTGAAATTTGGAAGTCAAAAATTGGAACAAACAACACGCCATCTTCAAGTTGCTTTTCTTTGAGCGCTGAGTGATCTATCCATATATTGCATATTCTTCAAATCTGAGCACAAGTAATGCAACACTATTAAGTAGTAAATAATTCATAGTAGATGCATATAGTAAATAATTCTTAGTAGATGCATGTTCATAACGCGAGTTCACCTCATGTTGCAAACGCTGCATTCTCACCCGGGTTATTGGCCCCTTGTTGACATTGTTGTCTTGTTTAGCACATGGTTGTATAGTGCAGCGAGAGTCATGCTCTTCAACAATAGTTTGTGGACTACCATTGGGTATGTCCTCATTATCCTTCCCTTCTTGAAGAGGAGTCGACCTCGACTCTGATCCCTCTGACTCAAAGGAAGGAGACAAATCAACAATATTGAATGTGTTGCTCACAGTATAATCATCAGAAGTTCAATCTTATAGGCATTGTTATTTATCCTTGCAAGGACCTTGAATGGTCCATCTCCTAGAGGCAGCAGCTTTGACATCATCTGGTCACGTCTGCTGCAGGCATTGACGGTGATCGAAGGTGATGTTGTGATGGTATTGATACCTGCAATCTTTGCCTGGCACCTTCAATTCATTTTTTTTCTGGAAACCACTTTTTTCATGTTTGGATTAGCATAATAAGAGACGATTCGAAGGTTAAGAAGTTTTGAGAATCCTGCGAGAGAGAATTTCTTGCATGCAAGAATCATATTGTAGGCAGACATGTTGATATAATGCATATAGGTGCATGCACTTCGAAAATGCAGTTAAGTCAAATAGCTCGGTCATAGCTTATGAAATACCTTAAGCAGATGATACAGCTCTACAATCTGATAGGAACAGTGAGAAAAGCCCCTCAAGCGGAGTGTTAGATACATAAATTTATATTTAAGCGAAATAGCAAGATCGCTCGGAAAAAAATGTGAGGTGAGTGCAGCTTGTTGAATCTTGAGTGGTGCCAAGGGTTAGAATAAATATCCTGACACGTGACAACTGTTGAACATTCAGTAATTAAAACACATACGTGTGGGAGTCAAAAATTGAAAAGTGAGTGAAAGCGAAAGGTACGCTGCATATGCACTAAGCATTGTGCCTGTAGCCGCTCGGTGCTTGCTGGCATGCAAAGGTATACTGCACCCGACCGATCGAAGGTAATCTTGTGATCGAGATGCCTGCATCTTCGACTCTGACAGCTTCGAAGCTTCACCAAGACCTTTTTCGAAAAATTGTTAACTTCTTTAGAGCTCAATACATATGCGTGCATAGCTGCTCCAAAAAATGCTAACCTTCTCCGGAGGTTAATATGTATAGCTCTGCATTTCTATAACATTAGTCTAAGTATGTAATAAAGATATAAGGACAGCAAGGAATCCGTTCCTTAATGCTTAGTTCTGTGCATGTTAGAGGGAACAAGCATGTGCCAGGTTCGAAGCTTTGCGGGTGCATGTTTTTGGCCGAAAAAAGGTTTACTTATCTGGATTACGTCGTGTGAGAACTGCGAAGCTGATGCGTTGCTGCAGGCTGTATGCAGCTCGAGCAAGGATGACAACGAAATAAACCTTACTTCCGAAACCTTCGTCGTGACTTTCGCAGTCGAAGCTGCAGCTTACCCTTGCTCGGAGGTGTCGAGCTGCTTGTGAAAGTTTGTAGTGCCGCTCAAAGATGTTGTGCCGACCTTAATAGGTCGATTTGCAGCCTGGAAGCTTCGAGCAGTTCACGCCTTGTTGCTTGCTCGGCGGCTTCGCTTGGCGTCGCTGAGAAATGAACGTGGCAGCTTCGCTCGCGCCTGCACGGCCACCGGCGTGGAGGTAGAAATGCCTGTGCGCCTTTGCCAACCGAAGGTTTTCACGTTGCGTTGTGCAGTTGTACTGTGCTTTTTTTACTTTTGCAAAGCAAAAATGGAAAACGAACGAAGGTGGCGGGATAAAGAAAAATGTATTATGGAGAAAATGAACGTGACCTTCGATTGAAATATGTGTGGATTTGGAGAGGTGGAACATAACCTTCGATCGGTGTTTAGACTCTGTATTCGCTTTGTATTAGACGATCGGCATGGTTGTGATTAAACTTGGTGCTAGCGCATCATGAGTTGCCTTGCTTCTTGCCGTGAACATTAGCTTCGATTGACTTGATGTGTGCATGAGCATGATATGATGCTCGCATGTTGTCTGCCACCTTCGATCTTATAAGCGCTGTGTGCAGTATTTGACATAGTTGACCGCATCTTCGACTGGCTCGATGTGCGTCTTGAGCGAAGGTGACGTCGAAACCTTCGATCATTGAAATTCCTGGAATCCACCTTTGCTAAGCTGGGATAAGTCATCAAAAGAGAAACAAGAAATGTTTTGGAGGTTAACTATTGTAGGCCTGTAGCTCTGAAGTTGAAACCCCGGCCCATAGCAAAATAATTTTTTGCGATATTTAACGAAAGGGTTAAATTACTTATCTTATTGAATGTGCCTTGTTGTGGAATTTAGAATTTCGTGATAAGCTAGTAACCATCGATTGTTCTTTTCTTTTTCCATTATGCTCATCTCTATCCAACTTTCAGTAACTGACGTAGCCTGTCTCGAGCGAAGGTGGCTCTGGCCTTCTCTAGTTTTCCCTTTGCGTGGCATGATGCTGTTGTTCGAAGGTGATGAGCACCTTGTCCTCTGGTAGCTTCGTTGCTTGACTGTAAACGGCAGCTTCGTCGCGGCGGTTGTGGTAGCCCAAGTGGCCACAGAGGTGATATATATGCAGCTTCGATGATGCGTGTAGAGGTTATTGATGCTTTGCTGCAGCAATGCTTCAGAAACCGAGGCTGGAAGCTTTGCTTGGATTAGTATGCTGATCTCATCATGAACGTGAGTTTGCATGGTAGTGCGTCCTGCTGCACGGAAGCTCTGCAATCTGCATGCATGCTTGCGTGGGCTGGGATCTTGGGACGCAGAGGTGACCGGCAGCTTCGCGTCGTAGATGTAGCATGTCGAAGGTGAGTCGGAGCTCCGTGCCTCGGGTATGCGCAGGTGTGGGACCTTCGTTGGTTGAGCTTGAATAACGTGCCCAACACGATGCCAAACATTGTGATAATCGATCGAAGGTGAAAAAGGACACCGGGTGCTTGAATATGTGCCTCGGGGCACCTTCGTCCAGCCATGCATCATGACTTGCGGCACTATTGGAACTTTTTTATCGTTGATTTGGTTGACATGAGCAACAGCGGACAAATATAGAATTGCTCAGCCGCACTAAGCTCCGCTCTTATTTTTCTTTTAACCTCAGTATCATCTCTCTAAAGAAAAATAGGTGCCTTAACATGGTGGGTGCTAGCTGTTGGGGTTGCATCCCGAACAGACGAGAGATGAGATAGAGTGAGAGAGAGAGAGCAAGTGAGCAAATAGGTAAAAGTTCTCTCCTCCAAGCTCTTGGGCTCTATTTATAAGGAAGAGGAAACGATTGTTTATATTTATTCCATTGGTGGGTCAAATATTACAAGTGGATCCCTAGAATTTACAAAGAAGTCCCTAGAACTTACAAACAGGTCCCATAACTTTGCCTCTTTAACATAAAGGGATCCCTAGCTTTAGGTGATAGCCTAAGGCGCACCCCAACAGCAAGGACCTTGAATGGTCCATCTCCTCGAGACAGTAGCTTTGACTTTCACTTCTTAGAAAATCTATCCTTTTCGGAGATGCACCCATACTAAATCCCCAGGATCAAAGATCATCTTTTTGGGGTTCTTGTTTGCCTTAGCAGCATAGTACTTAAATTTTTCTCAATCTCTTGCTTCGTGTTCAAGTGTATTTTCTTCACATATTCAGCCCTCTTGGAAGCCTCCATATTTCCACGCTCTTGAAGTGGTAATGACAGCAGGTCAAAGGATGTGATTGGTTTGAAACTGTACACATCGTCAAATGGGCAAATTTGCGTTGTTGAGTGGACTGCCCTATTATATGCAAATTCAACATGTGGCAAGAAAATTTCCCACTCTTTTAAGTTCTTCTGGATTATTGTCCGCAGCAGTATGGAGAGAGTACGATTCACCACCTCCATTTGTCCATCAGTTTGTGGGTGACAATTTGTTGAAAACAACAACTTTGTTCCAAGCTTGACACACAAAGTCTTCCAAAAATAGCTCATGAACTTCACATTACGGTGTGAAACAATAGTTTTTGGCGCTTCATGTAGTCTCACAACTTCCCTGAAAAATAAGCTAGCTACATGCGACGCATCATCGCTCTTACAACAAGGAATAAATATGCATTTTAGAGAACCTATCAACAAAAACAAAAACTGAATTCTTCCCCTTCTTAGTTCTTGGCAATCCCAAAATGTCTTCTCACGGAGCATTTGGGATGGGAAGTGGAGTGTACAAACCGTGGGGTTTCTATTTTGATTTTACCTTGTGACACGTGGTACATCGTTGCACCACCCTCTCCACGTCACGCCTCATCTTAGGCCAATAGAAGTGATCACTCAGCAGCAAGTAAGTCTTTTCTCTCCCAAAGTAACCCATCAATCCTTCCATGTGTGATTCCTGCAATAACAACAAACGAATAGACGAATGTGGAACATACAATTTGTTAGCTTGAAATAAGAAACCATCATGAAAATGGTACTTGTCCCACCCTTTTTCTTCTTGATATTTTAAATATGGTTCTGCAAAAATAAGGTCAGTGGTATATAATTTTTTTTATGTTCTCTATCCTGGAACCTTCACCTCCAATTGATTTAGAAAAATACTCTTTCTAGACAAAGCATCAGCAATAATATTTTTTTCCCTTTCTTGTACTTGACAATGCAAGGAAAGGACTCAATGAACTCAACCCACCTGGTATGCCTACGGTTCAGTTTTGCCTAGCCTTTCAAGTATTTTAGAGCTTCATGGTTAGAATGAATGATGAATTCTTTAGGCCAAAGGTAATGTTGCCAAATTTCAAGCACACGAACTAGGGCGTACAACTTCTTGTCATAAGCAAGATAATTCAATTGAGCACCGCCTAGTTTCTCACTAAAGTATGCTATGGGTTTTCCTTCTTGCATCAAGACACCACCTATGCCTATCCCACTAGTATCACATTCAATCTCAAAAGATATATTAAAATCAGGCAATCCAAGCAAAGGAGCTGACATTAAATATTTCTTTAGCTCTTGAAAAGCATCTTCTTGTGACTTACCCCATGCAAATTCAACACCCTTCTTGGTTAGCACATTCAATGGTGTTGCAATGGTGCTGAAATTTTTCACAAAGCGTCAGGAGAAGCCTGCAAGACCATGAAAGCTTCTGACTTAGCTCACATTGATAGGAGTAGGCCAATTTTTGATAGCTTCAACCTTAGATTCATCCATCTCTACTCCATATCCTGAAACAACAAAGCCCAAGAACACAACCTTGTCGGTGCAAAAGGTGCACTTTTCTAGATTAGCATACAATTTCTAAGTTCTAAACACCTCAAAAATCATTTTTATATATTCAACATGTTCTTCCATGGTGTGTCTGTATATCAAATTGTCATCAAAATAAACCACCATAAATTTTCCAATGAAAGCCCTCAAAACATAATTCATCAAGTGCATTAAAGTGCTGGGTGCATTAGTTAAACCAAAATGCATCACTAACCACTCATACAATCCAAATTTTATTTTAAAGGTTGTTTTCCATTCACCTCCTTCCTTCATTCTAATCTGATGGTATCCACTACGTATGTCAATTTTTGAGAAAATAATAGCACCACTAAGTTCATCAAGCATGTCATCAAGCCTAGGGATGGGATGACAATATCAGATAGTGATATTGTTAATTGCTCTACAAGCAACACACATTCTCCAAGTACCATTTTTCTTTGGAACAAGAATAACAGGGACAACACAAGAACTAAGGCTTTCACACACATACCTTTTCTCAAGTAGTTCTTGCACTTGTCGCTGAATTTCCTTTGTCTCTTCCGGATTGGTGTAGTACGGTGGCCGGTTTGGAAGTGAAGCTCCTGGAATAAGGTCTATTTGATGTTCAATCCCACGAAGTGGAGGTAGGCCGACAGGTATCTCCTCAGGGAAAACATCATTGAAAGCCTGCCGCACATTAGAAACAACACTAGGAAGAGAGGTCATGTCATTAGTAGAAAGAATTGCATCTTTGTATAGCAGCACAAAATGCATCATGTGGGGGTTGTCTCTCATTTCTCTCATTTCTGATTTTGTGGCTATCATGATCCTCCTTTTTACCTCAAGCTCTATAGTTTTACCACTCATGCTGGGCTTGTGGCACTCACTCACCGATTTGTGGCCAGCACTAGAGTTCTTCTTTTCAACTTCACTCTCTCACTTTCTTTTGATGTTTGCTGCTATGATTTGAGTGGGAGTCATAGGCAACAAATTAACTCCTTTCCCTTGCCATCTAAAAGCATATGTATTGTCATATCCATCATGCATAGCACGTTGATCAAATTGCCATGGTCTCCCCAAGAGCAGGTGGCACACTGTCATGGGCACAACATCACATTCAATGGTGTCGGTGTAATCATGTATGCTGAAGGTAACCTTCACCATATATTGCACTTTGACATCTCCACAATCACTAAACCACTGAACATGATAAGGATGAGGATGCTTTATCATGGTAAGTCCCAATTTCTCACATATTTCTTTGCTAGCAAGGTTGTGGCAGCTACCACCATCAATGATTAACTTGATCAACTTATTGTTTACCTTGGCTTGGATCTGAAACAAATTGAACCTGTCCTCTTTCTTCCTCTTTGAGCTGAACACTTAATACTTTGGTGACCACAATGGTGTTACTGGCCTCAAAAAGATAGTTCTTGTAGTCACCATCTTAGCTTCTTGTGCATCATCAAACTTGTCATTTTCAGCAGAAGGTTTGCACTCATCCTCACTAGCTGAATCATATTCTCCACATTCTATAACAATCATAACTCGATTGTTAGGAAAATCCTTGATGACATGGCCTCGGCCCAAGCACTTACAACATTGAATCCCACTACTCCTAGAGGTGGAACCCACTGCAGTATTGGCCTTTGATGATGTTGGCCTAGCAGATTTCTCCATATTTGATGATGCATTGGGATTGTCAGCGTGGTGGAACGAGCATTAGAATTGGAGCTTGAACCGGATGAAAACATGCCTCGTCCCAAATCAAACTTTGCTATTTTTGGAGCACTTGATGCTCTTGAGCTGAAAGTTGAATGCTTGGTTGGTTTAACATCATCATGCAATTGCCTCTCAGCCTTTTGTGCAATGTGCACTAGCTCCACTACAGTGTTGCAGGTCTGAAATTCCACAACACGTTTGATTGGCTTGTTTAGACCGGAGAGAAAGTGTGCCATGGACTGCTATTCATCCTCATGCACACGAGCTCTAATCATGGCTTGCTCCATTTCCTTGTAGTATTCTTCCACGGATTTGCTTCCTTACTTCAAATTCTGCAGCTTGTCAAAGAGGTCACGTTTATAATGTTTTGGAACAAAACATGCTCTCATTTCCCTCTTGATTTTGAGCCCATGTTGCTACCGGAAATCCACCATTCTCCTCTCTTTGATTCTGAATTCGGTCCCACCAAATGAGAGCATATCCATCAAAGTTAAGTGCAGCCATATGCACCTTCTTTTCCTCCGAATAATTATGCACACGAAATATCTTCTCAACCTTCAACTCCCATGTGAGATATGCATCGGGGTGAGATGTGTCTTCAAATTTTAGCATGCTGAATTTCAGCTTTCCAAGCTTCTCTTCATTGGGCTGATCGTTGTTGACATTGAAAAATATCATTGCAATGTAGCCTGAAAGTATTTGGATCTGTCATTTCATCTGCAGTATCATTACCATGCCCACGGCCTCTTCCTCGACCAAAGGCATCACCACCTCTTCCTCCTCCACGCCGTCACCCGTGGGCCTTCTTTCTTCCATGCTCTTCCCGCAACAACCGAGTTTCATACTCCTTATCGGTCTCATCTAGCTCTTCTTCATGAGAACCTGCAGCACCTTGTGCCTTCAAATCCTTTACAACTTCAGCGACCATATTCGCTTGGACTGCAACCATGTTCTCATTGAGTTGGGCATTGAAGTCTTGCACTAGCTTCTGTAGTTGCTCTTGTATGACATAGCTTAGTGGCTATGCTCCATCTTCACTTGCCATGGTTAGCGCGAAAAAAGAGACCAATTCAAGTTATGTGGCTTTGTGGAAACACTCACCTTCTCTTACCACCGAAGTTCTTATGTGTCCTTGCTGAAGTGAGAGCTGCACTCACCTTGGTGGTAGTAGACATGATAAAGTGATAAAAGTGATAGACCAAGCGAAATCAAAGTCATAGTGCATCCTGAACATAGGCTTGTTTGTGAAGCTTGGAAGGTTATGTATGTGGTGATACAATCTTAAACTTCAAGCTATTGTAAGGTTAAGTAAGAATCCAACCAAAAGAACAATGTCTAGTTGCTGAACTAAAAACAAATGAAAATAAGGAAAGTGTTTAGCTACTTACACACAAAAATGGGGAAACTTGGTGCATCCAAGGAAATGAGCTAAACTGAAGTTTTGATTGAAGATAAAGCTCTATGCTACACAGGTTATGGAGAGACGCTAGCTGATTGCTCACATTAACGAAAAGCTACAAGATATTGCACAAATGATGACTATATGTGAAACTGAACAATCGTTAAGCAAAGTCAATCAATGTAGTGATCTCAACACTTAATCCCTTTGTTTTGTTCTTTTTCTTTCTTCTCTTTTGTTTTTCTTGCCTTCTTTTGCTACTGAGATCAGCACACCAGATTGTATAGAAATTAGTGTTTGCTATTTAGACAATTTTCAGATTGAGTAGAGTGTCATGGCCAAATCAGAACATAAATTCAGGGTTAACAACTTAGCATAGATTTCTGATAGCCCTTCAAGTAAGCTTTCCAACGAGCACAAGAACAACCCAAACGGAGTTCGAATGTAAGAGTTATGCTTGTTTTAGTGCGTTGTGCTCAAACTGCAAATCTGAGCGGAAAATGACTTCAGGATGAAAGATGACTTGCCCAACAACATAAGAATGAAAGAGAAAACATAGATCTTGATGGGGGACAAAGGGAAAAAGTAGATCAGAAGTGGAAAATGAAGGGGAACACAAAGATTCAACAACCAACTTGATCTATTGGACTATAACTTAACCAAACTCACTAAAATTTCAGATCGGGTTATAGGTAATGGAAACTTTTGGTATTTTCAGTTTAGAATAGTAAACTAAAAGGGGAACTAGGGGGTCAAGATCCTACCGAGTAAACTGTAGCTCTGAATATCAAGATGATGCAATGCAGGGCGCTGTTGGATTTGCCCGATCTTCTCATCGTAGGATCGTGGGGATAACTTCACACGTGCAACCTGATGAATCGATGGCACCAACAACTGCTCAAAAAGCCACATATGATAAATGATTTCGACCAACCACATGATTTGGTTGGTGTCTACCTAAATGAAAAGGTAGAGGTACAAGGTCTTGCAAATCACAAGGAAACACAAGAACTAGTGGAAGAGAAAACTCCCAATCCTCAAGGGGGTAGCTATGGCACAACCCTAAGGACAAGAGCACTTGGCTTCTCTATTTTTATGACTACATCTCGTGGCTAGGGTTTCAGGATGGAGTGGAGGTGCTATTTATACTAGGAACATCCTTCCTAGCTGGGCTGAATGGGTTGGTTTTGGCCCAGTTCGGCAGAAACAGAGTTATGGACCGGTTTTCACCAAAATAAGCATAACTCGGCCCACAAAGCTCCAATGGACGTGCCGTTTATTCCATATGAAAGTAAACTTCACAAGCTTTCCATCCATAAATAATACTTGGGTTGGATCCATCGAGACTGGTACAGAATTCTCTGTGAAACTTGGAAGTTAAAATTTAGAACAACAACACGCCATCTTCAGGTTGCTTTTCTTTGAGCGCTGAGTGACCTATCCGTACATTGCATATTCTTCAAACCCGAGTACACGTAATGCACTACTATTAGTGATGGGTCCAGAGACCCAGGGTCCCAGCGGGCCCACTCTCTGCTGCCTCTCTGGTGGTCTAAGATCACGCATGGATCAAACGGGCGCCCTCTTGGGCCGTGACTTTCTCTAGGCCGTCCAGGCCCACGGTCCCGACCGGTTGGCCGGGCGACTGGAGCCTCGGCCCGTGTCCCCGACCGAGGGGATGACCAAAGCCTAGGTCTGTACTATGGTTGTCCCAATCTAAGACGCCAACCGAACTCCGCCACGCACGTGTTACTTTCCCCGACTGACAAGGTTGGGGGCCGGCTGGGCCTCGCACGCTGACCGTCCCTGGAGCCAGGTGCTAAGGATAAGGACGGACATGCCGGAGTTAGCTTGCCGTACAGGCCAATCACTCCCTCCATAGGGGTTACAGTCCCCTCTGTTGCCACAGTGGGGGATACTATTCCACCTGCCCGTCCTCGCGAAGGGACGGGATGCAACATCATCACGACGTGGCGAACACGCCTCCATCACAACGGAGTGACGAAGCGTAGCGCCAGGGATGGAACGTGACTACTATACCATACTTATCGTCGCACACTCGCCCCCCGACCGATGGAGTATGATGCACAGGGACAAGATAAGACGGCCACCCCATGACGCAGGAATTGGACGGTGGTCATCGGAAGGCCCCGACTGACAGAGTTGACAGTCCTGACTGACAGAGTTGGTGACTCTGACCGGCGAAGTAAGAAGCACTCTCTCTTTCTACCTTTGGTTCCTCTGTAACGAAGACCCTCTTTGGACTATAAAAGGGAGAGTCATACCACATCATCCACTCGCAAGCTTGTAAATCCCCTAACTCTCACAAGCACCTGGGCTCAAGCAATACAACCGACTGACCCCGACTGGAAGTAGGGCATGATTGCCTAAATCAGTATAAATCTTGAGTCATTATGTACTAGACCACCTCCGATCACAACGCGCGACATACAATTCGAGTTGGTTTAGCTGCCGGCCATTTCCGGAACCGACAATTAGATAGTAAATAATTCTTATTAGATGCATGTTCATAATCAGTAAGAAGCGAGTTCACATCATGTTGCAAACGCTGCATTCTTGCCCGAGTCATTGGCTCCTTATTGATATATTGTTGTCTTGTTCAGCACAAGGTTGCGTAGTGCAGCGAGAATCATGCTGTTCAACAATGGTTTGTGGACTACCATTGGGATGTCCTCATTAATATCTCAATGGGATTTGGAAACACCACCACAAACATGCATAAAACAAATATTAATGGCTATCATATAATAATCCATGCAGTTTTACATTAGTTAAACCATTTATATTGTACAAGAGTTGTACAAGAAACTGGTGTTTCACAAACCTTTTTAAGATGATATCAACTTTGTACCAATTGACTGTATACACGGATAATTGATTGTCAAATTATACTTTCGATCTTACACCTTTTCAAATTCTATTACATAGAAATGGAGAGAGAAATTTAGGGGGTATTTGGTTGCATGCGCTATTTGGTGCCTGCATAGATGATCCTGGATGGTGTGATTCAACCAATTTCCTGGAATCATATGGTTCATTACTCTAATAGAAAGTTATATTAAGTGGGATGGCTTCATCCTGGATGAGTTATGCAGTTCATCCAATCAAACACAAGGATCACCATCTAGCTTGAACCATTTCATGCATGAACGAAATGATACATGCAACCAAACACACCCTAATTCCCCTAAATCTTTTGTGAATGAGATCTTTGAAATTCTAGTGCACCACTTACGTTTAGAGTTTGGAGATATGGATTTGAAAATATGGGTAATTACATTAGCACCGTAGATGGATTGCCTTGGGATGAGGTTTTGGGGTCGCTGCCTCGTAGTGGCAAGCTAGGAATGAGGGTATAAGCTTTGGTGGTGGCATTCTTGACGCAATCATCAGTTGCAAACAAGGATTACGTGGAGTAAGCTAGCCATCAGCGCCGGTCGCTAGCACAGACGACAACGGCACTCACGCCGCCATGATTGCAGTGCGCGTTACTCCGGCAGCCGTGTCGTAAATGGCCAAATGGGGTAGCTCCATCCGCCCCCTACCCCCCCTTCCCACCACGTACACCGCATATATACGGCCACGGGCCACCCCCATGATGCCATTCCCCCAGTCCACAGAATCCGGTGGTGCCAGACAGCGACCACCACCTCTATCTCCTTCGGCGCCGCGGCACCTCCTCACGTGCCGCGCGGACAGACAGGGTTCAAGCCAAGCCAAAGCCACCCCCCCGCGCCCACGCGACGCCGCGGTCACCAATGTCGGCGGCGGCGGGTGCGGGCGGCAGCGCGATGCGGCGGCGCCGGGCCGTACTTCCGGCGGCGGCTGCAGCGCTGCTGCTGGCGCTGGCAGTGTCGGCGCTCGCGGTGCCGACGGCGGCGGCGGCGAGCTCCGGGTTCAGGTGCCGCCCGGGCTCCCGGCCGGTGCTGTTCAACTTCGGCGACTCCAACTCGGACACCGGCGGCATGGCGGCGGCCCGGGGGTGGCACCTCACGCGCCCGGAGGGGCGCGCCTTCTTTCCCCGCCCCACCGGCCGCTTCTGCGACGGTCGCCTCACCATCGACTTCCTCTGTGAGTCCACTCCGCCGCCACCTATGCGGCTATGCGTTCCTATCCTTTCCTGTTCATCCAATCCCCAAACTTGCATTCTGAAGAGCATTCAGTTCTGTTTCCGAACCAGTCTTTACCTCCGTTAATCCGTGTCTGCATTTTCGTGAAATCATTCTTGTGACTGAAAAGTGAGAACAAGCTAGTGCCGAACGGCATCTCCAGCAACAATATCTGCGTAGCAGCTCTTGCACTCTCCGGAAGCTACAGAGCAAGTCACCGACAGATGACATTCATTGGCAGCCGGCCAGCAGCTGTTGTCCTTACAAACTGCAGATGCGGTGGGGATCCTTTGTGTCCACAGTATCATCAGGTGTAAATGCTCAACTTAATCATGTGGGCTGCCCACCAGAGTACACTCACTCAGCCACTAAGCAATACGGCTAATTAGGATGATCTTGGCCTGTCATGTGAAGCACTCTGGAGCAGTCTACCTAGTTTCATTTATTCCGCTGTCCTTGTGATTTGTGAACTTTTATAGCTCCAGCTTAGAGCAGACTATGTGCTTACTTGACATGGGGGAGGGAGGAGAAAGTACCCCTCTCTCTCTCTCTCTCTCTCTCTCTCTCTCCCCCCCCTCTCAATATTTCCGGTTACTCCTCTATATTACATATTAAAGGTGTTTGGATCCATAGACTAATTTTTATTCCGGATCATATCGGATGTTTGGATGACTAAATATAAGCTAACTAATGCATAAGCCGGGGCTAATTCACGAGATGAATCTATTGAGCCTAATTAATCCATCATTAGCACATGTTTACTGTAGCACAACATGTCAAATCATAGACTAATAAGGTTTAATGGATTCATCTTTCAAATTAGCCTCCATTTATACAATTAGTTTGTAATTAATCTATATTTAATACTTCTAATTGGTGTTCAAGTATGCGATGTGACGGCATTAAAGTTCCGGTGGGAACAAACACCCCGTGAAAATGTTGGTTGTCGCTGGGCGCGTGAGCAGAGCATCATGCCCAAACTTTGCAAAGATGGGCAGAAATGAGGCCGGTAGTACTAATGCATCAGCTCTTTTTTTTTCGAACAAAATGTATCAACTTTTTTGCTGTGAGCATTCAATACTCGTGTGCTTTCCTTTTGAATGGGGCAGCCTGGACCTGGATCCATGGACTGGTGGCATTCATTCACTCACGGACTCAGTGCAGCTCCTGCACATGGCCACATGCCCTCAGCTGCATTCGTTGCAGCACTGAGCACCCCACCTTCATCAGAAAGTTGTAGTTTTTCTCTTCTGATTCAAAGGAGTATAAAAGAAGTGTGATTTTGATATCTGAACCGGATACATTTATAATTGTTTTGTTAATAATTTCATAAGATTATGATGTATATATTACTGTTTGCACCTTATAGTGGAGGGCTTAACTTGCTCATATAAGAAAATGGTGAAATCAATTTCTTGTATAACCTGATTTCTCTAAACAAATGGGGGCAACTCTTTCAAGACACTTCCTTCTTTAAGAGAAACTGGATACTATGGCTTTCATTAATCGGCAAGCCTTTTCAATTTATCCTGCTCCAGCTGCATCTTGTAATCTGCACATGCTCTTCTTCTGTACTGAATGAACAATGAAGTTCATCAGGGACTTCAGAATATTCCCAAATAAATTGCCACGTTGTTCCATATACTATCTTGTAAGCACTTTTGGAATATAGAGGTACACCAACAACACTGAAGTTTTTGAATGAGGTGTACCATCGAGTTATTACTGTCGGTTGCATACGAGACTTGTGACTGTGTAAGTAAAAGAAACCTTGGCAGTCATATCATATTGCACAATGCCATCAGATAAATGCATGGTTTTTAGGTAGTATGTGGTGAGCAAAACTGCATTCTACCTTCATATAGCTCTGATCTTCAACCTTGTTTTGCTCATGTGTCTCTTCCATGTACATGAGAAACACTAATCAATGCTAGGAATAGATCTCCTTGCTAACATTGAGTTTGGTCCGAATTTCATCCAGGTGAAAGCTTGAACATCAGCTATTTGAGCCCATTTTTGAAGGCGTTGGGTTCCAATTATAGCAGGGGTGCAAATTTCGCCAGTGCTGGTGCAGCAACACAACCACGAGATGTTCCATTTGCATTGCATATACAAGTCCAGGAATTCTTATACTTCAGAGATAGATCCTTGGAACTCATCGATCAAGGTTTGTTGAATGCTGATCAATCCCTCTCCTTTGAATCAATTAGTACAAATGGAGGGAAGATGAGAACCACTTAAACTGAGTGAGAGCTCCAATGAACAGTCGGCCGTAAATTTACTGTCTTCTATATTTGTTAAATACAGGTCTTAGTGGTCCAATTGATGCACAAGGATTCCAGAATGCTCTATATATGATAGACATAGGGCAGAATGATGTAAATGCTCTTCTGTCCAACCTGCCCTATGATCAAGTTATTGCCAAATTCCCCCCTATTCTTGCTGAGATTAAGGATGCTGTGCAGGTAAAGTATTCCTTTTTATCATTTTTCTGTATATATGATTTTGACTATTACCTTCTTATTGGACGCTGCAATTAGCAATCCCCATTACACATGTTCTTCTGAAGCATAAACTTGCTACATGATGATTTCATAAGTAATTTCTTATACCTATCTAGCTTGCAAGTTCATGTTAAAGCACAGTAGCACACTACCAACTCTGTATTTGTTTTGTTTTTGTCAAAACTCAGACTCTGTATAGCAACGGGAGCCGAAACTTTTGGATACACGGGACTGGTGCTCTCGGTTGCCTGCCTCAGAAGCTTGCCATACCGAGGAAAAATGACAGTGATCTTGATCAGTATGGCTGTCTTAAGACCTACAACAGAGCTGCAGTTGCATTCAACACAGCGCTGAGCAACCTCTGCGATCAGCTTAGCGTGGAGATGAAAGACGCGACGATAGTGCACACCGATCTATTCCCCATCAAGTATGATCTTGTTGCCAACCACACTAAATATGGTGAGTAAAGAAAAATATGTTTTTACTTTCCGACCGTATACTCACACACAGAACCAGACAATTCGGGAAAGCCTCGGTCACTCGTTTATTTGACATTTCTGCTCTTCAGGCTTCGACAAGCCGCTGATGACATGCTGCGGGTACGGAGGGCCTCCCTACAACTACGATTTCAACAAGGGCTGCCAGTCTAAGGATGTGACAGCCTGCGATGATGGCTCTAAGTTCGTTAGCTGGGATGGGGTGCACCTCACGGAGGCCGCCAATGCCGTCGTGGCCAAAGCGATACTGAGCTCTCAGTACTCCAAACCCAGCCTCAAGTTTGATCAGTTCTGCAGGGTCTGATAATTGTTCATACCTGATAGTGTGTACCTTTTAGTTTAGGAAAAAGTGGGGAGATGGTTGAAAGAAATTGATTACCTGGTTTATTTATAGGGGAGAGTGAAATCAGTGCAGATATTAATTTGTTGTCCCACCACAAAATGCCACCTGAAATGAGTTGCCTGTTTGATGAATCTGAAGGTGAACTGTCAGCTAGAAGGCCTGTCTTGTTTGATTGAGAAATTGCAGGAGAGGTTGAAATGTTGTTGGGCCGAAAGTCCCTTTGAAACTTTGAAAAACATTTATACGATTTTGAATTCATTCATAGGCCACCTTTTGTCCAGGGGTTGTAACCTTAATTCTGGATGATGCTCTAGGAGGGTTGAAATCAAAGCAGTTTCGCCCTGTGTTGACACTAGGGATATTCTTCCTTTCCTTTTCCTGCCCAGGGACAAATGCCCCTGTGTGGCTGGGTCAGAAAATTCGCCTTGTTCGTAGTTGACGAATATTTTCTGGTCCCTGTTTTCTCTGTTCTTTCACGGTGCGTTAGCATACAATCTGTTAGGCCAATCCTAATGGGTGGTTTCATTTGTTATTTCCAAGAGTGCCACGTCAACAAACACAAATGAAACCAGAGATGAAACTCAATCCATAATGCATTGTTTTATTTTAGCTATTTTATAGACTCTCATCACATTTAATGTGTATGAAATTCTCATGAAATCTCTGCCGGGAATGGCCTTACGGCCCTAGGGGAGGATTGGGCGCCAGAACAAGTGCTGCAGAATGTCGTTGAATGTGTGTGTATGGGCTGGAGTGGGCCTTATGTGCTTCTAGGCGTGAATAGTAAATGGGCCAGTGTGTAGGCCCAAGTTGTGACTAGAGTCCACAACATGGGATTTATGTCCGGCGGGCACTGAATCGGTCATGGAATAAACGAAGTCTTCCTCCCCCTGAACTTGTTCTTCTCTGTTCTTCCTCCCCCTGAACTTGTAGACTATCCAATCGGACAAGAAGCGTAACACAAGCTTAAGTCCTTGAGATCGATCACATTGGCGTTGATGATGGTTACATATACACCGGTGTCCGTAGCTCCATTGAGATGTTGCTTGGTCGCCTCAAGGTTTTTTTTATTATTTTTTTATAACATGGTCACCTCAAGTTGGGGAGCATGCACAACGTGGAGGATGCATCTGGAGCGGCAATGTATTATGATACTAGTATTTTCTTCGCAATTCAACGTGATCTTTATATGTTTTTATCTTAAAATTGTATAAAAAAATAAGAGCTTGTTCCTTTTACTATACCACAACCCCATATTAGCGTCAGACATCCGACGATATAAATAGAAATCATGGTTGGTCGGTATAGTTTCTCAACAAATTATTGGTCGGTATTTTACGTTTCGCCGAACAAACATCGGTCAATATATCTATTTAAATTTACCAGATAACTATCAGTCGGTAAATTTAATTTTTTTGCCTTGAATCATCGGTCGGCATATGTAGATGAGGCTCACTTCTTTCGACGTAGCCTGTCCCAACCTTTACACTCAAAATTTACTAAAAAAAATCCACATATCAATCTTTTATCAAACTACCTTACCTCCTCCAGTTTATCCATTTCCTCGCCGCCACCCCTATCTTGTCTCCCACCTCTCCTAAATCTGCTCTCCCCTTCCAGAACCCCTCAAGAGCACTCCAAGTCTCAAGTGGCTGTCGTCTGCTCCCTCACGCCGAACTCCAAATCCACTCCCGTCCGTGGCCGGATCTGCTCCTGTCGCCCGTCCAGGCTGTGCCTCATCTGCTCCCGTCGCCCAACCAGTCTGCGCCGCATCGGCTTCAGTAACCCATCCAGGCCATTGCCCGGTGACGGCTGCCCCGAGGCCGCGGCCGCGACACCTCAAGGCTGCCACCTCGATGCTGCCCTGAGGCTGTCGGCCCGTCCAGGCCGCCGTTCCAAGGTCGCAGCCCCGATGCCGCCAGAGAGTCTGACGCCCCGACGCGGCCGCCCCGCGTCGAGGCCCCCCGCCGATGCCCCGACGCCACTGTCCCCGCCGTCCATACAGGAAGCTGCCGCCTCCCCGACTTGAACACGGAGCAGGACACCGCTGCCGCCTCTCCGACCTGACTAGCACACGGCATCCCCAACCTGACTAACCCTCGCGCCACTTGAGTTTTCCTTATACAGGTATATGACACATCTGTTTTCCCACTTTGGGCTTTGTTTTTGCTTGTAGTCTACAAATGAAGTAATCGTGATAGCTTAGACACATGAGGATTTTTAAATCTGCTGCACTATGAAGTTATCACGTCTTTGTTTCAGATTGATGGCTTGTGTTATAAGCACTTCCACTCCTGTATATGCATTTATTTCTTAGTGTCAATTAGATGCATTAAGCACTGGATTTCAGCTTTTACATTAAACAAACTGAAACGTAATTAGTTAACCTGTATGCAATCCATAATTTATTGGTGACAATCTTCTTCATATTATACCTCTGTACATATTATATGACATGTTGATATCTTTTAAGGCATACCTTCTTTTAACTGGTTTGGAGAGAATTTGATATGCGATAACTTGGCAACATTCCACCAGTTTCTCATTAAATTGACTATAAATTATTGATTATGTTATGTGTACTGTTTTAAGATCCGTAGAGGTCCAGTTCGCCAATAACCACCCAGCTTTACTATGCATCTGGTTGTCAATAACAGTAGGCTAGGTAAAACTGATCTGAAGTATTGGTTGACAGGTGTGTCTTTAACCTTTGACCCTTTGTGAAGGCCTGGAGGGGTATTTCTGTAAAGGTGCGGTTTGATCTTACATTGTTATGCTTAAAGTACTACTGCAAAAAGCTTGTTATTGAGATTGTCAGCCTTTGGAGTTTACAAACGTAGGATGCAGAAATGACTTTAAAGTACTACGGCAAAACAGCAAAAGGCTGGTCCATGGTTGGCGCTTGGGACAAGACATACTTGCAGCTGCTATGTTGTGAGAGATTACTTTTCTGTGTTTGTGAGGTGATTGTGAGTAATTTAATTTGCTGTGATTCAGTGCACTAGCTTAAAGGGCTCATCAAAATGTTCTGTGATAGATTCTTACTTTATTCTTTGATGGAAGTGTCTTTCACTTTAATGGATGCCCATCTGTTTCGTTGATTGATTCAATAATGATTGTTGAATTGTAAACTTTCTTATTTTTTCTGTCCTCTCTGCTGATCAGTACATCCTTTCTAACGGTGGCTACTTATTCCTTGATTAGCTTGCGCACCAGCGTTTCCTAGCTCTGCTTCGGATTCCAGGTTACTTGTGGCAAATGGGACCTATGCACTAACTGTTGGTAACTGTGTGGAGTGCAGTTGTGGGCCAGCAAATCTCAAGTACTGTTATAATCTCCTCTGTTCAATGCGATTTTCTTTCAGTATTCTGTTTTGGACTATAAGCCCCCTCTTTTTTCCTTACAGTTTGTACTGCACGCCAGCGCCAGCTTCGTTAACAGCATCATGTTCAAGTATGCAATGCCCCAATAGCAGCCTAATCGTTGGTAATATGACTGCACAACCCACCAGTGGTGGCTGCAGTGTCATGGTAGGAGGTCAGGCTCCAGTTTATTTTTTTGCATCAGCTTCTTTTGATGGAATTTTGAGTGGTTGTATGTCACTTCCTTTTCTCATACTTTGCTGAAATTTGACCCTAATTCCATGCTATATTCACTCTCAGGCAATTCCTGAAGAAATGCTAGGAAGGACGCTTGAAGGTTGCAGGCTGGAAGAAAAGTTTTCATGCAAGCTTATGTGTTTTGTTTTATTTTGAAGTTCCTGGAGATGAATAATTTGCACACAAACTTAGTGGCTGCTGCGAGCCTGGTAGTAGTGAAGTGTGATACTTTGGTCTGTAATGGTAGACGCATGTGGAAATATTGATTATTTGCTCATAGGTGCAGACCTGATGGCTGTGAGTCAGGTCAATTTTTAGTGTTGTAATGTTCAATGTGACATTATATTGTACTAGCTAGCTCATGCATGTATGGATGACTTAATATTAATGTTATATGCTCATTTTCAATGAATTGATGTGAATGTTCCAATTGTTGATGTATCTTGTTGTAACATCCTTGAATTTTCCCGGAATGTTATAAGTTGAAAAATCGTGAATTTTAAAATTTTTTTGTGCAAATGCTATTAGCTAGGATCAAACATAAGTACATCTTCCTTCTATCCCAAATTCCTAGCAAATAAAACCCAATATAAATAAAGGACTATATTGTTAGTATGAAATATTTGGAGTTATTTGGGTTTCTTTTGAAATAACTTGTTTACTCAAATTTAATTTGGAATTGATTTGTAAATTGTGTGGAATTTAAATTGATTGGGCCAATCAATTTAAATTCAAACTAACCTGACCTCACTAACTTCCCTAACACAGCCCAGCTCGCTGCCCTAACCCGGCCTGCTAACCCACAACCTACTAACAAGACTAAACCCTAAGCAATAGCTCAGCCCAGCCCAAAACCTAAACCTAACCCAACCCCAGACCGAGCCTAGCTGGCCAACCCGGCCTGCTAAACCATCCACCGCCCTCGGCTTGCGAGCAAACCCCGCACGGCCTGTTTGCCGGCCCAGCTCGCGCTCGGCCCAGGAGCCACGTACTGCTGCACCCCTTACCCCTCGCCCGGCCACACGTGTCAGCTTTCCCCTACCTCCCGCCTGCTCCCTCACAACACCGCCCGCACCTCTGCCCCACGCCGTACCCATGCGGCTCCGCCCCCGCATCATGATAGAGGAGCCCAACGGCCGCGCCTCGAGCGCCTGCGCCAGCCTCGACCGCACCCCCGCGCCAAACCCTAGAGCCCGCGTGCGCACCCACCGCCCGATGGCGTCACGTACACCCCCGCGCTCGTCGAGCCCCGCTGGTTGATCCTCGGAGCCCATGCCCAATCGAGCTCGGCCGCCCCCTATAAAACCCCTAGCTGCCGGTCTTGCGAAACCCTAGCGCCCTCGGGCCTTCCCCATCCGCCGCCACCACTACACTGAGAAGAGGAGGAGAAGGGGGAAGAGGAGAAGCCGAGGAGGAACTCGAGGAGGAGGTCTGCCGCCGCCGCTGCTAGAGGACTTCGTCGAGCCTGCGCCCGTACGCCTACGCCACCGTTGCCGCGCATCCTGCATAGGCCACGACCTGCCTGCACCAGCTCGCCGCGGCCTCACCCTATTCTTCTTCAAATCGACCGGTAGGTGCCGCCGCTGTTCACGTCACCCTCCTGCTGCCGGCATGAGCCTTGCACCGCCGATGAGCCTTCCCTAGTACGGCCATAGGACCACCCGTCCTCCCTCGTTCTTGTGCAGGGGCCCCTTCGACACTGCCGTCGTCCACCTCTGCTGTCCGACGCTGCTGCGGCCCGGTTCACCGGCCAACCAAGAAGCGTCGTGACCGTGTTGCGACCTTGGCTAGACCGAGACCTGCATGCGTGCTTGCCCTAGCTGCCGCACCCGAGCCCTTCCGCCTTGCTACCGTACCCCTGCACCCGCCTCGCCACCGTTGGCACGCCGCCGCAGGCCTGGAGCACCAGGACCCCCCCACGCGCGCACGTGCACTGCCCTGGCCGAAAGGCCTTGCCTTTTTCCCCTCATCGAACCTAGACGTGCCGCCTTGATCTCGCCGTCACCACTCCCAGCCTCGCCGCCGGTGCGCCATGGCCACGCCACGGCCATGGTGACCGTGCACACGTCCGTGCCATGCTGCAACACCACGGTATAGCACATGGACCTGCCACTACAGCATTTCGTCGAGCACCCCGTGTGCGTTTGCCACATGCACGCCAGCCGGCACACACACGCACACACACACGCTTACCCGCACCGGAGGTGAGCGCAGCCACACCCGATCTGGTGTATGACCGACGAGCAGGCCCCAGCTGCCAGATGGAGGAGGAGGCTCACGAGTGGGCTAGCCATGTCAGCGGAAGAAAAGAGAAGAAGGAGAGGGAGTCGACGCTGCGCAGCCCAAACAGCCCAAAAGCCACCCTACTACGCAAGCCGGCCCAACGAGTCGCTAACCGAGCCAAGCTCGCCTCGCCGAGCCGGCCCTAGAGCCAAGCCAGCCAGCCCATGTGTTTGAGCTGGCCTGTGAGCCGCAGGTCAAGCCGTCGTCGTAGCCGAGCCGAGGCTTCTTGGACCAATCTGAGCCGGCCCAACTCCTTTCGGCCCGTGTACCCAAGCTGTTCCCCTCCGTTTTTCCTTTTTAATCCAACTGACCCAAGGGCCCCATCTATAAGCCTCAGGGTGAGGCTGACCAATGGATCCCACTAACCTTTGACCCCTTGACCCATTGACCGGTCAGTGTTGAATGGTCAACGCTGACATCAGCAGGGCCCACTACTGATGTTAACTAGGACTGACCCCCAGTGATGTCATGCCGACATCAGCATACCACGTGGCATGCTCTGGTGTTGCCATGTGTCACTGCTAAGTGATTTTCTTTTCCAATAATCATTTATCAATTTTAGAAATAGGTTTTTCCTTAGAAATTCAGAATAAATCAACCGGACCTCCGAAAATTATGAAACCAGTTTCATAATTCTTGTAAAAACATGACCTACCTGATAGACTAGATTTTATGGTGATTTGGATCTTATTTGGTAACTTTTGTGCACTTTTGCACTTTGATCCTTGCTTTTATATGTATTTATGAATAGGACCCATCAACGAGGAGCTGATCGACGGCTAGGACTACCCGGAGGCCTAGTAGGACTACAAAGAGCTGCCAGGTTCACACCCATCTACGATTTGGACACCTATTAGGCATTGCTTGCTAGATATGCTATGATTTATATTTTGTTATGATGAGATGAGCCTGCATAGCCTATTTATTTACAACTCCTTGAAATTCTATTCATTTAATTGGTTGAGGAGTTGGTGGCGCCCGTAATGGGTGCAGTTAAGGACCATTGCGGTGGATACACATGTGACGAAGATGCTCGCTTAAGCAAGTAAGGACCGAGTTAGTGGATCTGATGATGGAACTATAACCTATCAGCATGCAATTCAAATGTGCTTCGCCGATCAGCTGCATCGGAATGTTGAGGCCTACGTGGATGATGTGGTCATCAAGACCAGGAATCCCGAGGATCTGATCACAGACTTGGAAGAAACGTTCAACAGCTTACGAAGGTTTCGATGGAAGCTCAACCCAACAAAGTGCATATTCAGAGTACCATTAGGGAAATTGCTTGGGTTCATTGTCAGCAACCGGGGAATTAAAGCCAATCCTATGAAGATCATGGCCATCACTGATATGGAGGCTCCGGCCACAATCAAGGATGTGCAGAAACTAACAGGATGTATGGCAGCTCTGAACAGGTTCATCTCCCAACTCGGGGAGAGAGGACTACCCTTCTTCAAACTCCTGAAGTGCCAAGACAAGTTCCAGTGGACGGAAGAGGCCGAGCGGGCCCTGCAGGATATGAAACATCACCTACAGTCACCGCCGGTCCTCACAGCACCACTGCTGGGAGAAGATCTACTACTTTATATTGCGGTGACAACTCATGTCATCAGCAGTGCCATCATCGTCGAGCGCAGTGAGGAGGGCCATGCGTTTGGAGTGCAGAGGCCCGTGTACTTCGTCAGCGAGGTACTCTCCGTGTGACATCCAGGTAATAAGATTCATAAAAATTAAACCTTGGATGTAATAGACATAGATGTTAAGGGTGTATTTGAAAATTTTCATACATTGCAAGTCTTTATGTGCAAGGTGTGTTTTGGGTATGATCATAAGGAGAAATAAGCCCTTAAGTAAAGACAAGGGCCTATGTGTAAAAATACAGGTTATAGGGTCTTTTGTGTAAAAGTTGAGGAGTAAAAGTAACTTTCATGCTTACTTAGGGACTTATTTGTAAAAATCATTTGTCATCATGGCATTCTATGAATATTTGCAAATATGTCAAAAATTTGATTAAAACTTGGTTTGGTAAGGACAGGGGTAATTCAATTTTACCTTGATTCAAAATTTATTTTGTAATGTGGTAAACTTTGAGTTTTTGAATTTAAGTCCTAAAGCAAATTTGTAGAGTTTGAAAAACTCTACAACTTTCATTTTGGGACTTTTCTCATTTGATCCCTAGATCAATGGGAAATTTTGGTTTACAAACAGACCCTTGAGCTTTCAAGGTTTTGCAAATCAGTCCCTGGATCTTTCCCTCCCTTCTTCTTCCTCTGCACCCCTTCTGCTCCCCTGCTTCCGCACTGATGCCGGCGACAGAGCGCCTCCCCTGGCCGCCGCCTTGCAGTCGCCGCCGTCCACCTCATGCTCAGCTCGCGTCCACGCGTCGTCGTCCTCCTATCCTAGCATTGCTCCCCTCTCTCTGCTGCACCCCTGCACGCGCGCCACGATGACCCGAGCGGTTCGCCGGCCGCCACATCGTCGCCGCCGTTTCCACGCCCCCGCGCTTATCTTCTCATCTCCCTTCTTCTACTCAACATGACCAGAAGAACGCAGAGGACCCATTTACGCTCTCTTCCCCTTTGCCAATACACGCTGTTAGCTCTTTTGCATCCGCCGCCTCTTTCTCCTCTCCGGTGAAGTTCGGGTCGCAGTGGGCAGCCCTCACCGAGCGCTCATCGCACCCATTGACCCCCCGCAGTAGCTTCCCCGTGTCCTGCTGATACTCTCCAACCCCTCGGAGCTCCTCAATTCCGGTCGGAGCCTAGCTACCGGCGAAGCGCCGTCGCCGCCGCCTCGGCCTCACCGTGGAGCCCCCTCTTCCGGCCTCTCCTAACCCAATCTGACCCCGGCTTGAGCTCCACCACGTTCCCAGGAAGCTCTCCGACCTTTCCATCGTCATCCAAGAGCACCGGAGTGCCGTCCCCACCGTTCCACCTCGCCGCCAGCCGCAAGCCTCCGTCGCGCCACCACTCCGAGCCAGCTTTTTTTCGATTCCAAGTTCGCACAGGTGCGCAAGAGGCCCTAGGTGCTCCCCTGCCCCTCTGTTCTCACCGCCGGCGCTCGCCGTCGCCGGGATATGCCGGTCAACCCGCGACCTCTACCTTGACCCGAGGGGGGGGACTGAGGGATTAGAAGAAGAAAGAACTCAAGGGGTTTTGCGCAAAGAGTTAGACTCATAGGAATAGTTCTGCCCAGGGGCTTCTGTGTAAAGATATTTGTTATTTTATGTGAGTGATGTTTCTGCCTTGTAAAATTCATAGAAATTCGTAGAAATTTCCAAAAAATGTCAAATAAATTTTGTTGGAAACTAGAATTTAAACCCTACAGCTTTTGTTAATAAAGTTTGTTATGAAACCAAAGAGTTTTGGATCTATTTTAAATTCAAAGTAGAAAGGTAAAAGGTGCACAACTTTCACATGATGGCTTGATTGCTTGTAATTTTTGGTTTGTAGCCTCCTTAAGTTATGTGTAAACTTTGGTGAAAGTTTCCAACCCAGCAATATTTTGTAGATTGAGTTCTTTTGAACTTGGGCTTTTCAATTTGAAATGTTATGTATTTAATTAAATGTGTTCCTTAAATTTATTTTAGCTAGATCTTTTTACCATGATCTGATGTGTAAATAACCAATGTCTAACTAAATTTTCAAGATTTTATATTCCTTTTTGTCAAAAGTTTAAATTAATTTTGAAATTGGTATTCAAATTCAAATATTTTGGCTCCTATTTCAATAACTTTGATATTGTGATCATAATTTAAACGTGAGCATTAGCCCAAAACTAAAACTCTTTCTTATATCCTAAGCTTATGATATTTTATGTATGTTAACTATTTAGATTGTAACCTTGTTATGAAATAAAACAAAAGAATATGCTTTTCCTAACCCTATATTTTTGCATATCATATAGAACCGTTTACTCTCGCCGACGGTGACTACGAGTTGATCGTGGATCAAGCCGAAGAAACTCCTGGAGATCCCAGAGACACTGTCGAGAATCTAACTGAAGCTCCGAACCAAGGTTCAGAAGACCTCGATCCTACTGCCCTCAACCCTACTCAAGAAGGCAAGCCCCGGACATAAACCCTACTTTATTTACTCTGAAATTTTATATTATTATATCTATCTCTGCATTAAGTTCTTAGGGATTGCTTGAAACCCTAGTTGCATTCTCCTAGGAACCAATGTATTGAATACTAGCACTAGAGTCCGACTAGCTGCTATGCTAATAGGGCCGGTAGAAGTCGAGTGATTTCCTATCACTCGCGCGATATAGGAGTTGTAATGTTTACATTCCTGTTATCACTATAAGGATGACGGACGGGAGTTTTATGAGGTATCATGGTTGAGGTGATACCCCGTCTGTGTTGTTGGATTTGATAAGGTCGCAGCGTGTGGTGATCGGGGTTAAGCGTTTGAAAGTACTAACCACATGCCGTGAAATATGGTAAGCGGTAAGCCTAGTAGCCAATCGTCCTGAGGAGAGGACATACCTCCCACCACTCGTCTTGCTTCTTCTGGTTACTTATGTTCGATTGGGGAAATACGTGTTGCAAGGGCAACCAGGAATACGGGTTTTGTAGTCGCGCTATAGACGTATGTCCTGCACTTTGGAAGTGCGTATGTTCCTGCAGTCGCTTGTGGTGGACCTATCCACGAGTCGGAATGAAAGGCAAACGGTTGCTTCGGAACAATCGTTGGATGTTCCAAGCGTGTGAGTTAGGTTTACCTTGCAAGGTTAAATCCGATTCAGAATCGTCCGCTTCTCACGATGTTTGAGACTGCTTGATCCCTTTGTCACATTGAGTAATAAGAGCAATCATATTATGATATTCAAAAGTGATGATTGATCAAAGATTATACCATGCTTGTATAGATTTAGATGCTCACCTAGAATGAATATTCAACTAGAACTTCAAAGCTAAAAGATGAAAATAAGGATCTACTCTTAGTTGCTCTTCCGCTGAAAAATTTATCCCATGACCATTACCAGATTTCATGAGTCTAGTTATATGGTGAAGCGTCTCCCCATCACGGAAGACTTAAAAGTGTTACTCTCTCAGTCCTAGGAGGCTGATAACACTTTTAATACATCAGATGGTACATCACCGTACAACTCTTCGCGGTAATGGGCAGTGAAGCGCCACTATCGCGAGGATTACCACTAAAACCCACACTACTACACTAACTATGGAAAGGGGATCATCAGAGTCTTGTGCCATGCGGAGTTCCAACGGTGACCTCACCCACAGGCAAGACCGGGTGCAGGACGGAACCCTACTCGACGTCTTCGGGGATGTAGTCGGGATCTTCCACTGTAAAAGTGAGAATGGGGTGAGTACGAACGTACTCAGCAAGTCCAATCACACCCGCGGAGGGGAAATAACAGGGATTAAATGCACAGGTTAAACCAAGGATAAGGTTATGGTTTTATTTGCGGAAAACTCGACTTTATGCAAAGGTTCGTTTAAAACATTTTCAAAACAAATTGTTAAGCATCAAGGAGCACATGGTGTTGACCCACACAGGGTCCAAGTTTAAAACTGCTACCGGACTCCCCGTCCGTCGTAGCACACGGCACAGTTGCCGGACACTTCCCAAGCGACTCACACCAGTCCAACCATCCCTCGAGAGAAACACTAGTTATGTGACCACACCGTAACTTGCCCAGTACCGTGGGCACGGCTATTCGAATAGATTTTAACTTTGCAGAGGTGTGCAACTTTACCCACAGGTGGGGTACCACAGCACGAACACCTTAGTGCCGGTGCAGATCCCATCGAAGCCCTTACCCACCTTAGCTAGACCTGGCTAGCCACCACGGGATCTATCAAGGGGTCATTCGACCTATAACCGAGGTTTAACCAGGGCATAAGTCACACATAGGTTATCCTGTCTCCTTGATCCCCCGTTGCTCCCAGCTCTCCTGATGGCTATCGGACTAACTAGTGGGGTTAGGCTACGCCGTTGCCCATACAACGGTCAAGTGGTTTGCACGACAGGAAGCTAGGTGAGACGACACATCAACTCGGTCCTTAGAGGTGACAAGATGGATATCTCCCTTCCTCGCTCAACCACACAGGTACGAGCACACCAACGGCAAATCACATAGAAATGCCATCCATCCCGTCTGACTTATCTTTCAAAACCACCTTTTATCCCTTCCCACACACACACTTTCTTTATAAAACCAGGTGGTCAAGGTATGGACATCACAAACAAGGGTGGCTATCCTACCATGTTTTCAGTAAGCAAAACCATGCAATTTCATAAAACAGGCCACTGGGTTGTGCTTATAAAAACTAGGACAAAAACATGCATCAAAGGGTGGAGTTGAACTTGCCATCGTCAAACCCTTGCGGGAGGTCCTGATCGAAGCACTGTCCCTCGGGTTCAGGGTCGCAGAACTGGTCCTCATTCACTTGGTCATGGTCGGGACCTTCCTCGTTCACTCCATGTCCTACGACGCAAACAAACAGGCACACAATCAAGCGAGGGAACCAAAAGCCTTTATCGTTGAGCTTGAATCGGAAATAATTTAGTTACGGAGGTAGAGGTAATATTTTTGGGTGGTTTCTTAATGGCATGGTTAAGACTATATTAGAAAGAGCGTGGTAAAGTTTTGGGTCGATCCGAGGTTGTTTCGCACATAAAATGACGAGGCGAAGGGGTTTTCAGGGGCTAAATAAGGGTCTAGGGGCTTATTCGTGATTATCCGAAAAGGGTAGGGACCTATTTGCGAACCCTAGAAATATTCAGGGCATGCTAAAGGGTGTCGGGTGTATCTAGGTTTACGTGACGAAGGGTTCGGTTTGAAATAATAAAAAGAACGAGGTTTCTTTTGCGAAAGGGAGTGAATAGGGGTGTTTGTGGGCATTAGAGTGAAGGGGGGGTCCCTTGGGGAATACAGGAAAAAGGAGGGGGCCTCGGGCAAAATTTTCCCTTCTCCCTCCTTCTCCCCCGTGCAGAACAGAGGAGGGGGGGGGGGGGGGGAAGCGCCGGCGGCAGCCAAATCCGGCCGGTCGGGACCCGGGGCGGCTCGGGGTTGAGGGGAAGAGGGAGAGGGGAAGGAGGGGATCCCATCCCCGTCCCCACCTTGGGCCGGGGTGGAGCGAGGAGACGCGCCCACGGGAGCAAGCGGGCGGCGGCGGTGCCACGGGCGGCGGCGGCGCTGTGGGCTAGGAGAGAGGGCAGGGCGGCGGTGGGAGTTGCGGGGGAGGTGGCGGCCGCACGGGGGCCTATTTATAGGCGGCCGAGCGGGCGGGCGGATGGTGGCCGGCGGAGCGGCTCCGGGGCGGCCATTAATGGCGCCCGGAGTTGCGACGCGGCGTGCGGCGGGCGCAGGCGCCGATGGCGGCGTCGAGCACGTGGGGAGGAGGGGCCGGCGCTGTGCGGTACAGGGGCGGCGCGGGCGGCGAGGCCGGGGCGGCAGTGGCGGGCGGCGCGGGCTGAGCGGCGTTCGGGAGCAGGGGAGAGGAGAAGGGAGGAAGGAGGGAAAGAAAGGAAGGAAGAAAGAAAAGAAAGAGAGGGAAAAAGGGAAAAAGAAAAGAAATAGGAGGGAGAGAGAAAAGGAGAAAGGAGAAAGTGGAGAGAGAGAAAGGGAGGGGCGCGTCGGCGCCGATCGCGGCGGCGACCGCGGTCGGTCGGCCACGCGCGTGCGTCGTCCGCGCGCTGCGCGAGAAGAACAGCATCGCGCCGGCGCTGATCGCGGAAAGCGGTCGCGCGTAAGCGGTGCGGGATGAGACGGCGGTCAAGTCCGCTGTCGGACAGGATGGGTTAGGGTTAGGGTTTTGACGACGAATGACTTTTAAATGAAGCACTCTAGCGCGTGATTTAGTTTGGTGAATTTTCAGGGCGTCACAAACCTACCCCACTTAAATGAATCTCGTCCTCGAGATTCGGCTGGCTCCTAAACAGATGGGGAAATTCCTTCTTCAGAGCCTCCTCGCGTTCCCAGGTTGCTTCCTCTACTCCGTGTCTGCTCCATTGAACCCTGCATATCCGTACCTCGGAGTTTCTAATCCTTCTAGTGACAGTGTCCAGAATTTTGACCGGTACTTCCTGGTATCGCAGATCCGGTTGCAGGTCTATTGTTTCCACCGGCACGTGTTCACCCTCGGGTACTCTCAAACATCTCCTTAGTTGCGAGACGTGAAACACTGGATGTATATCCGACATTTCTTCTGGTAACTCCAGTCGGTATGCTACTGCTCCGACTCTCTTTAGAACTCGATACGGTCCAATGTATCGAGGGGCCAATTTTCCTTGCACCTGAAAACCTTCGCGTTCCTCGGATAGGTGAGACCTTGAGATAAACAAAATCTCCTGGGTTGAAACTTATTTCTCGCCTTTTCCTGTCCGCGTAGTTCTTTTGCCGGGATTGAGCTGATTTCAACTTCTCGCGGACCTCCGCTACTTTTTCTTCTGCTTCCTTGATAAGTGCGGGTCCTATTAGTGCACGTTCTCCAACTTCTGACCACATCAGGGGAGTCTTGCACTTTCTTCCATAGAGGGCTTCGAACGGCGACATGCCCAGGCTGGCTTGATAGCTATTATTGTACGAAAATTCTGCATAGGGCAAACTTTGCTCCTAATCCTTTCCGTAGGTCAGGACACATGCTCTCAGCATATCTTCCATAATCTGATTTACCCTCTCGGTTTGACCATCCGTCTGTGGATGATATGCGGAGCTGAAATCTAACTTGGTACCCATGGCTTGATGCAAGCTTTTCCAGAACCTAGAGGTAAATTGGGTCCCTCTGTCTGAGACAATCCTGCTAGGTACTCCGTGTAGCTTTACTATGTTCTCCACATAGAGTTTTGCCAGCTTTTTTCCACCGTAATTAGTTCGTACAGGTATGAAATGTGCCGATTTAGTGAGTCGATCCACAATTACCCATATGGAATCGTGTCCCTTCTGTGTTTTAGGTAGACCCACTACGAAGTCCATCCCTATCTCATCCCATTTCCACACCGGGATAGGCAAGGGTTGCAATAATCCCGCCGGTTTCTGATGTTCGGCTTTGATCCTTTGGCAGGTATCACAATGAGCCACGAATCTTGCAATATCCGCCTTCATTCCATTCCACCAATATTTTTGCCTTATGTCCATATACATTTTGGTGGAGCCTGGGTGGATGGAGTAGGCTGAGTTATGGGCTTCGTCCATGATTATCTGCCGGAAGTCTCCGTTCTGGGGTACACAAATCCTATCTTCGTACCATAACGTTCCCTTATCGTCCACTCTGAATCCCGGTGCTTTGTTTTCTCCAGTTTGTTTGCAAATCTTTACTAACTCTTGATTCGATCCTTGAGCCTCTCTGATCCTATCCTCTAGTGTTGATCGGACGTTCAGCACCTGACTGGAGCCTCTAGGGACAACATGCACATTTAATCATGCCATTTCCTCGCGTAGATGGTCATCCTTGGGTCCATAGGTTTTCCGGCTTAAGGCGTCGGCTACCACGTTCGCCTTTCCGGGGTGATACTGAATTTCCAAATTATAGTCCTTGACCAACTCCAACCATCTCCTTTGCCTTAGGTTTAAATCCGGTTGGGTGAAGATATACTTCAGACTCTTGTGGTCGGTGTAAACCTCACACTTATTTCCAATCAGGTAGTGTCTCCAAATCTTAAGGGCATGCACTACTGCTGCCAATTCCAAATCATGGGTCGGATAATTCCGCTCATGAGTCCTGAGTTGGCGGGAAGCATATGCAACGACTCTCCCGTCTTGCATCAGCACACACCCTAACCCTTATCGGGATGCGTCACAATAAATGACAAAGTCCCGATGAATGTCCGGTAGGGTCAGCACTGGGGCGGTCGTCAACCTTTGCTTCAATTCTTGAAAACTTCTTTCACAAGACTCTGTCCAGGCGAACTTCTTCTCCTTCTTAAGAAGTTCCGTCATGGGTCGGGCTATCTTGGAAAATCCCTCGATGAATCTCCGATAGTACCCGGCTAATCCAAGGAAGCTCCTGATTTCACTAACGTTAGTTGGTCGCTGCCAGTTGGAAACGGCTTCGACCTTCTCTGGGTCCACTGCTATGCCTTCCGCGGTCAGAATGTGACCAAGGAAAGCTACTCTCTCCAGCCAGAATTCACACTTGCTAAATTTGGCATATAGTCTATGTATCCTTAGCTTTTCCAACACTACCCGCAGATGTTGCTCATGTTCCTGAACACTCTTGGAGTAGATAAGTATGTCGTCGATAAAGACTACGACAAACTTATCCAGCTCATCCATAAATACTTTGTTCATGAGGTTCATAAAGTAGGCAGGGGCATTGGTTAGTCCGAAGGACATTACGGTGAACTCGAACTGCCCGTAACGGGTGACAAAAGCCGTCTTAGGGATGTCACTTTCTCTAATCTTGAGCTGGAAATACCCTGACCTTAGATCGATCTTAGAAAAGTACTTGGCCCCTTTTAGCTGATCGAACAGGTCATCAATCCTGGGGAGAGGGTACTTATTCTTAATGGTAACCTCGTTCAGTGCTCGGTAATCTACACACAACCTCATACTCCCATCTTTCTTCTTGACAAACAGTACTGGGGCTCCCCATGGCGACGAGCTTGGTCTGATGAAGCCCATTCGTTGCAGTTCTTCTAGTTGCTTCTTTAATTCTGTTAACTCAGAGGCTGCCATCCTATAGGGTCTCTTGGCTATAGGGGATGTTCCGGGAATAAGGTCTATGACGAACTCTATATCCCTGTCTGGCGGCATACCGGGAAGCTCTTCGGGGAATACATCTGGGTATTCGCTTACTACTGGGACTCCTTCTAAGGGCTTGGCTCCCATGCTAAACACCATTGGGTCAAACTTACTATCCCGGGTATGGCAGACCACTTGTACCCCTTCGAGGTTTGTTAGGTGTACCACCTTGTCGGTGCAGCCTATGAGACCATTGTGTCGGCTTAACCAGTCCATTCCAAGGATCACGTCAATTCCCCCAGACTTAAGTACTACCAAATCTGCTAGAAAGTCTACCCCACTTAAATTGATCCTTACCCGTGGGCAACCTAATTGACAAGTGATGTCGCCTCCAGGCGTCCGGGTTAATAGGGGTGTTTTTAGTAGTACTGTAGGTATTTTGTGTTTCTCCACAAAACTCGAGGATATGAACGAGTGTGATGCTCCAGAATCAAATAGTACTGTTGCCAGAGCTGAGTTGACTAGGTACTCATCGAGTACTACGCCTTGAGCCTCTTGAGCCTCCTGCGCGTCGATGTGATTGACGCGGGCTCGTCCAAATGATTGCTGCTTCATCTGCTGGCTGTTGTCGTTGTTGCGGATGGGCACTCGGTTGGCACCGGTCAGGGCTGGTCTGGGCCCATTCACCGTGTTGGAGAAGGCCGATGTTGCCGGCTTATTCTTGACATAAGGGCAATTGGCGATGAAGTGCCCTGGCTCACGGCAGTTGAAACAGGCCCTAACATTGTTGTTGTCGGAGGCGACCAGGCTTGTGTTGCTCTGCGGGGCCCTCATGGTATTCTGACTCTTAGGCTGTGCTTCAGGGACTCGTGATCCTGTCACTTGGGACTGAGTCCTATACTGCATTGGGGCCTGAGATCTTGGTGCAGTGTAGTTGGAGTTCCTCGGCTTTTGGAAGCGGTCCTGTTGGCGGGCCTTACTTTCCAGGAATTTGCGTTTATTATCCTTTCTCTCTTCGGCTTTGGCCCTTTCCGTGAGGATAGCCTTGTTCATCAGGGTGTTGAAGTCCGGATAGATCTGAGGGGTAAGCAAGGTCCGGAGTTCTGGGCTTAATCCCTTCTTGAACATGTCTTGTTTCTTATCGTCGTCGTTCACTTCTTCCGGGGCATATCGGGCCAATTCTATGAACCGGTGGGTGTACTCCTCCACCGTCATGCTTCCCTGTTGTAGTGCGCGGAATTCATCTGCCTTGCGCTTCATGGTGGCCGAAGGGATGTGGTAGCGGCGGAACTCCCTCACGAATTCTCCCCAAGTGATGGAAGAGGCATCTTCGGCTGCGGCACAATAGTTTTCCCACCAGGATAATGCTGTTCCGGTGAGCTGGTGGGCTGCCAGAAGGACTTTGTCCCGGTCCTGGCATTCGAATGGTTTGAGCTTCCTCTGAATCACTCGCAACCAGTCGTCAGCATCCAACGGGTTGCAGGATCCGGCAAAGGTGGGTGGCTTGGTCCTTAGAAAGGCCGTCAGCTTGTCGTTCATATTCTGCCCTCGTGGCTGCCGGTTAATGAGGGCATTCGCCAGTGTTTCTAGAATGAGGGTCTGGTTATGGATTATCTGCGCCAAGTCTCCGAGGGGTGGGGGTGGTGGTAGTTGCTCCCCTTCTTGACTTCCTCCACGGTTCTGGCTTACTTCTTGTTCTCCTTGGGGAAGATCTTGTTCAACGGGCTGTGCTCCGGCACTAGCGGCTACGGGGTTCCGGCCACGGGAGGCCCTCGCGACGTTCCGGGGGTCACCTGTTGATTGGGTAAATTGGGGTTACGATTATGTGATGTTTAAGTTGTTTAATTCGTATATATAAGGTAGAATCTACCTTCTGCCGGTACCCATATAAACAAGCAGCACACAACACAATCAAACAACAAGCACAAACCCTTTTATTACTGCAAGGGGGGGTACAACTAGGTCCCGTGCTACTCGGCCAGGGTCTTGTCTTAAGGGCACGTTGTAAACAGAAAGGCTGGGGAAAGGGGCATCACGGGGACGGTGTCGGTCACTCTACTTGCGCGGTGTGCCTTCTCCCGGGGCGGGAAGGGTGAGAGGTCCTCGCTCGCCGTCCTCAGGGTTCCCTTCGGTCAGGGGTTGCGTTGCAGCATCCCCTTCGTCGGCGGCAGCAGAGCTTTCAGGGTCCTCGGGTGGGGCTCGTGTGCTCCCAAAGAGTGATCCCCACCCTATGACGGGTGTCCCGAGTAAAACATGGTCTTCCCCAATTGCCGGGACTGGTGTTCCACTTTGGGTCCAATCTTGCATACGCCGGTCTCGGGCCTGCCTGAGGCTCTCTTGGGCGACTGCTTCGCTACTGACCGCAGCTGCGGCTCTCGCCTCGGCGTGGGCGGCTCGGATCTGCTGTAACCTCACTGCGAGCTCTGCTTGCTTGGCTCGATGGGTCTGCTCCCTTAGAAGGTTGGCTTGCTCGTCAAAGAGTTGGTCCAGGGCGGCTAGGTAAGTAGCCACTTGGTACAGGGGTTTTCTTCGTGGCGACGTCGTTCCAGGTTTCTCATGCGTGCTTCCCAGACTGGGGTTCTGATGGCCGGCGGAAAGAACTTTGCTGGTGTGGGGGCGAGGTGTTCTTCAAAAATCCGGCACAAATAACGGAGTGCTTTTCTGATGGCCAGGGGGTAGGTGTCCTGGTGTCTAAACCCTGTGGCAGTCGCTCGCCAAGGCTGGATGTCGGGGTAGCGGTTGCTCCTGGCGACGACCAGGATCACCCTGCTGCGGAGGGTACCATGGTGCTCGTACTCTCGGCTGTAGTACCTCGGGCGTTCCGTAACGCCAAGGTCCTCCAGGGTGTTGATTAAGAGGCCGGGAAAGCCAGGTGCTGCTTGGCAATCGCCCTGGGTCCATCCTTCCTCAGCCATCTGAAACATGAACAGGGTAAACAGTCTAGCACAGATACAAAAGGGAGTGGATAACATTTATTATTGCAACACGGGGATACAGATTTCATGGGCACGGGGTTATTAGGGTCGGGTTCTAGCTTGGAGTGCTAATCCTATTACGGGGATTCTTCCTCGGTCCTGATAGAGCGCTTCTTTATTGGAAGGAACCGATCCATCTCATTTTCGGTCTGAGTACCCTTATCCCAATGGGTTTCCATGGGTTCTTCTTCTTCTTCCTCTATCCATCCACCTATTCCGTTGCGGTTCTCGTATTCTTGCATCTGGGCTTGGAGGGCGGCTAAGGAATACTCGGCGCTTGTGGCTCTCGTCTGTTGTTCTTCCAGCTCCTGGGTTATCTTTTCAATCCCATAGATTAGTTGTGCCGCCTGTTCGCGGTAGAGTGCATCCAAGCCAGTAAGGTAGATGGACAGGTGGGAGACCGTGTCTTCTAGGTCTTCTTCTTCTCGTCCAAGTCCCCTCATTCGGGCAATCCAAGTGCGTCCTCTTCCCCCAGCGGGTGGGAAAAATCCCATAGGAGTCCGCTGAAGGTGGTGCCTGTAGAGCACACGCAGCCGTCGTAGGGCTTTGCGGGCGGCCTTTCGATAGGTGTTGGGGAAACGGAAGCCAACGGTGGAGATGAACCAAGGGTCCACATCAGGGTAGCAGGTGCTTCTCTCCACAAAAACCATCATGTCGCACCGAAGGGTGCCTCCAGCAATGTATTCACGGTAGGCATACTCCGGTGGTTCCATAATCCCAACGCGTTCCAGGCTGAGTAATAATAACTTAGGGAGGCCGGGCTCTGCGTGGCAGATTCTGTTAACCCATCCATTGCTAGCCATCTGGAAGAGGACAACGACCAGCGGTGAGTGTTCGTGCAGAAAATATTTAAGTCAGAACAAGTCCTAGGGCCTGAAAAGGGGTCTCGCTCCTAGGGTTACGTCCTACGGCCAGCCCACGGCTCTGATACCACCTGAAGCGTCTCCCCATCAGGGAAGACTTAAAAGTGTTACTCTATCAGTCCCAGGATGCTGATAACACTTTTAATACATCAGATGGTACATCACCGTACAACTCTTCGCGGTAATGGGCAGTGAAGCGCCACTATCGCGAGGATTACCACTAAAACCCACACTACTACACTAACTACGAAAAGGGGATCATCAGAGTCTTGCGCCAAGCGGAGTTCCAACGGTGACCTCACCCACAGGCAAGACTGGGTGCAGGACGGAACCCTACTCGACGTCTTCGGGGATGTAGTCGGGATCTTCCACTGTAAAAGTGAGAATGGGGTGAGTACGAACGTACTCAGCAAGTCCGATCACACCCGCGGAGGGGAAATAACAGGGATTAAATGCACAGGTTAAACCAAGGATAAGGTTATGGTTTTATTTGCGGAAAACTCGACTTTATGCAAAGGTTCGTTTAAAACATTTTCAAAACAAATTGTTAAGCATCAAGGAGCACATGGTGTTGACCCACACAGGGTCCAAGTTTAAAACTGCTACCGGACTCCCCGTCCGTCGTAGCACACGGCACAGCTGCCGGACACTTCCCAAGCGACTCACACCAGTCCAACCATCCCTCGAGAGAAACACTAGTTATGTGACCACACCGTAACTTGCCCAGTACCGTGGGCATGGCTATTCGAATAGATTTTAACTCTGCAGAGGTGTGCAACTTTACCCACAGGTGGGGTACCACAGCACGAACACCTTAGTGCCGGTGCAGATCCCATCGAAGCCCTTACCCACCTTAGCTAGACCTGGCTAGCCACCACGGGATCTATCAAGGGGTCATTCGACCTATAACCGAGGTTTAACCGGGGCATAAGTCACACAGAGCTTATCCCGTCTCCTTGATCCCCCGTTGCTCCCAGCTCTCCTGATGGCTATCGGACTAACTAGTGGGGTTAGGCTAAGCCGTTGCCCATACAACGGTCAAGTGGTTTGCACGACAGGAAGCTAGGTGAGACGACACATCAACTCGGTCCTTAGAGGTGACAAGATGGATATCTCCCTTCCTCGCTCAACCACACAGGTACGAGCACACCAACGGCAAATCACATAGAAATGCCATCCATCCCGTCTGACTTATCTTTCAAAACCACCTTTTATCCCTTCCCACACACACACTTTCTTTATAAAACCAGGTGGTCAAGGTATGGACATCACAAACAAGGGTGGCTATCCTACCATATTTTCAGTAAGCAAAACCATGCAATTTCATAAAACAGGTCACTGGGTTGTGTTTATAAAAACTAGGACAAAAACATGCATCAAAGGGTGGAGTTGAACTTGCCATCGTCAAACCCTTGCGGGAGGTCCTGATCGAAGCACTGTCCCTCAGGTTTGGGGTCGCAGAACTGGTCCTCGTTCGCTTGGTCATGGTCGGGACCTTCCTCGTTCACTCCGTGTCCTACGACGCAAACAAACAGGCACACAATCAAGCGAGGGAACCAAAAGCCTTTATCGTTGAGCTTGAATCGGAAATAATTTAGTTACGGAGGTAGAGGTAATATTTTTGGGTGGTTTCTTAATGGCATGGTTAAGACTATATTAGAAAGAGTGTGGTAAAGTTTTGGGTCGATCCGAGGTCGTTTCGCATATAAAATGACGAGGCGAAGGGGTTTTCAGGGGCTAAATAAGGGTCTAGGGGCTTATTCGTGATTATCCGAAAAGGGTAGGGACCTATTTGCGAACCCTAGAAATTTTCAGGGCATGCTAAAGGGTGTCGGGTGTATCTAGGTTTACGTGACGAAGGGTTCGGTTTGAAATAATAAAAAGAACGAGGTTTCTTTTGCGAAAGGGAGTGAATAGGGGTGTTTGTGGGCATTAGAGTGAAGGGGGGGTCCCTTGGGGAATACAGGAAAAAGGAGGGGGCCTCGGGCAAAATTTGCCCTTCTCCCTCCTTCTCCCCCGTGCAGAACAGAGGAGGGGGGGAAGCGCCGGCGGCGGCCAAATCCGGCCGGCCGGGACCCGGGGCGGCTCGGGGTTGAGGGGAAGAGGGAGAGGGGAAGGAGGGGATCCCATCCCCGTCCCCACCTTGGGCCGGGGTGGAGCGAGGAGACGCGCCCACGGGAGCAAGCGGGCGGCGGCGGTGCCACGGGCGGCGGCGGCGCTGTGGGCTAGGAGAGAGGGCAGGGGCGGCGGTGGGAGTTGCGGGGGAGGTGGCGGCCGCACGGGGGCCTATTTATAGGCGGCCGAGCGGGCGGGCGGATGGTGGCCGGCGGAGCGGCTCCGGGGCGGCCATTAATGGCGCCCAGAGTTGCGACACGGCGTGCGGCGGGCGCAGGCGCCGAGGGCGGCGTCGAGCACGTGGGGAGGAGGGGCCGGCGCTGTGCGGTACAGGGGCGGCGCGGGCGGCGAGGCCGGGGCGGCAGTGGCGGGCGGTGCGGACTGAGCGGCGTTCGGGAGCAGAGGAGAGGAGAAGGGAGGAAGGAGGGAAAGAAAGGAAGGAAGAAAGAAAAGAAAGAGAGGGAAAAAGGGAAAAAGAAAAGAAATAGGAGGGATAGAGAAAAGGAGAAAGGAGAAAGGGGAGAGAGAGAAAGGGAGGGGCGTGTCGGCGCCGATCGCGGCGGCGACCGCGGTCGGTCGGCCATGCGCGTGCGTCGTACGCGCGCTGCGCGAGAAGAACAGCATCGCACCGGCGCTGATCGCTGAAAGCGGTCGCGCGTAAGCGGTGCGGGATGAGACGGCGGTCAAGTCCGCTGTCGGACAGGAAGGGTTAGGGTTAGGGTTTTGACGATGAATGACTTTTAAATGAAGCACTCTAGCGCGTGATTTAGTTTGGTGAATTTTCAGGGCGTCACATATGGCTATGTATACCATCACCGGGTAAGCCTTGCTGAGTATTGGAATACTCAGCCTTGCTTTATAACTTTTGTTCAGGTAATGCTCCTGCTGACCCAGCTCTGCCTGTACCGTGGCCCTACCCTCTGCCTGATGGTTGGTCCGTGGAGTGGGACCCATCCCCGGTCAACCCAAACCCCTCCGAGTGATGTCATGCAAGGGCAAGCATGACATCTGTACCGACGACGTGTACTATACCGTACTTTAAATTCCGCTGTTAACCTAAAACTTAAGCCGGTTTGTAATAATTCCCTGGATGGGAAGGTGATGTTACTTTTAAACACTTCTGTAATTGGACTGCCTGTGATGTAAAATGTGACGGCCTTTGTATCTCTGGACTCGCCTTCGTGCGGGGTACCTTGTTGTGATCCTGCTTTCGGTGGTTTACCGGGACGTTACCCGACAGGCCAAAGGATTATACCGTTTGAAGCACGCTGAAGCCCGATTAAGTGGACTCGCGTACTTGAGCCGGTGTAATTCGGATTGGTTCTGCCACAGCTGGTATCAGAGCTAACAAGTGTACACCGGAGATGTGAGGTGCCTTAAAAACACTTTTAGTATAAAAACTGGCCAACAAAGTATGTTGTAAAAATACGTTGGATTCGTTAAGGTTGAGCTTAGTACGTAAAGCCCTAGGGTGATGTTTAAGGGAAGATAGAGGTGGCTGTACTATATATGTATATAAACCTAACCTCCAGCATTACTTTCTGTCAAAACTTAAATTTATGCACAACTCAACCTTATATTTTGTAACGACATCTTCGATGATGAGGTAAGGAGGTAAGGATCCTTAGCCAACTGAGGGAGCTTGGCCTTCCTGTCGGTGATGCGAACCGAATGCTGTTTCTCAAGCAGTGGCCTACTTGAGATGCTGCCAATGTACCAACTAGGGTTGACTACATTGGGAGTATAAGGTTCGGCACAGGGTATGGCGATCGCTGTTCATACCCCCGCATTTTGCAGTAACCCCCGTGAATACATTGTTTCAACGACGTATGTTAACGTTGTCTGTACGGCGGTAATAGTACAGATGCTGTTTCTATAGTGAACAGTAATGATTGGGGATGCTTTCATGACAGGCTGGCATGAAAGGTTCATTGGATATATATATGTATTGTGGTTTTCTGCAGGTACACTAACCACGATTACGAAATTAGGACGGATAGGGCTTATCGACTAGCTATTAAGGAGAGACGTATGTATTATGCCACCGAATCTAACCGCGTAAGTCCGAAGGTATTCGGCAGTTGTTTTTGGTTGAGAGGACGAGTAGTACGTGCATGCATAATCCTTTGATAAACAAAAGAATGTGCTGTATGTTTCAGTTAGATAAAGATGAATAGTATGTTGTTTGTCTTTAATATGGGTTAGTAGGGTTCTTGTGGTAGTGTTGGTCAAAAATCTTAAGTTTATATCCAGGTTATAGATCCTACGGTTGTTAGTACCAATCGTTTCTTCCATTTACCTTGTGACCTTCTAATGAGGTAAGCACATCTCACCATTTGCATTCTTGATTGCAGATGGCAGCTCCACCTAATGTTTTCTGGGATCCGGAAGGGCATCTCCATACCAATGCCCTCCATTGGGAAGGTTTCCCTCGTCTACTCTGGGAATCCTTATAATCTTTTCATTATACGGAGCCTCCTCAGTATGATGCTGTCGAGTTTGTGGAGGATGGGGTCCATAGAGCTCGTGTCAGAATGTCTATTCCACAGCATCCATTTCGTTCCCAATGGCCGCCCATTGAAGTTAACGTGATGGGTTATCAAATCATTGATACTGTGGAAGGAGCGGCATTAGAAGCAATCTATCGTTTTTGCATTCAGCATCCGAAAGAAGTTGCAGGAAAGCCCATCGGGTTATTCGCAACGACAAATTCCGAAGAGCCAGAATGGAATCTCAGAATCATCCCTGAGAGTCATAGATTGGATGGTCCCCCGGAAGAAGCACTCCAGGGAATGATGCGGTTTATGAATGTACAATACCATTATCATTTACTTCTGCGTCGTGAGTTGGGTCGAGTGATCTATATTGCCCGAGGTCACTACAGAGAGGCTGATAGACAGAATATTCAAGTGGATCGGCTTCAAACTATAGTGACTCAAAAGGATGGGATTATTGCAGCATGGGATGAAACTATCCATCATCGGAAAGATCAGATTAATGAGAGTGACCACATAATCACTCAACGTGATACTGTTATTGAATTTCTACAGGCACAAATTCATGATCTGATTCTTGCGGTTGATGATGCTCAAGCTCAAATTGAAGAACTGCAGCAGCCACCGATCCCTCCCGTTGCACCTGCAGTACCTGAGGCTGAAGAAGAAGACCCAGAGGAGATTGAAGGAGTCTCAGAACTTGATTCTGAGCATGGTGATCCTGTTCTTAGTCCTCACCATTCTTCTTCTGGTAGCCAGTCTTCTGTAGGCAACCTCGACGATTTCTAGTTGTCGAATCGTCGACTTTCGTTGTAGTTTGTGAAAAGTGGGATGCGTTAGTTAAGGTGTGGTTTGTCTAGACTTGGTGCCATTTGATGTAATATAGATGGCTGGTATGGAGATCTTATGGATATGTAATAAGAAGAACCCTTGTATCTATGTTGTAATATAAGTTTCATATTTTTATCTCCCTAATCTTTATCTCAATATGTTGATATGAGATGATTGAATGGAATATGTGCATGATGCATAGGGATGATGCATTTTCTGAAATTAGGAGTAAGATTATGTGATTATTAACGGACGTCTCCTTAATTTCAGATGGTGGGAGCCACACGAGGAACCCCGGAAGGTTTCCGGGCAGAACAAGCCAATGGTTCTCAACAGCCGCCCACGCCACCTCCCAACCTAGCTGAGGTGATGGCACGGCAGACGGAGCTTCTTAATCTGCTGGTACAAGCACAACAAAACCAGCAGCGTCAACAGTTCCGTGGAGGTCGTGATGACCTTCCCCCTCCTGTGGCCAGCTATCAGGACTTCCTTAGCACTCAACCCCCGTTCTTCAGTAAAGCTGAAGAACCCTTGGACGCTGATGCCTGGCTTCATATCATTGAGTCCAAGTTCACCCTCTTGACTATACCCTGTGCGGACTCAAGCAAAGCTTCTTTTGCTGCCCAGCAACTGCGCGGTGCTGCTCGAATATGGTGGGATAATTTTTACGCCATGCAGCCCGCAGGACATGTCATCTCCTGGGATGAATTCCGGACTGCCTTTAGGGCACATTATATCCCTGAAGGATTGCTGGAGCGAAAGTTAAATGAGTTCTTGGCACTTACTCAGGTTCCAGTACAATATTGCAGTATGCACAGACATTTAATCATCTGTGCCAATATGCTGGTCATCATGCAGACAACGATGCCAAGAAGCAAGACTGCTTCCGTCGTGGCCTTAATACCAAGCTCAAGGAGCGCCTGAGTCTTGTTCGGCCTAATAATTTTAGTGAACTGGTCAATATGGCCTTAACCCAGGAGGACTGTATCATAGCACATCATACTGATAAGAAAAGAAAAGCCCCTACAGGATCCTTGAGTGCTCAACCACCAAGATATCGGGTCATTCCTAACGCCCAAATAAGAGCACCACAGAGAAATGTCCCAGTTGGTCGATTGGTTTTTAGGCCGCCCCAACAACAAGGAAGATATAGACCTCTTGCACCTCCACAGCAGCAACAGCAATTTGGCCCAAGGCCAAATGTGCGACAAGCTCCACCAAAAGGCAGCAACTATCGCTGTTTTAATTGCGGGAGTGCAGACTATTTCATCAGGGATTGTCCACGGCCTAAGAAACCTAACCAATGGCAAAGCTCTAACCAAGGTAATCAGAACAAGGGCAAAAGGCCATTGATGCAAGTCCGGCAGGGACAAATTAACTTCACCACCCTTGCGGAACTTCCGGACGGAGCCCCTGTTATGTCGGGTACGTTCTATATCCTTCACCAACCAGTTGTTACATTATTTGATTTAGGAGCAACTTATAGTTTTATTAGTAACAACTGTGGTACCCGAATAGGACTTGATCTATGTCCTACAGAGGGGTCATATATGATTTCTACACCGGGAGGAACAATTATGTCTGACCAAATGGTTAAAAAGGTGCCAATTCAGTTTGGTAGTAAAGAGATTAGAACAGATTTGATTTCATTAAACTTAGAGGGTATTGATGTCATACTTGGGACCAATTGGATGATAGAACATAGTGTGTTATTAGATGTTGCTTCCCGAGTTATTGAAATTAACTCACTACACCAAGGAAATATTACCCTCTATCTGCCCAGGCCGGAATATCTCTATTCTTGCACTTATGCTATCACAGGCCTCAAAGTAAAGGATATTCCGGTAGTCTGTGAATACCCTGATGTTTTTCCTGATGATTTGCCTGGGATGCCACCTGACAGAGATATGGAGTTCATAATTGAACTCCAACCGGGCACTGCTCCTATCTCAAAGAGGCCATATCGTATGCCCCCAAACGAGTTGGCCGAGCTTAAAATTCAACTGCAAGATCTTCTTGATAAAGGTTTTATACGCCCAAGTGCGTCGCCTTGGGGTTGTCCCGCTCTTTTCATCAAAAAGAAGGACAATAGCCTAAGGCTATGTGTTGACTATCGTCCACTCAATGCGGTCACTATTAAAAATAAGTACCCACTTCCCCGCATTGATATTTTGTTTGATCAATTAGCTGGAGCTAAGGTCTTCTCGAAAATTGACTTACGCTCTGGCTATCATCAGATCAAGATTAAACCTTGTGACATTCCAAAGACGGCTTTCTCAACCAGATATGGGTTATATGAATATCTGGTTATGTCCTTTGGGCTTACTAATGCTCCGGCATATTTCATGTATCTTATGAATTCAGTCTTCATGCCGGAACTTGATAAGTTTGTCGTGGTCTTCATCGACGATATTCTAATATACTCCAAGAATAATGAGAACCATGCCAATCATTTACATATCGTTCTTCAACGATTACGTGATCATCGTCTTTATGCCAAATTCTCAAAATGTGAATTTTGGCTGGATAGTGTAAAATTTCTGGGACACACTATCTCTAGTGAAGGCATATCGGTTGATCCAACTAAAGTCCAGGAAGTCATAGATTGGAAGCCCCCAACTTCAGTCCATCAAATTCGAAGTTTCCTTGGATTGGCAGGGTATTATCGCCGATTCATCCCAGATTTCTCTAAGATAGCCAAGCCTATGACTGAGTTACTTAAGAAAGGAGTTAAATATCAATGGGATGATAAATGTGACGAAGCATTCCATACTTTGAGGAAGCTTCTAACAACTGCTCCCGTGTTAGCTCAACCAGATAACACCCAACCTTTTGATGTCTACTGTGATGCTTCTGGAACTGGTCTCGGTTCTGTTCTAATGCAAAACGACCAAGTCATTGCTTATGCATCCAGAGCACTCCGGAATCATGAGCAAAACTATCCGGCTCATGATCTGGAATTAGCAGCAGTTGTTCACGCTCTTAAAATCTGGAGACATCATCTTATGGGTGCTAAGTGTAACGTTTACACTGACCATAAAAGCCTCAAATATATCTTTACCCAAGCGGATTTGAATATGAGGCAAAGGCGATGGCTAGAATTGATCAAAGACTATGACCTTGAGGTGTATTACCATCCTGGTAAAGCTAATATGGTTGCGGATGCACTTAGCCGCAAGGCACATTGCCACTGTTCATCTACGACTGCTATCAATGATACTCTTTGTAATCAGATGAAGAAACTCAATCTAGAAATCGTTCCTCAAGGCAGTCTAAATCTTTTAGCTCTAGAGAATACCCTTAGGGATAAAATTATCATGTCACAACTACATAATAAGGGTATCAAAATCATCAAATCAGAACTATCTCAAGGAGAGGCTAAATACAAGTATTTCCATATTGATCCTCAAGGAGTCTTGTGGTTCAACAAACGCCTTGTTGTACCAAAAGATCATCAGCTTCGAAAGCAAATTCTTGATGAAGCTCATCTGTCCAAATTCTCTATTCATCCTGGTAGCACCAAAATGTATCAAGACCTACGACAACATTTTTGGTGGACCAGGATGAAAAGAGAAATTGCTAAGTATGTATCTGAGTGTGATACATGTCAGAGGGTCAAAGCTAGTCACCTTAAGGCCTCTGGTACACTCCAACCATTACCCATTCCATCATAGAAATGGGAAGATATTAGTATGGATTTTATTGTTGGTCTTCCTAATACATCTCAAAAACATGACTCCATATGGGTAATTATCGATAGACTCACAAAAATGGCTCATTTTATTCCCGTACATACTACTTATTCTGCCAAGAAATATGCTGAAGTCTATCTTGATCAAATTGTCCGGTTACACGGTGTTCCTAAGACCATCATCTCTGATCGAGGAGCACCATTCGTTACACGCTTCTGGGAACAATTACAGTCCGCCCTCGGCACTAAACTGATCCGAAGCTCTGCATATCATCCTCAAACGGATGGACAAACTGAGCGAGTCAACCAAATACTTGAAGACATGCTCCGAGCTTGTATCATTCATTACGGAACAAATTGGGATAAATATCTTGCCTTGGCCGAATTTTCTTACAACAACAGTTACCAGACCAGTCTTCAGATGTCACCTTTTGAAGCATTATATGGTCGCAGATGTCGAACTCCTTTGAGTTGGTCGGAAACCGGTGAGCGCAAGATTTTTGGACCAGATTTAGTCGTGGAAACCGAGGATAGGGTCAGAATTATTCAAGCCAATCTTAAAATAGCCCAATCTAGACAAAAGAGTTATGCGGATCGAAGGAGGAAACCCTTGCAATTCCAAATAGGAGATTTTGTATATCTCCGAGTATCTCCTACCAAGGGCGTTCAGTGTTTCGGAATAAAAGGAAAATTAGCACCCCGATATAGCGGACCCTTCGAAATTCTTGAAATTTGTGGCCCAGTGGCTTACAAACTTCTCCTTCCACCTCGAATGGCTACTATTCATGATATTTTTCATGTTTCTCAGCTTAAAAAGTGTATCAAGGTACCCACGGAGATCATTGAAACCCCAGCCATTGAGATCGAGCCCGATCTATCCTATGTTGAACAACCCATCCAAATCTTGGATACCAAAGAAAGAGTCACCAGAAGGAAGACAGTTAAAATGTATAAGATCTTATGGGATCATCACACTGAAGAGGAAGCAACTTGGGAAACGGAATCTTATCTTCAACAGAATTTCCCAACCTTCCTTTCAACTAATTCCCAAATTTAATCATTCAATCATCTTCAACTTCCGAATCTCGGGACGAGATTCTTTTTAGGGGGGGAGGCTGTGACATCCAGGTAATAAGATTCATAAAAATTAAACCTTGGATGTAATAGACATAGATGTTAAGGGTGTATTTGAAAATTTTCATGCATTGCAAGTCTTTATGTGCTAGGTGTGTTTTGGGTATGATCATAAGGAGAAATAAGCCCTTAAGTAAAGACAAGGGCCTATGTGTAAAAATACAGGTTATAGGGTCTTTTGTGTAAAAGTTGAGGAGTAAAAGTAACTTTCATGCTTACTTAGGGACTTATTTGTAAAAATTATTTGTCATCATGGCATTCTATGAATATTTGCAAATATGTCAAAAATTTGATTAAAACTTGGTTTGGTAAGGATAGGGGTAATTCAATTTTACCTTGATTCAAAATTTATTTTGTAATGTGGTAAACTTTGAGTTTTTGAATTTAAGTCCTAAAGCAAATTTGTAGAGTTTGAAAAACTCTACAACTTTCATTTTGGGACTTTTCTCATTTGATCCCTAGATCAATGGGAATTTTTGGTTTACAAATAGACCCCTGAGCTTTCAAGGTTTTGCAAATCAGTCCCTGGATCTTTCCCTCCCTTCTTCTTCCTCTGCACCCCTTCTGCTCCCCTGCTTCCGCACTGACGCCGGCGACAGAGCGCCTCCCCTGGCCGCCGCCTTGCAGTCGCCGCCGTCCACCTCATGCTCAACTCGCGTCCACACGTCGTCGTCCTCCTATCCTAGCCCTGCTCCCCTCTCTCTGCTGCACCCCTGCACGCGCGCCACGATGACCCGAGCGGTTCGCCGGCCGCCACGTCGTCGCCGCCGTTTCCACGCCCCCGCGCTTATCTTCTCATCTCCCTTCTTCTACTCAACATGACCAGAAGAACGCAGAGGACCCATTTACGCTCTCTTCCCCTTTGCCAATACACGCTGTTAGCTCTTTTGCATCCGCCGCCTCTTTCTCCTCTCCAGTGAAGTTCGGGTCGCAGTGGGCAGCCCTCACCGAGCGCTCATCGCACCCATTAACCCCCCGCAGTAGCTTCCCCGTGTCCTGCTGATACTCTCCAACCCCTCGGAGCTCCTCAATTCCGGTCGGAGCCTAGCTACCGGCGAAGCGCCGTCGCCGCCGCCTCGGCCTCACCGTGGAGCCCCCTCTTCCGGCCTCTCCTAACCCAATCTGACCCCGGCTTGAGCTCCACCACGTTCCCAGGAAGCTCTCCGACCTTTCCATCGTCATCCAAGAGCACCGGAGTGCCGTCCCCACCGTTCCACCTCGCCACCAGCGGCAAGCCTCCGTCGCGCCACCACTCCGAGCCATCTTTTTTTCGATTCCAAGTTCGCACAGGTGCGCAAGAGGCCCTAGGTGCTCCCCCGCCCCTCTGTTCTCACCGCTGGCGCTCGCCGTCGCCGGGATATGCCGGTCAACCCGCGGCCTCTACCTTGACCCGGGGGGGGGACTGAGGGATTAGAAGAAGAAAGAACTCAAGGGGTTTTGCGCAAAGAGTTAGACTCATAGGAATAGTTCTGCCCAGGGGCTTCTGTGTAAAGATATTTGTTATTTTATGTGAGTGATGTTTCTGCCTTGTAAAATTCATAGAAATTCGTAGAAATTTCCAAAAAATGTCAAATAAATTTTGTTGGAAACTAGAATTTAAACCCTACAGCTTTTGTTAATAAAGTTTGTTATTAAACCAAAGAGTTTTGGATCTATTTTAAATTCAAAGTAGAAAGGTAAAAGGTGCACAACTTTCACATGATGGCTTGATTGCTTGTAATTTTTGGTTTGTAGCCTCCTTAAGTTATGTGTAAACTTTGGTGAAAGTTTCCAACCCAGCAATATTTTGTAGATTGAGTTCTTTTGAACTTGGGCTTTTCAATTTGAAATGTTATGTATTTAATTAAATGTGTTCCTTAAATTTATTTTAGCTAGATCTTTTTACCATGATCTGATGTGTAAATAACCAATGTCTAACTAAATTTTCAAGATTTTATATTCCTTTTTGTCAAAAGTTTAAATTAATTTTGAAATTGGTATTCAAATTTAAATATTTTGGCTCCTATTTCAATAACTTTGATATTGTGATCATAATTTAAACGTGAGCATTAGCCCAAAACTAAACCTCTTTCTTATATCCTAAGCTTATGATATTTTATGTATGTTAACTATTTAGATTGTAACCTTGTTATGAAATAAAACAAAAGAATATGCTTTTCCTAACCCTATATTTTTGCATATCATATAGAACCGTTTACTCTCGCCGACGGTGACTACGAGTTGATCGTGGATCAAGCCGAAGAAACTCCTAGAGATCCCGGAGACACTGTCGAGAATCTAACTGAAGCTCCGAACCAAGGTTCAGAAGACCTCGATCCTACTGCCCTCAACCCTACTCAAGAAGGCAAGCCCCGGACATAAACCCTACTTTATTTACTCTGAAATTTTATATTATTATATCTATCTCTGCATTAAGTTCTTAGGGATTGCTTGAAACCCTAGTTGCATTCTCCTAGGAACCAATGTATTGAATACTAGCACTAGAGTCCGACTAGCTGCTATGCTAATAGGGCCGGTAGAAGTCGAGTGATTTCCTGTCACTCGCGTGATATAGGAGTTGTAATGTTTACATTCCTGTTATCACTATAAGGATGATGGACGGGAGTTTTATGAGGTATCATGGTTGAGGTTATACCTCATCTGTGTTGTTGGATTTGATAAGGTCGCAGCGTGTGGTGATCGGGGTTAAGCGTTTGAAAGTACTAACCACATGCCGTGAAATATGGTAAGCGGTAAGCCTAGTAGCCAATCGGTCCGAGGAGAGGACATACCTCCCACCACTCGTCTTGCTTCTTCTGGTTACTTATGTTCGATTGGGGAAATACGTGTTGCAAGGGCAACCAGGAATACGGGTTTTGTAGTCGCGCTACAGACGTATGTCCTGCACTTTGGAAGTGCGTATGTTCCTGCAGTCGCTTGTGGTGGACCTGTCCATGAGTCGGAATGAAAGGCAAACGGTTGCTTTGGAACAATCGTTGGATGTTCCAAGCGTGTGAGTTAGGTTTACCTTGCAAGGTTAAATCCGATTTAGAATCGTCCGCTTCTCACGATGTTTGAGACTGCTTGATCCCTTTGTCACATTGAGTAATAAGAGCAATCATATTATGATATTCAAAAGTGATGATTGATCAAAGATTATACCATGCTTGTATAGATTTAGATGCTCACCTAGAATGAATATTCAACTAGAACTTCAAAGCTAAAATATGAAAATAAGGATCTACTCTTAGTTGCTCTTCCGCTGAAAAATTTATCCCATGACCATTACCAGATTTGATGAGTCTAGTTATATGGCTATGTATACCATCACCGGGTAAGCCTTGCTGAGTATTAGAATACTCAGCCTTGCTTTATAACTTTCGTTCAGGTAATGCTCCTGCTGACCCAGCTCTGCCTGTACCGTGGCCCTACCCTCTGCCTGATGGTTGGTCCGTGGAGTGGGACCCATCCCCGGTCAACCCAGACCCCTCCGAGTGATGTCATGCAAGGGCAAGCATGACATCTGTACCGACAACGTGTACTATACCGTACTTTAAATTCCGCTGTTAACCTAAAACTTAAGCCGGTTTGTAATAATTTCCTGGATGGGAAGGTGATGTTACTTTTAAACACTTCTGTAATTTGACTGCCTGTGATGTAAAATGTGACGGCCTTTGTATCTCTGGACTCGCCTTCGTGCGGGGTACCTTGTTGTGATCCTGCTTTCGGTGGTTTACTGGGACGTTACCCGACAGGCCAAAGGATTATACCGTTTGAAGCACGCTGAAGCCCGATTAAGTGGACTCGCGTACTTGAGCCGGTGTAATTCGGATTGGTTCTGCCACACTCCGAATCTAAGGTACGATACCTGGCAGTTCAGAAACTTCTATATGCAATACTGATCACATCAAGAAAGCTACGCCATTACTTGGACGAGTACAAGATCACTGTGATTAAGGATTTTCCGTTGGCGGATATTCTACACAATCAAGATGCCACGGGACGTATATCAAAGTGGGCAGTGGAACTGGGGGCTCTGTCAATCGACTTCAAGCCACGCACTGCAATTAAGTCTCAACCTCTAGTCGATTTTATGGCCAAGTGGAGAGAGAACCAAATTCCAACTCCAGTCGACAAGCCAGAGCACTGGACCATGTATTTCGATGGATCTCTTAAGCTCGATGGTGGAGGTGCTGGAGTCCTATTTATCTCCCTAAAAGGTGAACAACTGAAGTATGTCCTCCAGATTCTTTGGGAGGTATCCAATAACGAAGCCGAATATGAAGCCTTGCTTCACGGGTTACGTTTGGCGATATCACTAGGCATCAAGCGACTACTTGTATATGGCGATTCACTTCTGGTCGTTCAGCAAGTCAACAAAGAGTGGGACTGCAACAAGGAGACAATGGATGCCTACGTACAAGAGGTGCGCAAGCTGGAAAATAAATTTTCCGGACTGGAGGTTCATCACATGATACGGGAACACAATGTCGGCGCAGATATACTATCCAAGCTGGGATCCACCCGTGCACAAGTCCTAGCGTGTGTTTTCGTCCAGGAGCTGAAGCAACCATCCATCAAGCCCTCACCTCAGATAACCACTAATACCGGTCTTCAGAAGCCCGATCGGTAGGTTATGATGCTCGGGGATGGACGCAAAAAGCACGGTGGCAGCTCATGTCATGCGCAAAAGCAAAGATTTTGTCCTAGTCGACAATAAACTCTACCGGTGTGGCGCACGATCAGGTGTACTCACAAAATGCGTCACGGGATAAGACGGCTATGACATACTACGGGAGATACATGAGGGCGTATGCGGCAACCACGCAGCTTTAATAACGCTAGTTGGGAAAGCATACAGAGCTGGTTTTTGGTGGCCCACCGCAGTGTCAGATGCTGAGGACCTGGTGCGGAGATGCCTGAAGCATCTCCTCATCCGAGGTGACTTAAATGTGATATAAAAATAAGTCCCAGGAGGCTGATACACATTTATTACATCAGATGGTACATTATCGTACAAACCTCCGTGGAGGCGGACACTCGATACAAACGATAATCAGTAATAAAACAGCTATGGTGATACACCAAAGCACGACCCACATGGGATCCAGCTCGGGCTCAGAGTAACACGCTAGCAGAAGCATCTTGCGGAGGGCTAACACCACAGGCAAGGTTGGGTGCGGACGCAACCTCTATTCGACGTCTTCAACAACGAAGTCCGGGTCTTCCTCTGAAGAAAACCACAAATATATATCGGGTGAGTACAAAGGTACTCAACAAGTCCAACCACACCCGCGGAGGGGGAATAATAAAGACCATGCATGGGTATATCAAGGATGAGGCTAGGGTTCATTTGCGATAAAGCGAGGTTTTACACATGCAAGGGTTCATTTAATAAAAGAGTTTTCTCAAGACATTTTTATCGTATTCGAATAATAAGTGGGGTTGATCCTACACAAAGGATCTAAGTTTTAATGCTACCGGACTCTACGTCCATAGTAGCTTACTGCACAACTGCCGGGCACTTTCAAAACAACTCACGCCACAAAACCAATCATCCCAAAATATCTATTGAAGTGACCATGCCGTAACGCGTCCAATACCGTGGACACGGCTATTCGAATAGATTTTTCGCTCTGCAGAGGTGGTACACTTTACCCACAAGTAGGATACTACACTACGAACACCTTAATGTCGCGGCGGATCCTAACAAAGCCATTACCCACCTTAGCTGAATCTAACTAGCCAACACGAAAGCTACCATGGGGTTAATGACCTACCAAAAGTCATAACCAGGACATAACTCACATAGATCGTATTCTTTCTCCATGGTCTCCCGTTGCTCACCCGCTCTCCTTTTGGCTAGCAGACCAACTAGTGGGGTTTATGCTAAGCCGTTGCCCACACAACGGTCGAGTGGTTGTACGATAAATGGGTTAGGCAAGATGACACCTCAGTTCATCCTTATATTGACCAGACGAACATCTCCCGACCATGCTCAACCACAAAGGTACAAGCACACCAGTGGCATTTCACACAGAAAACATCGTCCATCTCGTCAGGTTATATCTTTCTTTTATTTTCCCAAAATCCCATTTTATCTTTTAAAACACTCGCACCCTTATTTTTGGTAAAGCGCTTTGTGGTCATGGTTTAAAATATAATAAAGGGAATAACAGGTAATAAGCATCTATGGCAGTAGTTAACGTCTAACAGAGCAAATCCTAGGTCATCAAGGGATAGTCATAGCAATCAAGGGGTGGCTATCCAACCATGTCTTGCAATAAAATGATGCATTTTATAAAATAGGCCAATAGATTGCGTTTATAACACTGGGATAAATATGCATCAAAGGATGGGATTGGACTTGCCATTCACAAAGCCTTCTGGGAAGTCCTGATCGAGGTACTATCCGTCGGGTTCGGGCTCGCGGTACTGGTCCTCGGACTTTTGCTCGCAGTACTGCTCGTCGACGGGTTCTCCCTTGGTCACTTCGTGATCTACGGCGCACACAAACAAACATACAATAAAGAAGAGAAATAAAGGTTTTATCATCGAGCCTGAATCAGGAATAACTTAAGAAACAATGGCCGAAATTATGTTAGAAATGGCGTGGTGAAGTTTCGGGGCAAATGGAAGATTTTTGGCACATGAAATAATAGGCCGAACAGGGGTTTAGGGAATGAATAAGGATCCAAGGGCCTATTTGTAAATACTGTTGGGAGGGGAGGGCTTGATTAGAATTTTTGGGAATACCTAGGGTACTCTGAAAAGGGTCAGGGGCTTATCCATAATTATTTTGTGTAGTGGAAGGGTTCATTTCCTAAATAGAGCGAACATGGGGTTTATTTGGAAAAAGGGATTAAAGAGAGGTGGGGGCTCTTAATGAAATAGAAAGAAGGGCAGGGGCTTAGGGCAAGGTTGCCCTTCTTCCTCCTCCCGTTGCCTGAAACAGAGGAGGGGGAGGGGCGCCGGCGGCGGCACCAATTCCGGCGGCTCCAGGGCATGGCGGCGGCCGGGGTAGGGGCAAAACGGAGAGGGGGGCAAGGGGAACCGATTCCTCCACTCACCACGAGCTGGGGTGGCGCAAAGCGGCCTGGCCACGGTGGCCAGTAGCAGCGGGCGGATGCGCTTGTGGCGGCGGTGATGCAGGGCCGGGGAGGGGGCTAGGGGCGACGGTCGCTAGCGCGGGGTTGAGCACGCGGCACGGCACGTGGGTCGAGGAACAGAGAAAGGATGGCGGTTAATTTTGGATGTCAGACGGCGAAATGTCAGGAAACATTTTGGGCGATTAGGAGCTCGGACGGTAAAAGATTTAGGAACGATTTGAGCTCAACGACGAAAAAGTTTTGAAAATTATTTTTAGCGAGTGATTTGTAGTGTAATTTAAATAAGATAAAAAACACGGGCGTTACAAACCTACCCCACTTAAAATGAATCTCGTCCTCGAGATTCGGCTGGTTCCTAAATAGATGGGGAAACTCTTTCTTTAGGGCATCTTCGCGTTCCCATGTAGCTTCTTCCACTCCATGTCTGCTCCACTGAACTCTGCAAATCCGTACTTCAGAGTTTCTTGTCCTTTTTATGACAGTGTCCAAAATCTTGACAGGTACTTCCTGGTATCGAAGATTTGTCTGTAAAGCTATTTCTTCTTCCGGCACCCGTTCTCTCTCGGGTACCCTCAGACATCTTCTCAGTTGGGATACATGGAATACTAGGTGTATGTCAGCCATTCCTTCTGGTAGCTCTAGACGGTATGCCACAGCTCCAATTTTCTTCAGTACTTGGTACGGTCCAATGTACCGAGGGGCTAGTTTCCCATGTACCTGAAATCTTCGAGTCCCTCGAATAGGTGAAACCTTGAGATAGACGAAGTCTCTTGGATTGAAGCTTACTTCTCGTCTCTTCTTGTCTGAGTAACTCTTCTGTCGAGATTGGGCGGCCTTCAGTTTCCCTCTAATTTCGGCCACTCTTTCTTCCGCTTCCCTTATGAGTGCGGGTCCAACTAGGGCACGCTCTCCAACTTCTGACCACATCAGAGGGGTCCTGCACTTTCTCCCATAGAGAGCTTCAAATGGTGACATGCCCAAGCTTGCTTGATAACCGTTGTTGTATGAAAACTCAGCATACGGTAAACTTTGTTCCCAATCCTTGCCATAAGTAAGGACACATGCTCTTAGCATATCCTCCATAATCTGGTTCGCCCTTTCTGTTTGACCATCGGTCTGCGGGTGATAAGCCGAACTGAAATCCAACTTGGTGCCCATGGCCTTATGCAAACTTTTCCAAAACCTAGAGGTGAATTGGGTTTCTCTATCCGAAACAATTCTGCTAGGCACACCATGCAGCTTCACTATGTTGTCCACATAGAGTCGGGCTAGCTTTTCTCCACCATAATTGGTCCGTACAGGTAGGAAGTGAGCGACTTTTGTGCACCGGTCCACTATCACCCATATGGAGTCATGTCCTTTCTGTGTCTTGGGTAAACCCACTACAAAATCCATTCCTATCTCATCCCATTTCCAAATCGGGATGGGTAAGGGTTGCAGCAATCCTGCTGGCTTCTGATGTTCGGCCTTGATTCTTTGACAAGTATCACAATGGGCGACGAACCTTGCAATGTCCGCCTTCATTCCACTCCACCAATACTTTTGTCTTATATCCACATACATCTTGGTGGATCCTGGGTGGATGGAATATGCTGAGTTGTGGGCCTCATCCATAATAGTCTGTCGGAAGTCTCCTTCCTTAGGTACTCAAATTCTATCTTTGTACCATAAGGTTCCTTTGTCATCCACTCTAAAATCCGGTGCCTTGTTTTCTCCAGTATGCATGCGGATTCTCATCAAGTCCATATCTGAACCTTGGGCCTTTCTGATCTTGTCCTCCAAAGTGGGTTGAACACTCAACTTGCGGCTAGAACCATGGGGGACGATGTGCACATTTAATCGTGCCGTTTCTTCCTGTAGGTGGGCATCCTTAGGTCCATAAGATTTCCGGCTTAAGGCATCTGCTACCACGTTTGCTTTACCAGGATGGTAATGAATTACCATATTATAATCCTTAACTAGTTCTAACCACCTTCTTTGCCTTAAGTTCAAATCTGGCTGGGTGAAAATGTACTTTAAGCTCTTATGGTCTGTGTAGATCTCACGCCTATTCCCAATCGGATAGTGTCTCCAAATCTTGAGGGCATGTACTACGGCTGCAAACTCAAAATCATGGGTTGGGTAATTCTGTTCATGAGGCTTGAGTTGTCGGGAAGCATATGCCACTACTTTCCCATCTTGCATAAGGACACATCCTAATCCTTGACGGGATGCATCACAATAAATGACAAAGTCCCGTTGAATATCTGGCAAGGTTAGTACCGGGGCGGTTGTCAGTCTTCTCTTTAACTCCTGGAAGCTTCTCTCACATGACTCAGTCCAGGTGAACTTCTTCTCTTTCTTGAGTAGCTCTGTCATGGGTTGGGCTATCTTGGAGAATCCTTCAATAAATCTCCGGTAATATCTGGATAAACCGAGAAAGCTCCTGATTTCACTAACATTGGTTGGTTGCTGCCAATTGGAGACTGCTTCGACTTTTTCGGGGTCCACTGCTTCTCCTTCGGCGGCCAAGATATGACCAAGAAATACTACTTTCTCAAGCCAAAATTCACACTTGCTGAACTTGGCGTAGAGCTTGTGTGCTCTCAACTTTTTCAAAACCACTCATAGGTGCTGCTCATGTTCTACGACACTCTTAGAGTATATAAGTATGTTATCAATGAAAACTACGACAAACTTATCTAACTCTTCCATAAACACCTTATTCATGAGGTTCATGAAATAAGCCGGTGCATTGGTGAGTCCAAAGGACATCACCGTAAACTCATATTCCCAAAGCGGGTGACGAAGGCCGTCTTCGGAATATCACTTTCCTTAATCTTGAGCTGGTGATATCCTGACCTTAAGTCTATCTTGGAGAAATACTTGGCTCCCTTCAGTTGATCAAAGAGGTCATCAATTCTGGGAAGGGGGTATTTGTTCTTGATGGTGACTTCATTTAGTGCACGGTAATCCACGCACGTCCTCATGCTCCCGTCCTTCTTCTTGTCGAACAAGACCGGAGCTCCCCATGGTGATGAGCTTGGTCTAATGAAACCACTTTGTTGTAACTCTTCCAGTTGTCTCTTTAGTTCTGCCAATTCAGAGGCTGCCATCCTATACGGCCTCTTAGCTATAGGGGAGGTTCTAGGGACAAGGTCAATGACAAACTCTATATCCCTATCTGGCGGCATTCCCGGAAGTTCTTCCGGGAAAACATCTAAGTATTCATTTACTACTGGAACTTCTTCCAAGAATTTAGCTTCCATACTAAAAACCATTGGGTCCGGTCCACTTCCCCGAGTATGGCAGGTTACTTGTACTCCTTCTGGGTTGGTTAGGTGTACCACCTTGTCAGCACAACTTATAAGGCCATTGTGCAGGCTTAGCCAATCCATTCCAAGGATTACATCTATACCTTTAGACTTAAGTACTACTAGGTCTGCTAGGAACTCTACCCCACTTAAAATGATCCTTACCCGAGAACAACCCAGTCGGCACTTAATGTCACCTCCAGGCGTTCGGGTTAATAGGGGTGTTTTTAGTAGTATTGTAGGTATATTGTGCTTTTGCACAAAACTTGAGGATACGAACGAATGTGATGCTCCAGAATCAAATAATATTGTTGCCAAAACTGAGCTAACTAGAAACTCACCGAGCACTACGCCCTAAGCGTCCTGAGCCTCTTGCGCGTTGATGTGGTTGATGCGGGCTCGTCCGAAGGACTGCTGGGATGGCCCCATCTGTTGGTTGTTGTTGCCGGTATTGTTATTGCGGATGGGTACACGATTGGCTCCTGATAGAGCTGGCCTTGGTCCATTCACCGAGTTGGAGAGGGCTGATGCTGCTGGCTTGTTATTGGCATATGGGCAGTTGGCAATGAAGTGCCCTGTCTCACGGCAGTTGAAGCATGCTCGGGCATTGCTGCTGGCAGTAACTTGGCTTGCATTGCTCTGTGGGGCCTTCATGGTGTTCTGGTTCTTGAACTGTCTAAGCTGGGTGCTGGGGGCTTGAGAGCCAGTAGCTTGTGACTGGGTCCTATACTGCATAGGGGCTTGGGACTTAGTCACTGGAGGGCCAAAGTGCCTCGATTTCTGGAAACGGTCCTGCTGGCGAGCCTTGGTTTCTAGGAACTTACGCTTATTGTCTCTCTTTTCCTCTGCCATGGCTCTCTCGGTGATGATAGCCATGTTCATCAGTGTGTTGAAGTCTGGGTAGATGCATGGGAAAAGCAGCTTCTTAAGTTCTGCATTTAAACCCTTTCTGAACATATCCTGCTTCTTTTCATCCTTGTCTACTTCCTCCGGTGCATAGCGAGCTAGTTCTATGAACTGGTATGTGTACTCCTCAACGAACTTGTTGCCTTGTTGCAGCTCACGGAACTCATCTGCCTTGCGCTTCATGGTGGCTGCTGGGATGTGATAGCGACGGAACTCATCCGCAAACTCCTTCCAAGTGATAGTGGAGGCATCCTGAGCAGCTGCACAGTAGTTCTCCCACCAAGCCAAAGCAGTTCCAGTGAGCTGGTGAGCAGCCAAACGGACCTTGTCACGGTCTCCATGCTCAAATGGTTCGAGTTTTCTCTTGATAGTACGCAGCCAGTCATCTGCATCCAAGGGGTTGTAGGATCCTGCAAAGGTGGGTGGCTTGGTCCTCAGAAAAGCTGTCAGTTTGTCATTTGTACTCTGTTCACGGGGTCTTGGGTTGGTGATGACATTGGTCAAAGCTTCCAGTAGGAGGTTCTGGTTGTTCAATACTTGCACCAGGTCAATGGCCGGTGGGGGTGGGGCATGACGTGCTCCTACTTGGCTTTCTCCTCCCTGCTGGCTCACTTCCTAATCTTCCTGATCTTCATGGCCGGGGGCTTGTCCTTGCATACCCTGTTGTCTCTCCGCACTTGGAGTGGTATGTGCCTGTCTTTGGAAGGTCCTGTTGTTACGCCTGGGGGCCATCTGTGGATTGGGCAAAACCCTTATGAGACTTAGATTTGGAATTAAGTGATATTTTATTTGCGTATTTTTGAAAAGGCAGACTCCACCTACTGCCGACAATCGCACAGACTAACAAGCATCAAGTGCAAATAGTTTTATTTATTACGCTGGGGTACAACACTTGGGAGGGTACAGCCAAAACACGCACTACACGGTCGGGTACAAAGGGCACAACAGATGGGTGGGCACAACTCTAAGCTTGGGGCCGGGACGGCTTCATCCCTGGGGCACCTCTAAGGCATACTACTCACGGGGCGAGTCGTCTTCCGAGGCGGAGTGCACTTCCAGTGGAATGAGTAGCTCTTCCTCATCGTCCTCGAGGATCCCATTTTCTCGGGGCTGTTCGGCAGCTCCTCCTTCTACGGCTGCAGCTGTCCTTTCAGCACCTTCAGGTGGAGCTTGCAGGGTCCCAAAAAGTCCTCACCATCCTGTGATGGGTGTTCCAATTAGGACTTGGGTCTCCCCGATTGCCGGGACGGGCGTTCCACTGTTGGTCCATTCTTGCATGCGCCGATCCTGGATCTGCCTTGTGACAGTTCATGTACTTACAATGCTAGACATATAATTTGTTAGTGTGAAGTATGTGCTTGTTAGTGAAAAGCTTGTGTATGTTTATGTGAAGCTTTTGAAAATTTAAAGTGCAAGTAAAAAGGGTATTTTTATAATTACATAAAAACCTAGGGTTGTTTTTGCGAAATGTATTTGGATTAGGGTAATTTCAAAATAAGTGAAAGGTGGTTTTGTAAACATGTTTTTCTTATTTTATCCCTTGTAAAAAATATATATATTTATCCAAAAGTTTCATTTGAAAGGCATGTGTTGAATTGTATAAAAATTTGGGTAAAGTTGAGAAAATAAGGGTATTTATGTAATTTTATAAAAGTACAGGTCCTTTTATGCAAGTATTTGATTTACAAAAGTAATTCTCAAAATTACCCAGGACTAAAGTGTAAAAGGTGCAAGTCATTATGATATATCTATCCAATCATTATGACGAGTCTATCCCGTCATCATGATGTGTCATAAATGCTTGCATTTAGGTCCTGAATATTATAAAATTTCACTCTTTAGGACAAAAGTAATTCAAATCCAACTTTTGTTCAAAACTTCACGTGTAAAGATACAAGTTTTGAGTTTTTGAAATTGAGACCTAAAGCAATGTTGTAGAGTTTGAAAAACTCTCCAACTTTCCTTTTGGACATTTCTTCATTAGGGTTTTAGATTAATATGAAATTTATGCTTTACAGAGAGGTCCCTAAAACTTTTCTAAATTGCGTATAAGCCCTTGGGAAATTCCATCTGTCCATCTTCTCTGCTCTCCCTTATCCTGGCGCCCTTTCTTTTTCCTTCCCCACCGGCGGTAGCTCCATCCAAGTTCTTCTTTTCTTCCTCCCTTTCCCTGCTCTGCTTCTGGACTGGCGGTTGGACGGGGCGCTCCGGCCCCGACGGCAGCAGGTGGCGCGGCTCGGCAAGGGCGAGCGCGCGCGGCAGGCGCGCGAGCGCTAGCGCGGCAGGCGGCTGCGGCTCGTGGGCGGAGCGGCTCAGGCGGGCTGGTGGCAGCGGCTCTGGCGGGCGCGCGGTGGCGCATGGAAGCTGGAGCGACGCGGCGCAGGAGCGAGCGGTGACGCGCGGCGCGGGCGCTCGGGAGCGGCAGTTGCGGGAGCGAGCCGGTGCGGGGCGAGGGTCGGGCGGTGCTGGAGCAAGGACGCGTGGCAGCGCCGGAATGGACGCGGAGGCAGGTGCTGGCGCGAGCTGGCGGCGTAGGGGCTCGCTGCGGCTGGCGCGAGCGCTGCGCGGGCGTGCGGGAGGCGTGGAGCAAATGCGTGAGCGGCACGCGATCTAGGCGGCGCTGGAGCGAAGCTCGCGGTGTGGCAGCACGCGAGCAGAAGAGGACCGGCGTGGCAGAGTGCGAGCAGAAGACCGGTGGTGTAAGCAAGACATGAGACGGGCCAAGAACGCACGCGGTTCGGGCGTGCGCGGGAGCGATGCAGCAAGGCCGGGGCGAGCGCGAGTCCGGCAGCAGGAGGGGCTGTGTAGGGCAACAACGTGCAGGGCGACGACGTGCAGAGTGGCGGCGTGCAGCGCATAGCGGTGTCTCTGCTGGACGCGCTCAGGCCACGACCGGGTCGGTGTGCGGGGATGTCACGCGCGGTGCGGGAGGAGCTGCAGTGCGGCGGCTGCGAACGGATTCGCACGGGAGCAGCGGAGCCGCGCGTGGAAGATGTCGGAGGCCATTGAGGAAAAAGCAGCGGACGTGGTCAGGCGGAACTATGAGCTGCTTGTGGAGGACATGGAGGTGGCCTGACGCAGGAAGATCACGGCCCTCACAGAGGCCGAGGAGCGGTTATGGCGCGGCAAGTCGGAAGGAGAAGCGGCGAAGCAAAGGCGACGGTTATAGCGCGGCGAGCTCGGGAGGAACAGCTGCGCAGCGGCAAGGCGGTCAGGGCAGAAGTAACACAGCGCGGGTTCGACGCGCAGCGCGAGACCGGCGACAGTGGTAGACCAGTCCTAATGGCGTCACAGCAGATGAAGAGGGCGCCGGAGTTACAGGACCCAGAGGTCCGAGCGGAATTGAATCGGCGCGTTAGCGAGTGCGAGCGGAAGTGTTTTGCCAGTGGCCAGCTCGGCTCGATTCCACAGGCGTGAGCGCGTGCAAGGCAACCGGCCACGCGCGAGCAAGTTCAGGGCCAGTGGTGTGAGGGCAGAACAGAAACAGCGCAGGAGATGCGACCAGGCGTGGCGATCCTGCAGGAGGCTACTCGGGTGTGCCGACCGTGTTTCTGCAGCACACGGGCGTGAGCAGTGGAGGCTTAGCTGTGAGCAGGAAAACCCTGAGGTTCGCGGAGAAGTTGGCCTAGCGAACCAATCTGGCTCTATCATCTCGTCCCATGGTCCACGACATCCAACAGTTCTTACCCCTCGTGGATCGCTCAACCGCTATCACCACGAATAACCACGGAGACTACTCCTTCGGCCATCTTCCACCCACGGCAACCCTTCCCGGCAAACTTCTTCGTCACCCATGGAATCTCGTCACCATCGAGTACTTCTCGTCGCCAATCCTATTCACCACGGGACTTCACTTTCCATCCATTCTTCTCCACAACCAAGGCTACCCAAAGGTTTGCCCTGATCCGCTGAATCTTCCTAATGCCAGCAACTCCTTTGCCGGAATATCGTCGTTATCTTCCTGTTCTCTGTTTTCCCCGACCAGGGACTTAATTGCTTTGATTTAAAAAGTTCTAGGGTGTTCTTTGTAAAATTTCTAAGGCTTTCTTTATTTCAAATCAGTGAACATCTACAAGTTTTATATTGTGCTCTTGAATTGAAAATCTTGATTTGTGATCTAGGTTAAATATTAGGGAACGAATGCTTTATTGTACTTTATATTGTATGCTTGTGTTATAGCTGAAAAGTAAGTCATAGGATATATGTCTTAAGTAGAGACATATAATATCCAGTTAATCTTTTCACACGAGTACTCAGATCCCTGCCATCCAGACCTTGTCCTTGTTTTGATTGCCGTTTCCTTAAGATCCTTTTCGTATAAGGATCCTTGTTAGTCCGTGTGCATCTACTACTTAGCTAATACATCTCGACAGCTATGCTTCAGTGTCAGGTTATCAATGCAGCCACTTAGCATCCGTTTTCTTTGAGTCTATGATGTTTCTGCGTAACAGCTGTCAGCCGATACATTTCTTGTGATATGTTTCTACCATCGCCTGGTTAGCTGATACTGTTGTTATCTTTCTAATATCGGCTACTGTCGATACAATTCCTTTGTTCTGTCCTACATCGGCTGCAATAGTCGATGTACCGGAGAATCACCCACAATCTTAGGGTTCTTGCTATCGGCCGATCCAAACTGGTGTACCTATCAATCGGCTACCCAGACCAAAGTACACAACCCAAGATCAGTAAGGTAGCACAATAGACTTGCCTCTGTTGGGCACGACCAAAGCACATCAATCAGCTAAATCTGATGCATCCTCATCGGTTAAGGTCAAGACCAATGCACCAACCCATTAGATAGACCAAAGACATGCTGATAATCCAATCGGCAAGATCCTTCCTTTGTGTGTTCTTACTGCCAATTTCTCCTTCAAACGGAAATCAGCCGATTTCCTAAGGCAAAGTAGATAGTTCCCTCCTTTGCCAATTCTATCGGCTGAACCCCGGTTGTTTCCAATCGACTCTGCTGTAGTTTTCAACAAATTGCCGATCTTAATTAGTTGTCCACCTAAAGCTCTATCTAAGTGTAGTTTCAGATCTTTTTGGTTGTTATGTAAGTAATATGTTAAATGAGTGTTGAATTGCAACTTTGTTGTGAAGTAAAATAGTTTTGTGTGCACACTTGAATGTAATGTTGCATTACATGTAGATACGACTACTTCGGCAACGGTACCTACGAGATCTCTCCGGAGTCTGCAGAGGATCTTTCTGAAGACCAAGTGAACGTCACCAAGGGATTAACTGAAGCCCCGAACCAAAGTTCGGAAGATATTGACATTTCTGACTTCGGCCCCACCAGTAAAGGCAAGCCCCGGACATAACCCACTATTTTATTTACACTGCAACCTATATCTATTTATATATTTCTATGCATTAAGTTCTTAGGATTTGCTTGAAACCCTAGATGCATGAGTCCTAGGAACCAATGTATTACACCTGAGTTTATATCGAATAGATGCTCTGCTAATAGGACCGGTAAAAGTCGGGTGATTTCCTGTCACTCGCGCGATATAGGAGTTGTAATGTTTACATTCCTGTTATCAATATAAGGAGGACGGACGGGAGTTTTGTAAGGTATCATGGTTGAGATGATACCCTGTCTGTGTTGTTGAAATTTGATAAGGTCGCAGTGTGTGGTAGTACGGGTTAAGCGTTTGAAAGTACTAACCACATGCCGTGAAATATGGTAAGCGGTAAGCCTAGTAACCAATCGGCCCGAGGAGTGGACATACCTCCCACAACTCGTCTTGCTTCTTCTGGTTACTTAAGTTCAACGTGTGGGAATACGTGTTGCAAGGGCAACCAGGAGTACGGGTTTTGTAGTCGCGCTACCGACGTACGTCCTGCACTTTGGAAGTGCGTATGGTCCTGCAGTCGCTTGTGGTGGCTCTGATCCACGAGTCGGAATGAAAGGCAAACGGTTGCTTTGGAACGACCCTTTGTTGTTCCAAGCGTGTGAGTTAGGTTTACCTTGCAAGGTTGAATTCGATTCAGAATCGTCCGCTTCTCACGAAGATTGAGACTGCTTGATCCCTTTACCACATTGAGTAACAAGAGCAATTATATGGTTATCAAAGATGATGTTTGACCAAAGATTCTACCATGCTTTAATAGCTATAGGTGCTCATCTAGAATGAATAATCACATAGAACTCAAAAGCTAAAAGTTGACATTAAGGATCTACTCTTTATCGCTTTTCAGCTGAAAATTCTACCCAAAGCTAAAAGCCTTCATAAGTCTAGTTACATGGCTATGTATACCATGACCAGGTAAGCCTTGCTGAGTATTAGTATACTCAGTCTTGCTAGTTATATGTTTTCAGGTAAAGTCTTGGAAGACCCTTCTCTTTCCCTGTCATGGTCCTGTGCTCTTCCAGAAGGTTGGTCCGTGGAATGGGATCCATCCCCGATCAACACTGATGATACCGAGAGATGTCATGCTCGGGCTTAGCATGACATCCGTCTTGACGACGTGCTGTAAATCATCGCGTATGTTTTTCCGCTGCCAAAAACCATAGCTTTAACAGTTTGTAATGTTTTCTCTAAGTTTGGAATTTTGTACTACTTTTGGAAACTCTTGTAGTGTAATCCCCTGTGATGTAAAATATGATGGTGACTGTATCTCTGGACTCACCTTCGTGTGAGGTAACCTTATTTGATCCTGTGTATCGGTGGTTTATCGGGATGTTACCCGACAGGCCAAGAGATTATACTGTTTGAAGCACGTTGGAGCCCTCGGGAGTGGACTCGCGTACTTGAGCCGGTATAATTCAGGTTGGTTGTGCCACATGCCTGAGGTTTTCATGAGCGACGGCTTCGCTACTTATAGCGGCCGCGGTCCTCGCTTCGGCTTGAGCCACCCGGATTTGGTGCATCCTCACTGCAAGCTCAGCTTGCTCGGCCCGGTGGGTTTGCTCCCTTAGGATTCGGGTTTGCTCGTCGAAGAGCTTATCCAAGGAGATGAGGTAGGCGACCACATGGTACAAAAGGTCTTCTTGATGGCGGCGCCGTTCCAAGTTCGTCATGTGGGCCTGCCAGACTTGCGTCCTGATGACCGGAGGAAAAAGCCTCATTGGTGTGGGAATGAGGTGTTCCTCGAAGATCCAGCACAGATAACGGAGAGCCTTTCTGATGGCCAAGGGATAGGCATCCTAATGTTGAAATCCTGTGGCAGTCACTCGCCACGGCTCGATGTCGTGGTGGCGGGTGCTTCTGGCGATGGAGAGAACGACCCTACAGTGAAGAGTGCTGAGGTGTTCGTACTCTCTGCTGTAGTACCTTGGGCGCTCGGTAACACCGAGGTGCTCCAGGGAGTTGATCAAAAGGCGGGGAAAACCAGGTTCTTCTTGGCAAACGCCCTGGGTCCACCCATTCTCGGCCATCTAAAAACAAAGGTAGAGTGAACACGCCTTGCGCACATGGTAGGGTACAAGAAGGATAGATGGTCTTTATTAGGATCGGGTACATTTCTCAAGGATACATTATTACTAGGGTGATAGCTCTAGCTTAGGTACTCTACTCCTCCCAAGGGGATCCTTCCCCGATCCGGTTAGGTCGCTTCTTTGGCAGAAGACATTGCTCCAATACCTCCTCTTCGGTCTGAGTGCTCTTATCCCAATGGGTTTCCTCGGGTTCTCCTTCCAGTAATCCAGCTTCTCTTCTGTGCGCCTTGATACGTTCCCTTTCTTGAGTGTTGCTTTACCATATGTCTTGGAGAGAGGCTAGGGAACTCTCAGCTTGAGCCTCAGCTTCTATTGCTCTCCTGCATTGAATTTCCAACTCTTGCTCTGCCTTTTCTGCCCTATGGATTTGGTGCTTCAGCTGTTTTGTCTGTTCGCTGTAAAGTCGGTCTAGGCCGGTGAGGTAAATGGACAGGTGGGAAACCGTATCTTCTAGTTCTTCTTCTTCCCTCCCTAATCCTCTCATCCGGGCAATCCATGAGCGTCCTCTCCCTCCAGCAGGTGGGAAAAATCCCATAGGAGTTCACTGAAGATGATGCCTATAGACCACGCGAAGGCGTCGCACGGCTTTTCAGGCAGCCTTTCGGTAGGTGTCTGGGAACCCAAAGCTAGTGGTCGAGATGAACTAGGGATCCACGTCGGGGTAAAGTGTGCTTTTTCCCACGAAGATCATCAGGTCACACCGAAGGGTCCCTCTGAAGTTGTGCTCCCGGTAGGTGTACTCCGGTGGGTCCACAACTCCGACGCGTCCCAGGCTGAGTAGCAATAATTTTGGAAGGCCAGGCTCTGCGGGGCAGATCCCATCACTCCATCCATTGTCAGCCATCTGGAATCAGACAAGGGCCAAAGGTAAGTGCCGTGTGGAAACGTGAGTTAAGTGGGGAAAGATCTAGTGGGAAATGGCTTAGAAAATATCCTCGGTCTTAAGGGTCGCGTCCTACGGCCAACCTACGGCTCTGATACCACCTGAAGCGTCCCCTCATCCAAGGTGACTTAAATGTGATATAAAAATCAGTCCCAAGAGGCTGATACACATTTATTACATCAGATGGTACATTACCGTACAAAGCTCCGTGGAGGCGGACACTCGATACAAACAATAATCAGTAATAAAACAGCTATGGTGATACACCAAAGCACGACCCACATGGGATCCAGCTCGGGCTCAGAGTAACACGCTAGCAGAAGCATCTTGCGAAGGGCTAACACCACAGGCAAGGTTGGGTGCGGACGCAACCTCTATTTGACGTCTTCAACAACGAAGTCCGGGTCTTCCTCTGAAGAAAACCACAAATATATGTCGGGTGAGTACAAAGGTACTCAACAAGTCCAACCACACCCGCGGAGGGGAATAATAAAGACCATGCACGGGTATATCAAGGATGAGGCTAGGGTTCATTTGCGATAAAGCGAGGTTTTACACATGCAAGGGTTCATTTAATAAAAGAGTTTTCTCAAGACATTTTTATAGTATTCGAATAATAAGTGGGGTTGATCCTACACAAAGGATCCAAGTTTTAATGCTACGGACTCCACGTCCACAGTAGCTTACTGCACAACTGCCGGGCACTTTCAAAACAACTCACGCCACAAAACCAATCATCCCAAAATATCTATTGAAGTGATCATGCCGTAACGCGTCCAATACCGTGGACACGGCTATTCGAATAGATTTTTCACTCTGCAGAGGTGGTACACTTTACCCACAAGTAGGGTACCGCACTACGAACACAACGGTAGCTTCAACAAAGTCATAACCGGGACATAACTCACACAGATCGTATTCCTTCTCCATGGTCTCCCGTTGCTCACCCGCTCTCCTTTTGGCTAGCAGAACAACTAGTGGGGTTTATGCTAAGCCGTTGCCCACACAACGGTCGAGTGGTTGTACGATAAATGGGTTAGGCAAGATGACACCTCAATTCATCCTTATATTGACCAGACGGACATCTCCCGACCATGCTCAACCACAAAGGTACAAGCACACCAGTGGCATTTCACACAGAAAACGCCGTCCATCTCGTCAGGTTATATCTTTCTTTTATTTTCCCAAAATCCCGTTTTATCTTTTAAAACACTCGCACCCTTATTTTTGGTAAAGCACTTTGTGGTCATGGTTTAAAATATAATAAAGGGAATAACAGGTAATAAGCATCTCTAGCAGTAGTTAACATCGAGCAAATCCTAGGTCATCAAGGGATAGTCATAGCAATCAAGGGGTGGCTATCCAACCATGTCTTGCAATAAAACGATGCATTTTATAAAACAGGCCAATAGATTGCGTTTATAACACTGGGATAAATATGCATCAAACTTGCCATTCACAAAGCCTTCTGGGAAGTCCTGATCGAGGTACTGTCCGTCGGGTTCGGGCTTGTCACACCCGATTTATAAAGAACATGAATCGAGCAATCATATATGCGCCAGGATCAAGCCACGCATATATACAACAGAATCATCAAGATATCACAACACATATCACAAATAACATTAATATAAATCGTAAATGAATTATTTTATTACAACCGAATCAAGAATCGGTTCAAGAGTGCGGAAGCATAAAAGAGATACATGAAGAGCTGGGCGCCACAGGGACGTCGACTGGGAGACAAACGCCTAGAAGTCGTCGAAGCTGCTGACGTAGTCCTCCACGTTGCTAGGCACTGAGCAGCAGTCGAAGATATCCGAAATAGAACAGAAGAGTAGAGAGGCAAGTGTGAGTACAAACTAGTACTCAACAAGTATAACACGAGTATGAGGCTCTAAGGTTAGCTGACTCAACTGCATTAGCTTTTAATCTTGGCAAAGTTTTATTAAAACTAATTACTACAAGTGGATGAATTACCATAAACCCAAATTGCATAAGAATTAATCAATATTAATTAAGAACTACTGAGAACCATCCAAACCAAAACCACCCGGGGAATCTCCCTAATCAAAGGTTGATAACCCCACTAATCAGACGGAGGATCTGGGCCGCTCATGACTGTGAGCACAGCTGATATATCAGTTTTACACTCTCGAGAGGTTGCACAACTTTACCCACAAGTCGTGAGCTACGCTAGTTGTTCATCACACTTCCTTATGGAGAGTTACTCCCGAACCACGCAGCACAGACCAAGCCGGAGGAGCAGGGACCATTGAAGCTTACCACCCCTCTTGCCCACGCAGGTAAGTTACTCCCGAACCAACACGACCTAATTAGTAAGTCAAGACCGTCCCATTCCAGTCTTGTGGTTGCGCGGTTGTCCCAGGTTGTCGCTCTATGAACCGGTCCTTATGGAGAGTGGCCAACCAAGCACTAAGCACCGTGCTGGCCCCCTAAACCATGTTTCTATCAAAAACATCTTTTAAGGAGACGTGAACCACTCAAGCACACAGCACAGAGGGCCACTCTCAGGATTAAGTTGCATAGGACCATTAATCAAATTATTTAAAAAGGACCAAGATATGTTATAACACAGCAACCTAGCACAACTAACCAAAAATGCAACCCAAAGGATATATATAAAGGATATAAAGTGGCTAGGAAATCCGTATAGGCATACAGAATTAAAATGCAGAATGAAACTGTATTTAAAAGTGATAGGATGTTCATGTTATACTTGCCTTCCTCGAAACTCTCCTGCTGCTGCTCAAACTGCTCAGAAGATGGCGGCTCCTGGTACTGCTCCGAAGGCTCGACATCTACTCACGATCATCAAGCATGGTCCACACATACACACATGCACAAACAATAGCAAACTATAAGAAAACAGTACACCAATACAATAGAACAGCACATGAAACTGGCCTAAAACTATTCTACGCGTTACAACGATCGCGTGGACATAAAGAACACCTAAAACGGAGCTAAGACGCGAAAACTACGTTTAAAACAAGATCCAGGGACCTATTTGCGAGAAAAATAGAACTTCCAGGGGGTTCTGTGCGAAAACTGGGGACCTAAACGTAATTAAAGCATAGACTCGGGGTCTAATGCGCTAAAACTCACGGCATGGATGGCGGGTTCAATTTTGAACAACTCCAGGGGGCCGACCAGAAGAAACAGGACTAAAACATAAATACTTGTGAACTAAAGAGGACTGCGGGTTGATTCTTCAAAAGGACAAGGGTTCTTTGGCAAAAGAAACGGCTGAAAGGGTACGCGCGGTTCTGGGCCATTGGATCTACTCTCTACGGCTTAGATTAGATCCATCTCGCGAAGGGGTACGCGCGCACCGTGGCCGTCGGATCTAGATCGGTCGGTTGAGAAGAGATCTAGGGCTGAGATTTACGCGGTCCACCGGATCTAAATTGGGCGGTTGAGATCCGATGCCGATCTGGATCTAATCCAGTTCATCGGTTTGAGATCGGGTGGCTCGGGTTGAGTACCGGTCTGGATCTAATCCAGACCGTTAAGTTCGGATCGGGCGGTTGAGGGCTCTCCGGCCAGGCTCCGGCGGCGGCGGTGTTGGTCGCGGCGGAGGGCGACTGGAGCTCGCCGGAGGACACGCAATCGGGCGCTTCCGGCCTCGATTCGGGGTATGGCTGGCACGGGAAGAGAGAGGGAGGCACGGGGAAAAGAGCTAGGGGGTTCGGGGGTGGCCAAATTGGCCGTAGCGGCCGGGCGGCGACGGCGGGTGGCTCGGGAGTTCCGGTGAGCCCGCGCAGCTCCGGAAGTGCGAGGCTGTGGCAGAACCAACCTGAATTATACCGGATCAAGTACGTGAGTCCACCCCGAGGGCTCCAACGTGCTTCAAACGGTATAATCCCTTGGCCTGTCGGGTAACGTCCCGATAAACCACCGATACACAGGATCAAATAAGGTTACCTCACACGAAGGTGAGTCCAGAGATACAATCACCATCACATTTTACATCATAGAGAATTACATAACAAGGGTTGTCCCAAAGAAGTATGAAGTTTCAAATTTAGAGAAAAGATTACAAACTGTTAAAGCTAGGGTTATTAGCAGCGGAAAACATATGCGAAGATTTACAATACGTCGTCAAGATGGATGTCATGCTAAGCCCAGACACGACATCACTCGGAATCATCGGTGTTGGCCGAGGACGGATCCCATTCCACGGACCAATCATCTGGGAGAGCACAGGGCCATGACAGGGGAGAGTAGGATCTTCAAAGGTATTACCTGGAAAACATATAACTAGCAAGGCTGAGTATACTAATACTCAGCAAGGCTTACCCGGGATTGGGTATACTTTAGCCCATAACTAGACTCATGCAAGCATTGTAGAGGCTCTGGATTTATTTTTAGCTGAAAAGCAACAAAGAGTATGAACTACTTTCAAGTTTTAGCTTTCATCTTCTAGTTGAGTATTTATTCTAGATTAGCACCTACACTAAACAAGCAAGGTAGTGATTATCATCCATCAAGATTATCTATCCTTAGTTCCACTTCTTACTCAATGTGGTAAAAGGGATAAGCAGTCTCAATCCTCGTGAGAGGCGGACGATTCGAATCGAATTTAACCTTGCAAGGTACACCTAACTCACACGCTCGGAATACCAACAGGGCGTTCCAAGCAACCGTTTCCCTCATATTCCGGGTTATGGATCAGGGCCACCACAAGCGACTGCAGGACCGTACGCACACCCAATGTGTACAGGACATACGTCTGTAGCGCGACTACAAAACCCGTATTCCTGTCTGCCTTGCAGAACGTACTCCCACACGTCGGTGCGTGTAAACATAAAATAAAAGTCGAGTGGTGGAGACAAGTCCATTTGCCGGGCCATTCGGGTACTAGGCTTACCGCTTACCATATTTCGCGGTATGTGGCTAGTACTTTCAAAAACTTAGCCACCACTACCACATGGATCGACCTTATCAACTTTTAACAAAACAGACAGGGTAAAACTTCAGGTCATGATGCAGCACATGACCCTGTCCGTCATCCTTATAGTGATTGCAGAAATGTAAACACGCAACTCCTATATCGCGCGAGTGACAGGAAATCACTCGACTTCTACCGGTCCTATTAGCGGAGCAACTATCCGATAAGGACTCGGGAGCATTACATTGGATTCCTAGGATTCATGCATCTAGGGTTTCACCTCAATTCCTAGACTTAATGCAAGATATAATATAGATAGACATAGATTGCAGTGTAAATAAAATAATGGGATATGTCCGGGGCTTGCCTTTACTGGTGGGACTGAAGTCAGAAATGTCAATATCTTCCGAACTTTGGTTCGGGGCTTCAGTTAATCCTTTGGTGACGTTCACTTGGTCTTCAGAAACATCCTCCGTAGACTCCGGGGAGATCTCGTAGGTACCGTTGCCGAAGTAATCGTATCTACATGCAATGCGACATTGCATTCAAAGCGTGCACATAAAACTACCTTACTTCACAATACAATTACAATCTAGCACTCATATAACATATTATTCACATAACAACCAAAAAGATCTAAACTAAACCTAGACAGAGCTTTAGGAGGACAACTAATTTGGATCGGCTACTTGTTGAAGATTACCACAGAGCCAATGGGAACAATATGGGTTTAGCCGATTGATGAGTGCATCGGGTTCCTAGACGATCGATGAAGGCATCGATTACCTTGGCAGAAGGATGATTCTTAAAGCAATGGTCTTAACTAAGATGTGCTTAAGTGTTATCCTGGTAACTAGGTGTGGTTGTATCGACTCGATTACGTCAGCACAATAATTTGAGTGACGTATAGCCGATTGGAGTGTGGTTAAGGGTATATGGCCGATAGATATATAGCCGATCTCTCAGACGATAAATCGGCTGATAGAGGTGTGTGGATATGGAAATGGAAAAACTAAGGATCGATCGGTCATAACTGATATGGTAAACGACTAGAATCGGCCTGGATCGGCCGATGGCAAGAACCCTAAGCTCGTGGGTATCTTTCTGATACATCGACTCTACGCAGTCGATGTAGGACAGAACAAAAGGATTGTATCGGCAGTAGCCGATACTAGAAAGGTAGCAATCATATCAGCCAATCAGCCGATGGTAGAAGTATCGACTGACAGCTGTTACGCAGAAACATCATAGACTTAAAGAAAACAGATGCTAAGTGGCTGGGTTGATAACCTGATACTGAAACATAGCTGTCGAGATGTTTTGGCTAAGCAGTAGACACACAAGAACTAATGGGGATCCTTATACGACAAGGAACCTAAAGAAATAGCAATCGAGACGGGGACAAAGTCTTGATGGTAAGGAATAAGAGCACTCATGTGAAAAGATTGACTAGATATCACACATCTGCACTTAAGACATATACCCTATGATCTATATTCAGTTACAACACATGCATACAACACAAGGTATAATAAAGCACTCATTTCCTAACACTTAACCTAGATCACAAATCAAGATTTTCAATTTAAGAGTACAATATAAAACTTGTAGATTTTAATCTAAAGGTTTAAACAAAACTAATTTTGCATTTTTATGAACTTCTTACAAATTTCTATGTAATGTAGAAGTTCATTGGGTTGAAATAAGAAAAGCTTTGAAATTTTATAAAGAAAACCCTAGAACTTTCTGAAACATAGCAATCAAGTCCTTGGTCCGGAAGAACAGGTAACAGAATGTTAATGATGATATCCCGGCAAGGGATCATCGGTATTAAGAAGATTCAAAGAATCAGGGCAGACCTTGGTTGTGGAGAAGAACAGACGGAAAGTGATTTTCCGTGGCGAACAAGATTGGCGATGGGAAGAGCTCGATGAGAGGGTTCATGAGCTTTCTTGAGGTGTTGTGGTCTTGCTCGGCGATCGACGAGAGAAAGGTGTTGCTGGATGTCGTGGACTCCTGGGACGAGATGATGGAGCCGAATGGGTTCGCTATGCCAAATCCTCCGCGAACCTCAAGATCCTCCTACACATGGGTTAAGCCTTCACTGTCCATGCGCGTGTGCCGCTGAGACACGGTCGGCACACCCGCACAGTTGCTCCTTTCAAAACCGCCGCGCTATAACCGCCGCCTTCGTTTCGCCGCTTCTCCTTCCGACTCACCATGCTACACTTCCACTTTTGCATTCGCGAAGACCGTGGTCTACTTGCATTAGGGCCGTGTCTTCCGTTGCCCTTGCCCTTTCCTCGATGGCCTTTGATCAATGCATTGCACATCAACGCAGTTGGCATCACTTCTCCCGCAGTTAGCATTTCGTCGAACACCTTGGCTGCGTCCTCGATTCGGCTACCGCGTTTCTGCATCTCGCGCAACAGCTCTCCGCCGCTACTCCTCCTGCGCGTGCCGTTGTTCGGCACGTCGCACTCCAGCATCGCCTGCTCGCGCTCATGGGCCCGCTCTGTTCCGGCCGCCCAATACTTGCACACCCCGCCAGCTTTAGCGCATCATCGCGCGCACGCTCGTGTCATCCGTTCGGCGTCGCTCAGGTTTGCTCCTGCACCGCCCGCGAACCGCTCCAGCGCCGCTTGGCTCGCGTGCCACTCACGCGTCAGCGTTACGCCTCCCGCGCGACCACTGTCGCCTGCGCTGCACCCTTGGTCCATTCAAACCGCACTCCAGTGCTGCCCGAGCTACGCCGGCTTACGCGTGCCGCTCCGTTCCTGCACGCCACCGGTCCCATGCGCCGCTCATGCCGCGCACCTCGCACCAGTGCTTGCCACCAGCGCCCGCGTGCTCCAGTGCTCGCATGCCCACATACTCCTGCTCCGACGCGTTCCTGCGCCGAGCTACAACCAGAGCCGCCAACTGCTCGCCCAGCTCCCGCCGCGGCCGTCTCTCCTGTTCGCGCCGGCTCCCGCCCGCTCGGCTCACACACCTGCCGCGCGCACGCTCCACTTGCGCGCTCAAGCCGAGCCGCCACCGCCGGGAGTCGCTCGCCTGCGCCTCCTGCCGTGGGCCGCCGCCCCGCCTGGGCCTGCACCGCCTGGGTCCGCTCGCCGCCCCTGTGTGCACCTGCTGCGCGCACACGCCGCCTGCCGCTGCTCCTCCCGCGGCCGGCCCGTGCGCTTCCCCGCTCCTGCGTCGCGCACGCCAGCCCGCGCCCGCACCGCCTGCTGCGCCGCGCGCATGAGCCTCCCGCGCGTGGACCGCTCGCCCGTGCTGCCGCCCAGCACCAGTCCTGCTCTCGCGCCGCCAGCACCTTGGCTCAGCCAGCCGTGCGCCGCCTGGATCCCCTGCCGTCGCCTGGGCCGCTGGGCGCCGCCAGCCCGCTCGCTCAGCGCGCCCCGCGCGCCTGCCGCGCATGCGCCCGCACGCCGCCCTCTGCGCCCAGCGCGCGCGCCTCCCGGGCCGGCGCCGCTTCAGCTTCCGCGGCGCTTGCTGCTGCAGCTCGCCCCGCGGGCCGCTCTGCCGCTCGGCCCTGCGCCGCACCGGCTCGCCTGGGCCACTTCCGCTCTGGCCCTTCACGCGCCCGCCACGCGGCCGCGCGCGCCTGCTCAGGCGCCGCCCGGACGCCTGGCGCTGCCGCCTGCGCGCGCGCCCGCTCGGCCCTCCGCACTCCGCCCGGCCGAGCCAGCGCTACCAACGCCCAGCGCCAGCTCCTGTGCTGCGCCACTCTGATCTGCACCGCGTGGGGGAGGAGATAGAGAAAGAAAGAGAGAATCGGATGGGAATGGATGGAACCAGAGCATGTGCCGCCGGTGGAGACAAAGGAACAGAGGGGAAATGTCAGGATAAGGAAACAGAGGAGAAGAAGGAGGAACAGCTTTCCCCAAGGACCTATGCGCAAATACAGAAAACTGCAGGGACCTGTTTGTAAAACAAAATTTCCCGTTGATTTAAAATCCAAATGAAGAAATGCCCAAAATGAAAGTTGGAGAGTTTTTCAAACTCTACAACATTGCTTTAGGGCCCAAATTCAAAAACTCAAAACTGATATTTTTACACGTGAATTTTTGAATAAAAGTCGGATTTGAATTGCTTTTGTCCTAGAAATGTAATTTATAAAATTTCAGGACCTAAATGCAAGCATTTATGACATGTCATGATGACGTGATAGAATCGTCATTATGAGTGGATAAACATATCATGATGACTTGCACTTTTACTAATTTTGAAAGTTACTTTTGTAAATCAGAAACTTGCATAAAAGGACTTATACTTTTATAAAATTACATAAACATCCTTAATTTTTACCATTTTACCTAAAATTTTTACACAATTCAACACTTGAATTTCTAATACAACTTTTGGATGAATATATATATATATATATTTACAAAGGATAAATAAGAAAAGCATACTTACAAAACCATCCTCTACTCAATTTGAAATTACCTTTATCCAGGTACATTTTGCAAGAACAACCCTAAGTTTTTCTGTAATTACAAAAATCCCCTTTTATTTGCACTTTAAATTTTCAAAAACCTCACATAAACACACATAAACTTTATACAAACAAACACATATTTCACACTAACAAAATATATGTCTAGTTTACAAACACATGAACTGTCACAGCCTTCCCCCCTAAAAAGAATCTCGTCCCGAGATTCGGACGAAAGACTCTTTAAGGGAAGAAAAGCAAATCACACATCAAAAGTGGCAAGAAGCAATCACACCAGAGAAGATTGAGGTTGATGACGAGATGAGTATAACGAGATCATGAAGAGATTGTACACAGATGAGTTTGACAAGATAAGAGAGGAAAAGGTGATCAAATTCTCATAGAGCTAAGATCACAACATGAGGATGATAAATGTCGGCGACATTCGTCATAAAACTTATGGTTAGCAAGTGAGGATAGCACAAGGGATTGACAAAGTGATGTTTGAAATATTCTTGCTCAGAGTTTGTTACCTGAATAATTTTAGATGATGTTATTGCAAAACATGCCTATTTAGAACGATGCAATCAAGGGATAATGACAAAATGCTCTACTCCGAGTGCAATGCTCGATATATAACCATGAATGTGATGCACTGTTTGAGATGTATGTTTGCAATGATAGTGCAACATGAGGATGAGGGATCCCATGCACGATTGAAATGGTGCATATGACACAATGCAATTACCATGATGCAATGCTCACACCATGATGCAAGGATGATGATACTTGCAATGTATGCACGTATGAAATGCATGAAGTATGATGCATACCCTCATGAGTTGATGATGCACGTGACTCGCACCCTACAACCGTTCTCTCGTAGCTAACACCTGGACAGTCTTATATCCTTAAACGAGGACCAAAAGTTAGGACACTAGTAAGGTTGCATAGAAAGAGATTGCAGTGGGGTTACGTCACATAGACCTAGTCACCAGTGCGCTCCTAATGGCTCAATCATATGGTTGCAGCACACATGAGGCCTTAGGTTCCGACACGGCATCATGGTCATGTGATTAACCACCACCACAAAAGAGGAATAGCAACCTTGTAATGTCAACAGCAACAAGATAGATCTTAAGAAACCCAAGACAACCCGAGGTTGTATTGGAAGCATATTCGTAAGTTAGCCTACAGATTTTCGACGATGATGTAACACCATGCACTGACCAGAAATAGTATATGTTATGATGCATGACTTTTGCCGGAAGATTTGCATCCAAAAGTAATTATTGTTATACATCTTTTTAATTTATCCAAAATCATCTGAGCAAAAATTGAAGGTGATTCAGATGTTGTAACCAGAATAGCCAACAAGATAAGGTACAACATCAGGAGAGGATAGATGAATTATTGAATGATGAATTGAAGGGTTTGCTGATGATTATCAAAGTTTAACCATCAAAGGAAAAGCTCAATGTTTCTGCCGAAACAGATTCAAAGCAGGATCAAGGGTTTGATTTGGCTATCAAGCTAAGATCGGCGATAAGATCCAAACATGACTCAACTCACTTGATTCGCAAAAGACTTTCTCAACTATAAGATAGCCCAGCAGATTACATTAACTCCTACAACACAAAGTCAAAACAGGCATTCAGATACAAGCACATATTTCAGTACATTAACATAACAACCAAAGCAATCAGGTCAATCCAAGATGTCATGATGCATGCACGTTCTACACGTCCTCACAAACAAAAATAACTGCCAAGTAACGTTGGACTTACGTGGTTAAGTACGGTGGCATCATATAGATACGTCTCTCCCTATATATATACTAGTCGTTCTTACGTTCAAGCTTACGTAACGAGGTTAGCATACCTGCAGAAAATCACAATATATATATGTTGAACCTTTCATGCCAGCATGTCATGAAAGCGTCCCCAAACATTACTGTTCACTATAGAAACAGCATCTGTACAATTACCGCCGTACAGACAACGTTAGCATACGTTATCGAAACAACGTATTCACGGGGGTACCGCAAAATGCGGGGGTATGATCTGCGATCGCCATACCCTGCGCCGAACCATATACTCCCAATGTAGTCAACCGAAGTTGGTACATTGGCAGCATCTCAAGTAGGCCACTGCTTGAGAAACAGCGTTCGGTTCGCATCACCGACGGGAAGGCCAAGCTCCCTTAGTTGGCTGAGGATCCTTACCTCCTTACCTCATCGTCGAAGGTGTCGTTACAGAATGTAAAGTTGGGGTTGTACATGAATTTAAGTTTTGACAGAAAAGTAATGCTGGTAGTTAGAGTTATATATATATATATATATATTATAGCCACCTCTATTTCCCTTATAAACATTACCCTAGGGCTTTACGTACTAAGCATAATCCTTAACGGATCCAACGCGGTTTTGCCAAACATTTTGGTGGTCAAACTTTTATACTGAAAGCATTTTTAAGGTAAAATGTATCTCCAGAGTAACCTTATAGCTCTGATACCAGCTGTGGCAGAACCAACCTGAATTATACCGGATCAAGTACGTGAGTCCACCCCGAGGGCTCCAACGTGCTTCAAACGGTATAATCCCTTGGCCTGTCGGGTAACGTCCCGATAAACCACCGATACACAGGATCAAATAAGGTTACCTCACACGAAGGTGAGTCCAGAGATACAATCACCATCACATTTTACATCATAGAGAATTACATAACAAGGGTTGTCCCAAAGAAGTATGAAGTTTCAAATTTAGAGAAAAGATTACAAACTGTTAAAGCTAGGGTTATTAGCAGCGGAAAACATATGCGAAGATTTACAATACGTCGTCAAGATGGATGTCATGCTAAGCCCAGACACGACATCACTCGGAATCATCGGTGTTGGCCGAGGACGGATCCCATTCCACGGACCAATCATCTGGGAGAGCACAGGGCCATGACAGGGGAGAGTAGGATCTTCAAAGGTATTACCTGGAAAACATATAACTAGCAAGGCTGAGTATACTAATACTCAGCAAGGCTTACCCGGGATTGGGTATACTTTAGCCCATAACTAGACTCATGCAAGCATTGTAGAGGCTCTGGATTTATTTTTAGCTGAAAAGCAACAAAGAGTATGAACTACTTTCAAGTTTTAGCTTTCATCTTCTAGTTGAGTATTTATTCTAGATTAGCACCTACACTAAACAAGCAAGGTAGTGATTATCATCCATCAAGATTATCTATCCTTAGTTCCACTTCTTACTCAATGTGGTAAAAGGGATAAGCAGTCTCAATCCTCGTGAGAGGCGGACGATTCGAATCGAATTTAACCTTGCAAGGTACACCTAACTCACACGCTCGGAATACCAACAGGGCGTTCCAAGCAACCGTTTCCCTCATATTCCGGGTTATGGATCAGGGCCACCACAAGCGACTGCAGGACCGTACGCACACCCAATGTGTACAGGACATACGTCTGTAGCGCGACTACAAAACCCGTATTCCTGTCTGCCTTGCAGAACGTACTCCCACACGTCGGTGCGTGTAAACATAAAATAAAAGTCGAGTGGTGGAGACAAGTCCATTTGCCGGGCCATTCGGGTACTAGGCTTACCGCTTACCATATTTCGCGGTATGTGGCTAGTACTTTCAAAAACTTAGCCACCACTACCACATGGATCGACCTTATCAACTTTTAACAAAACAGACAGGGTAAAACTTCAGGTCATGATGCAGCACATGACCCTGTCCGTCATCCTTATAGTGATTGCAGAAATGTAAACACGCAACTCCTATATCGCGCGAGTGACAGGAAATCACTCGACTTCTACCGGTCCTATTAGCGGAGCAACTATCCGATAAGGACTCGGGAGCATTACATTGGATTCCTAGGATTCATGCATCTAGGGTTTCACCTCAATTCCTAGACTTAATGCAAGATATAATATAGATAGACATAGATTGCAGTGTAAATAAAATAATGGGATATGTCCGGGGCTTGCCTTTACTGGTGGGACTGAAGTCAGAAATGTCAATATCTTCCGAACTTTGGTTCGGGGCTTCAGTTAATCCTTTGGTGACGTTCACTTGGTCTTCAGAAACATCCTCCGTAGACTCCGGGGAGATCTCGTAGGTACCGTTGCCGAAGTAATCGTATCTACATGCAATGCGACATTGCATTCAAAGCGTGCACATAAAACTACCTTACTTCACAATACAATTACAATCTAGCACTCATATAACATATTATTCACATAACAACCAAAAAGATCTAAACTAAACCTAGACAGAGCTTTAGGAGGACAACTAATTTGGATCGGCTACTTGTTGAAGATTACCACAGAGCCAATGGGAACAATATGGGTTTAGCCGATTGATGAGTGCATCGGGTTCCTAGACGATCGATGAAGGCATCGATTACCTTGGCAGAAGGATGATTCTTAAAGCAATGGTCTTAACTAAGATGTGCTTAAGTGTTATCCTGGTAACTAGGTGTGGTTGTATCGACTCGATTACGTCAGCACAATAATTTGAGTGACGTATAGCCGATTGGAGTGTGGTTAAGGGTATATGGCCGATAGATATATAGCCGATCTCTCAGACGATAAATCGGCTGATAGAGGTGTGTGGATATGGAAATGGAAAAACTAAGGATCGATCGGTCATAACTGATATGGTAAACGACTAGAATCGGCCTGGATCGGCCGATGGCAAGAACCCTAAGCTCGTGGGTATCTTTCTGATACATCGACTCTACGCAGTCGATGTAGGACAGAACAAAAGGATTGTATCGGCAGTAGCCGATACTAGAAAGGTAGCAATCATATCAGCCAATCAGCCGATGGTAGAAGTATCGACTGACAGCTGTTACGCAGAAACATCATAGACTTAAAGAAAACAGATGCTAAGTGGCTGGGTTGATAACCTGATACTGAAACATAGCTGTCGAGATGTTTTGGCTAAGCAGTAGACACACAAGAACTAATGGGGATCCTTATACGACAAGGAACCTAAAGAAATAGCAATCGAGACGGGGACAAAGTCTTGATGGTAAGGAATAAGAGCACTCATGTGAAAAGATTGACTAGATATCACACATCTGCACTTAAGACATATACCCTATGATCTATATTCAGTTACAACACATGCATACAACACAAGGTATAATAAAGCACTCATTTCCTAACACTTAACCTAGATCACAAATCAAGATTTTCAATTTAAGAGTACAATATAAAACTTGTAGATTTTAATCTAAAGGTTTAAACAAAACTAATTTTGCATTTTTATGAACTTCTTACAAATTTCTATGTAATGTAGAAGTTCATTGGGTTGAAATAAGAAAAGCTTTGAAATTTTATAAAGAAAACCCTAGAACTTTCTGAAACATAGCAATCAAGTCCTTGGTCCGGAAGAACAGGTAACAGAATGTTAATGATGATATCCCGGCAAGGGATCATCGGTATTAAGAAGATTCAAAGAATCAGGGCAGACCTTGGTTGTGGAGAAGAACAGACGGAAAGTGATTTTCCGTGGCGAACAAGATTGGCGATGGGAAGAGCTCGATGAGAGGGTTCATGAGCTTTCTTGAGGTGTTGTGGTCTTGCTCGGCGATCGACGAGAGAAAGGTGTTGCTGGATGTCGTGGACTCCTGGGACGAGATGATGGAGCCGAATGGGTTCGCTATGCCAAATCCTCCGCGAACCTCAAGATCCTCCTACACATGGGTTAAGCCTTCACTGTCCATGCGCGTGTGCCGCTGAGACACGGTCGGCACACCCGCACAGTTGCTCCTTTCAAAACCGCCGCGCTATAACCGCCGCCTTCGTTTCGCCGCTTCTCCTTCCGACTCACCATGCTACACTTCCACTTTTGCATTCGCGAAGACCGTGGTCTACTTGCATTAGGGCCGTGTCTTCCGTTGCCCTTGCCCTTTCCTCGATGGCCTTTGATCAATGCATTGCACATCAACGCAGTTGGCATCACTTCTCCCGCAGTTAGCATTTCGTCGAACACCTTGGCTGCGTCCTCGATTCGGCTACCGCGTTTCTGCATCTCGCGCAACAGCTCTCCGCCGCTACTCCTCCTGCGCGTGCCGTTGTTCGGCACGTCGCACTCCAGCATCGCCTGCTCGCGCTCATGGGCCCGCTCTGTTCCGGCCGCCCAATACTTGCACACCCCGCCAGCTTTAGCGCATCATCGCGCGCACGCTCGTGTCATCCGTTCGGCGTCGCTCAGGTTTGCTCCTGCACCGCCCGCGAACCGCTCCAGCGCCGCTTGGCTCGCGTGCCACTCACGCGTCAGCGTTACTCCTCCCGCGCGACCACTGTCGCCTGCGCTGCACCCTTGGTCCATTCAAACCGCACTCCAGTGCTGCCCGAGCTACGCCGGCTTACGCGTGCCGCTCCGTTCCTGCACGCCACCGGTCCCATGCGCCGCTCATGCCGCGCACCTCGCACCAGTGCTTGCCACCAGCGCCCGCGTGCTCCAGTGCTCGCATGCCCACATACTCCTGCTCCGACGCGTTCCTGCGCCGAGCTACAACCAGAGCCGCCAACTGCTCGCCCAGCTCCCGCCGCGGCCGTCTCTCCTGTTCGCGCCGGCTCCCGCCCGCTCGGCTCACACACCTGCCGCGCGCACGCTCCACTTGCGCGCTCAAGCCGAGCCGCCACCGCCGGGAGTCGCTCGCCTGCGCCTCCTGCCGTGGGCCGCCGCCCCGCCTGGGCCTGCACCGCCTGGGTCCGCTCGCCGCCCCTGTGTGCACCTGCTGCGCGCACACGCCGCCTGCCGCTACTCCTCCCGCGGCCGGCCCGTGCGCTTCCCCGCTCCTGCGTCGCGCACGCCAGCCCGCGCCCGCACCGCCTGCTGCGCCGCGCGCATGAGCCTCCCGCGCGTGGACCGCTCGCCCGTGCTGCCGCCCAGCACCAGTCCTGCTCTCGCGCCGCCAGCACCTTGGCTCAGCCAGCCGTGCGCCGCCTGGATCCCCTGCCGTCGCCTGGGCCGCTGGGCGCCGCCAGCCCGCTCGCTCAGCGCGCCCCGCGCGCCTGCCGCGCATGCGCCCGCACGCCGCCCTCTGCGCCCAGCGCGCGCGCCTCCCGGGCCGGCGCCGCTTCAGCTTCCGCGGCGCTTGCTGCTGCAGCTCGCCCCGCGGGCCGCACTGCCGCTCGGCCCTGCGCCGCACCGGCTCGCCTGGGCCACTTCCGCTCTGGCCCTTCACGCGCCCGCCACGCGGCCGCGCGCGCCTGCTCAGGCGCCGCCCGGACGCCTGGCGCTGCCGCCTGCGCGCGCGCCCGCTCGGCCCTCCGCACTCCGCCCGGCCGAGCCAGCGCTACCAACGCCCAGCGCCAGCTCCTGTGCTGCGCCACTCTGATCTGCACCGCGTGGGGGAGGAGATAGAGAAAGAAAGAGAGAATCGGATGGGAATGGATGGAACCAGAGCATGTGCCGCCGGTGGAGACAAAGGAACAGAGGGGAAATGTCAGGATAAGGAAACAGAGGAGAAGAAGGAGGAACAGCTTTCCCCAAGGACCTATGCGCAAATACAGAAAACTGCAGGGACCTGTTTGTAAAACAAAATTTCCCGTTGATTTAAAATCCAAATGAAGAAATGCCCAAAATGAAAGTTGGAGAGTTTTTCAAACTCTACAACATTGCTTTAGGGCCCAAATTCAAAAACTCAAAACTGATATTTTTACACGTGAATTTTTGAATAAAAGTCGGATTTGAATTGCTTTTGTCCTAGAAATGTAATTTATAAAATTTCAGGACCTAAATGCAAGCATTTATGACATGTCATGATGACGTGATAGAATCGTCATTATGAGTGGATAAACATATCATGATGACTTGCACTTTTACTAATTTTGAAAGTTACTTTTGTAAATCAGAAACTTGCATAAAAGGACTTATACTTTTATAAAATTACATAAACATCCTTAATTTTTACCATTTTACCTAAAATTTTTACACAATTCAACACTTGAATTTCTAATACAACTTTTGGATGAATATATATATATATATTTACAAAGGATAAATAAGAAAAGCATACTTACAAAACCATCCTCTACTCAATTTGAAATTACCTTTATCCAGGTACATTTTGCAAGAACAACCCTAAGTTTTTCTGTAATTACAAAAATCCCCTTTTATTTGCACTTTAAATTTTCAAAAACCTCACATAAACACACATAAACTTTATACAAACAAACACATATTTCACACTAACAAAATATATGTCTAGTTTACAAACACATGAACTGTCACAGAGACCGAGGAAGAAAAGAGGGGATGAGCGTCCTTACCCCACCGGGGTAAGCCCACGGTGCTTAGGCGACGGCCGAGGGCGGCGAGGAGACGGCGTGGCGGCGGCCCGAGACGCACGGCAGCGGTGAGCAGAGGTGGCTAGGGTTTAGCGCGAGCAGGGCACGGCGGCGACCTGGCGTGCGGGCCCGAGACGAAGATGGCATGGCGGGGTCGGTCGAGCTCGGACTCGAGCTCGAGTCCGGCTCGGGTGCGGGGAAGGGGACGACCCCGACAGGTGGGGTCCCCCTGTCAGCGACCGCGAGGGAGAGAGAGCGGGGGAGGAAAGGCAGCGCACGGGGTTGGGCCAAGGGGACGCTGCGGCCCAGGAAGGAAAGAGAGAAGAGAGGCGCGGGCTGAGGGGGAGCTGGACCGAGGCGCGGCCCACGCGGAAGGGAAAGGAAGGAGAGAGAGGAGTGAGCTCGGGCTGGGCCGCGGAAGAAAAAGGAGAGAGGAGAGGAAGCCCGAGGGAGAAGGGAGAGTGGGCCGGCGTGGCCCATGCGGGAAGAGGGAGGGGAAAGAAAGAGCTGGGCCGGGCTAGGTGGAGATTTGGGCTGCCTTCTTTTATTCCTTCTCCCTTCCTTTTCTTTTTCTATACCCTAACCATTCAAACCATTCTATTTGAATTCAAATAAATTTGAATTCAAACGCAACACAAATACAACAATGCATCAGCATGAATGCACAAGCAAGTTGACCCTATAATTAATTTTATTTTCTTGTGTTATAAATTGCTTTAAATGCCACAAAAATTAAAGAAAAACCTGGAAATTTCATTTGAGCCAAAATAAATTCATTAAAATTTAAGGAAATTACCTTAGGGTGTTACAGGGCTCGCGGTACTGGTCCTCGGACTCTTGCTCACAGTACTGCTCGTCGACGGGTTCTCCCTTGGTCACTTCGTGATCTATGGCGCACACAAACAAACATACAATAAAGAAGAGAAATAAAGGTTTTATCATCGAGCCCGAATCAGGAATAACTTAAGAAACAATGGTAGAAAGAATATTTTTGGGATATTTCTTGATGGCATGGCTGAAATTATGTTAGAAATGGCGTGGTGAAGTTTCGGGGCAAACGGAAGATTTTTGGCGCATGAAATAATAGGCCAAACAGGGGTTTAGGGAATGAATAAGGATCCAAGGGCCTATTTGTAAATACTGTTGGGAGGGGAGGGCTTGATTAGAATTTTTGGGAATACCTAGGGTACTCTGAAAAGGGTCAGGGGCTTATCCGTAATTATTTTGTGTAGTGGAAGGGTTCATTTCCTAAATGGAGCGAACATGGGGTTTATTTGGAAAAAGGGATTAAAGAGAGGTGGGGGCTCTTAATGAAATAGAAAGAAGGGCAGGGGCTCAGGGCAAGGTTGCCCTTCTTCATCCTCCCATTGCCTGGAACAGAGGACGGGGAGGGGCGCCGGCGGCGGCACCGATTCCGGCGGCTCCAGGGCACGGCGGTGGCCGGGGGTAGGGGCAAAACGGAGAGGGGGGCAAGGGGAACCGATTCCTCCACTCACCACGAGCTGGGGTGGCGCAAAGCGGCCTGGCCACAGTGGCCAGCAACGGCGGGCGGAGGCGCTTGCGACGGCGACGATGCAGCGCCGGGGAGGGGGCTAGGGGTGGAGGTGGAGGTTGTGGTGGTGGTAGGGTGCGACGTGGGGGGTATTTATAGGCCGGCGAGGGCGGGAAGGAGGGGGGCGCGGTGGAGGCCGGTGAGCTCCGAAGACGGCCAGTAATGGCGGTGGGGGCGGCGGTGGCACTGAGTCGTCATCGCGCAGAGTGGTCGGTGGCGCGTAGCGGGGAGGGGCGGCCTGGGGGATGTGCGGCGCAGGGGGGGCGACCAATGGCGAGGCGCCGCGCGGCGGCTAGCTGTGGCAGAACCAACCTGAATTATACCGGCTCAAGTACGCTAGTCCTCACTGGAGGGCTACCTCGTACTTCAAACGGTATAATACTATTGGTCTGTCGGGTAACGTCCCGATAAACCACCGAACTCAGGATCCAACAAGGTACCTCACACGAAGGTGAGTCCAGAGATATAATGCCAAAATAATTTACACCACAGGCATTTATATTACAAAAACATACAAAATAACATTTGTTCTCACTGAGGAGAGTTTATTACAAAGCAAGTTCAAGTTTCTAGTTAAAGCAGCGGAGTTTGAAAAGCGTAGTCATTATACACGTCGTCATTACAGATATTATGCTAGCCCTGGCATAATATCACTCGGCGGAATCTGTGTTGGCCGGGGACGGATCCCATTCCACAGACCAACCATCAGGCAAAGGGTAGGGCCACGGTGTGATGAATGCTGGCTCATCAGGAGGATCACCTGAAGTAATTCAACAAAAGCAAGGCTGAGTATACTAATACTCAGCAAGACTTACCCGGAGTTGGGTATATCTTAGCCCATAACTAGACTCATGATGGCTTTTAGCTTTGGGTAGGGTTTTCAGCTGAAAAGCAACAAAGAGTAGATCCTTAATTTCAACTTTTAGCTTTCAGGTTCTAGTTGATTAACCATTCTAGGTAAGCACTTACAACTACTCAAACATGGTAGAATCTTCACTCAAACATCATCTTTAATAATCACATAATTGCTCTTGTTACTCTATGTGATAAAGGGGATAAGCAGTCTCATACATCGTGAGAGGCGGACGATTTTGAATCGAGATTCAACCCTTGCAAGGTAAACCTAACACACACGCTTGGAACACCACAGGGTCGTTCTGAAGCAACCGTTTACCTTTCATTCCGACTCGTGGATCAGATCCACCACAAGCGACTGCAGGTCATACGCACTACCAAAGTGCAGGACGTACGTCTGTAGCGCGACTACAAAACCCGTACTCCTGGTTGCCCAGCAACTCGCATGCCTACACGTCGAACAAAGTAACAAAAAGAAGCAAATACATGTGGTGGGAGGTATGTCCACTCCTCGGGCCGATCGGTTACTAGGCTTACCGCTTATCATATTTCACGGCATGTGGCTAGTACTTTCAAACGCTTAACCACCGCTACCACACACTGCGACCTTATCAAATTCCACAACACAGACGGGGTATCATCTCAACCATGATACCTCACAATTCCCGTCCGGCATCCTTATAGTGATAGTAGGAATATAAACATTACAATTCCTATATCGCGCGAGTGACAGGAAATCACTCGACTTCTACCGGTCCTATAAGCAGAGCAGCTAGTCGGACTCAAGTTCTAGTGTTCAATACATAGGTACCTGGAAATATGCAACTAAAGTTTCCAAACAATTCCTAAGAACTTAATGCATACAGATATGTATAAATAATATAGGTTGCAGTGTAGTAAAGTAGGGGTTATGTCCGGGGCTTGCCTTCGCTGGTAGGGCTGAAGTCAGTAAAGTTAAGATCTTCTGAACTTTGGTTCAGGGCTTCAGATAATTCCGCGACGAAGTTCTCGGAATCTTCAGAACAAATTCCTTCTAGTTTCGAAATCAGTTGATAATCTCCGTCGGCGAGAGTGGTCGAGTCTATATGATATGCAAGATGGAGTTCAATGAATGCATACACTTTTATTTCAATTCACAATATAGTTGCAATCCAAATAAAAGAACATTACATTTCGACAAACAACCTAACTACCCTGTACTGGGCAGTCATTTATCGAGTATTAACTAAACTAACTAGTCTCGTTAGGCAATAGGGGGTTTACCCTAAACATCTATACTAACTTCATTAGGTAGCATGTTCAGTTATTTAATTAGTTGGTGTATAGATCTTGACCTTAACCGATGAGGATGCATCAGATTTAGCCGATAGACGTGCTTTGGTCGGGCCTAACAGAGACGTGTCTACTGTGCGATCTTACTGATCCAAGGTTGTGTACTTTGGTCTGGGTAGCCGATTGACTGGTGCACTGGTTTTCTAATTGATCGATGAAAACATCGATCACTTTAGCAGAGGGATGTTTCCTAAAGCGGCTGTGTCCTAACTAATCTATGTGAGCATCGGCGTACTTAACTGATCACGTGCGTATCAGCATATCGGATTCATGCTTTAGCAAAACTAGTCGATCGGTGGTTTGATCTTCTAGCAGATTTAGTATATCGGCACATTCGCCGATTTATACATCGGTAGAATAAGTCGAGTGATGTATCGGCATAGCTAGTTGACTAATGTGAGTAACTAGCCGATGGTGTATTAATAGACTAGTCGAACTATGTATCCGTACGGCCTGTGTCTCAGCGTATTCAGCCGATTGGTGAATCAGCTGTGTAGCTGGTTTTCATCCTTAACGTTCTCTTATATCTACTGGGGCATATCAGCTGTGTAGCTGATTGTCCTACTCTGCACTGGCTGTGCCTAACTACGATGTGCTTAAGTGTTATCTTAGGTAGCTAGATGTGGTTGCATCGCCTGGATTATGTCAACACAACAATTGAGTGCCGTACAGCCGATGGGATTATCTAAGTTAGACCTATTTCAAGAATTAAGTGTAACAGAACACTAATATTAAACTAGATTGGTGAGACCATAAGTGCGGAGTTAGACTAAGGAGGATGTGGTTGAGGGTATGTAACCGGTAAGCATATAGCCGATCTCTCGGTCGATAAATCGGCTGATAACAGTGTGTGGATAAGGATGGGAAAACTAAGGATTGACCGGCCATAATTGACCGTTATGGTAAACAACTGGAATCGGCTTAGATCAAAGGGTAACAGAACTCTAAGATCGTGTGTGCATCGACTATGTGCAGCCGATACGTTATCTAAATCGGATGGCTAGTTGATCTCTGTGCGCATCGACATAGCCGATTTGTGTTTTTAGCAAACTAGTCGAGCTGTGAACATCAGCATGTTAGCCAATCAGGGTATGTAACTATTTGATTGTGCATTGGTAAACTAGTCGATAGTGTGAACATCGACCGAGCTAATATATGCGCATGCGTTAGATTTGTGAATCGGCACAAGTAGCCGATTCCCTATGCTGTACTGGCTGTGCTTAGCTGACAACTACATTCTCTATTGGATATACCTATCCAACTATTGATGGGAGTGTTAATCGGAGTAATCAGTGTTTGAGTGGTTCAAAGTTATCAGCAAATAACCGATTAACGCATAACCGGCATGGTTGTCTAGATCGGACCAGGTCGGTCAGGGCACTAACATCGGATCGGACCGATAGGGCGGTTAACATTGGGCCGATGGGCTTTTGCCGATAGGGAAGAAGTCAAAAGGCTTATGGCCGATGGGGTCCTACAGACCTGTAGCCAAAAAGGTATATGGCCGATAGGGTCGTGCCTATCGAAAATCAGCTGAACTAGTAGCCGATTGCTAAGTCTAGTTACAAAGGTATATTAACTAAGTAGTCGATACACGAGGTAGACTAGGACCTTTACATAGGAAGGGGCTCTAACAATATTGCAATCAAGACTGAAGTAAAGGCATGAGCATCCATATGAATAAAAGGTTAATCAATCATCACAAAAAGTCTGCCATAGGGGCAGCAAGTACATCAGGCATGTTGCACAATTTATCTTTAGTCAATCTATAGCAAGAACTTTGGCTACCAATAGCTAATTAAGTTTAGCGTCACACAAATAGTAGGCTAAATATAAATCAATCATTTCACGTTCGAATTAGACCTCTCTTATGTTTTAAGGTTGCACAACAAGTCTAATTAAGATTCGAACAAACGGCACAAGAAACATATTGCAATAACAAGCACACATGACTAAATATAACTTTAAGTGGATATGCTTAGCTATTTCTTCTATAATACAAATTGAATTGATTAACTTAAAAGAATTTAAGTTACAAAACAAAATTAGGTTTGAAAATTCCACATCAATTCATACTTAATCTATAAAAATTGTATAACAAAAATCATGATCTACACAGTTAACATGTAGGAGCTATGAATATTACTCTCCCTTATCTTAGATTTAACATAGATTCTAAACTATTTAGTTTCATATCAAACTCATTTAATAGAAGTTGTAGAGCTCAAAATCTAGTTTCTAACAAAACTGGTTTTGCAATTTTTAGAATTTCCTACTATTTTCTATTGATTTTACAAACCAGCAGCATCACTTCACATGAAATAATAAGTACCCTTACACAGAGGTCCTCAAACTTTACTGTTTATATGGGTCTAGACTTTGCAGAAAACACCCTGACCTTGTCTCAATTGTTGCACAGGGTCCTTCACATGAACTGGAAGCAGAGGAGACGCCGTGGGGGTTCGGTTCCAGTGGGAGGAGGTCATGCCGAGGGCCGGGGAGTTCAAGCCGTTCACCGGAAGTTCGTTTTGGGGATTAGAAGGCGAGCAGGAAGATCGGAAGGAGGTTCTCCACGGTGAGGGGGGGGGGGACTCAGTGAAGCAGGCAGCTCCGGCCGTAATCTTCTGCACGCCTGTGCCACGCTCGCGCCCAAACGCCGGCCCGCACTGCCGCGCATCACCTGCTCCCTCGCATCGCTCCACCACCGCGCCAAGCCGTGGCCGCCCCAGCCGCGCTAGCCTGCACTACTGCGGCCGCCGCTCGCTCGGCCCCAAGCGCCCGCCGCTCCCTGCGCTCGCCTGGGCCACCGAGCCCGCACCGAGCCGCCGTGCAGCCGCGCCGCGCTCGCTCCGCGTGGGGCCGCCTGCGCTGGCGCCCGCAGCTGCCTGGGCCCCGCGCACTGCCGCACGCGCGCTGCCCTGGCTCGGCCGCTGCCGCCCGCGCTTGGGCCGCGCGCGTCCGCCTGCCCCGCGCGCGTTTCTGCGGCCGCCGCCAGCTCGCGCGCCTCCGGCTCCCGCGTGCTGCCGCGCCCAGCGCCCGCTCGCCCGTGCGCTGCCACAGAGCCGGCCGCCGCTGCCTGTGGATGGAAGAAAAAGGGAGGGAGCAGGGAGGGAGAGGACCGGCCGGTGGATAAAGATGGAGCAGAGAAAAATGTACTGCCGGTGAGGAAGAGGAGGAAGGGAGGCAGAGGAAGTACACAACGCGGGGAGAGGATAGAGGAGCATCACAGCTAGACGCGTGTACTTTGTTTGCAGCAGGAGGTGGCGATGATGGTCGGCACAGCGGTGGGCTGCAGAGCAGGAACAGAGCAGCGCCAGAGGAGGAAGACAAAGGGAATTTCCCAAGGACTCATTTGTAATTTTAGAAAATTGTAGGGACCCTTTGGTAAAGAAGAATTTAACCACTGTTCTAGAGCTCAAACAAAAATGTGACCAAAATGAAAGTTGTACAACTTTTCAAGCTCTACAACTTTGTTATAGGGTTTGATCTCCAAAACTCAAAATATTTTTGTCATTGTTAGTTATGATTACTTTGCTAAATTATATATAACCTTGGACCTATTCGCAATTTGCTAAATAAGTTATGATTACTTACATTATTACCTTTTGGCCTCTAGTAATTTTGGAAAGTTACTTTGGTAAATCACCTATTTTGTATAAAAAGACTTGTACTTTTATAAAATTACATATATACCCCTATTCCCTCAACTTTACGCAAATTTTTACACGATTTGGCGCATACATTTCTAATGAAATTTTTTTTTGGATAAATATATATTTTTTTTTACAAGACATAAGGTATATTTGCAAAACTACCCTTCACTTAATTTGAAGTTACCTCTTATCAAATTTCATTTTGCAAAAACAACCCTAGTTTTTCCATAATTACGAAAATACCCTTTTTATTTGCACTTTTAAATTTTCAAAAGTTTCACATAACACACATGAGCTTCATACAAACAGACACATACTTCACGCTAACAAATTATGTGCCTAGTTTACAAACACGTGAACTGTCACAGCCTTCCCCCCTAAAAAGAATCTCGTCCCGAGATTCGGACGAAAGACTCTTAAGGGAAGAGAAGCAAATCACCCATTAAATGCGGCAGGAAACAAACACACCAGAGAAGTAAAAGTCGTTGGAGTATGATGAGATAAGTGTAACGAGAGCATGGATAGATCGTATACGGATGAGTTTGACAAGAGAAGATAGAGAAAGGTGATCAAGTTCTCATAGAATTGAGATCGCATTCATGAGGATGATAAATGTCGGTGACATTCTTTACAAAACTAATGGATAGCAATTGAAGATAGTACAAGAGATGGATAAATGATGGTTGAAATATTTCTGCTCAGAGTTTATTATCTGAATGATTTAGATGATATTGATTGTAAAATATGCCTATTTATACCAATGCAATCAAGGAATAATGATAAAATGCTTTAGCTTAGAGTGCAATGCTTGGTATATAACCATGAACATGACGTACTGTTGAGATGCATGATTGCAATAATGATGCAATAGAAGGATGGAGGATTCAATGCACGATCAAGATGATGTATAAGACACAATGCAATTATCATGATGCTGGCCAAATGATGCATACACTAAGATGCAAGGATGATGATACTTGCAATGTATGCACGTATGAAATGCATTAAGTATGATGCATACTGCTATTATGAGTTGATGATGCACACGTCTTGCACCCTGCAACCATTCTCTCATAACTAACACCTGGTTAGTTCTATATCCTTAAGCGAGGATCAAAGGTTAGGACACTAGTAAGGTTGCATAAAAAGAGATTGCAGTGGGGTTACGTCACATAGACCTAGTCACCAGTGCGCTCCTAATGGCTCAATCATGTGGCTGCAGCGCACATGAGGCCTTAGGTTCCGACACGGCATCATGGTCATGTGATTAAACACCACCACAAAAGAAGAATAGCAACCCTGTAGTGCCAACAGCAACAAGATAGCTCTTAGGAAACCGAAGACAACTCAAAACTGTACTAAGGACACACCCGTTAGTCAGTCTACGGATCTTTCGATGATGATGCAACACCATGCACTATCTAGAGATGGCCTTTATTATGATGCATGACTTTTGCCGGGAGGATTGTATTCAGAAAGTAATTATGGTCATACATCTTTTTAATTTATCCAAAATCATCTGAGCAAAAATTTGAAGGTGCAACGTTCAGATGTTGCAACTGGAATAGCCAACAAGATACGGTACAACATCAGGAGAGGATAGATAGATCACTAGATGATGGATTGAAGGGTTCGATGATAGCTATCAAGATTTAACCATCAAAGGAGAAGTTCAATGGTTCTGCCGAAACAGATTTAAAGCAAAATCAAGGATTTGATTTGGCTGTCAAGCTAAGATTGGTGATAGGGTTCTCAACTCTAGATTAACCTAGCAGATTATGTTGGCTCCTACCACACAAAGTCAAATTAGGCATTCAGATACAAGCACATATTTCCGTACATCAACATAACAACCAAGGCAATCAAAGCAATCCAAGATGACATGATGCATGCACGTTTCTACACGTCCTCACAAACAAAAATAACTGCCAAGTAACCTTGGTCTTACGTGGTTAGTTACGGTGGCATAATATAAATACGTCTCTCCCTATAATAGCTAGTAGTTCTTACGTTCAAGCTTACGCAACGAGGTTAGTGTACCTGCAGAAAACCACAAGATATATGTATACCGAACCTTTCATGCCAGCATGTCATGAAAGCGTCCCCAATCATTACTGTTCACTATAGAAACAGCATCTGTACAATTACCGCCGTACAGACAACGTTAACATACGTTATCGAGATAACGTATTCACGGGGGTACCGCAAAATGCGGGGGTATGAACTGCGATCGCCATACCCTGCGCCGAACCATATACTCCCAATGTAGTCAACCGAGGTTGGTACATTGGCAGCATCTCAAGTAGGCCACTGCTTGAGAAACAGCGTTCGGTTCGCATCACCGACGGGAAGGCCAAGCTCCCTCAGTTGGCTGAGGATCCTTACCTTCTTACCTTACCATCGAAGATGTCGTTACAAAAAGTAAAGTTGGGTTGTGCATGAATTTAAGTTTTGACAGAAAAGTAATGCTGGTAGTTAGGGTTATATATATATATATATTATAGCCACCTCTAGTTCCCTTAAACATCACCCTAGGGCTTTACATACTATACATAATCCTTAATGAATCCAACGTAGTTTTGCCAAATACTTTGTTGGTCAAACTTTTATATTGAAAACATTTTTAAGGTAAAATGTATCTCTAGGGTAACCTTATTGCTCTGATACCAGCTGTGGCAGAACCAACCTGAATTATACCGGCTCAAGTACGCTAGTCCTCACTGGAGGGCTACCTCGTACTTCAAACGGTATAATACTATTGGTCTGTCGGGTAACGTCCCGATAAACCACCGAACTCAGGATCCAACAAGGTACCTCACACGAAGGTGAGTCCAGAGATATAATGCCAAAATAATTTACACCACAGGCATTTATATTACAAAAACATACAAAATAACATTTGTTCTCACTGAGGAGAGTTTATTACAAAGCAAGTTCAAGTTTCTAGTTAAAGCAGCGGAGTTTGAAAAGCGTAGTCATTATACACGTCGTCATTACAGATATTATGCTAGCCCTGGCATAATATCACTCGGCGGAATCTGTGTTGGCCGGGGACGGATCCCATTCCACAGACCAACCATCAGGCAAAGGGTAGGGCCACGGTGTGATGAATGCTGGCTCATCAGGAGGATCACCTGAAGTAATTCAACAAAAGCAAGGCTGAGTATACTAATACTCAGCAAGACTTACCCGGAGTTGGGTATATCTTAGCCCATAACTAGACTCATGATGGCTTTTAGCTTTGGGTAGGGTTTTCAGCTGAAAAGCAACAAAGAGTAGATCCTTAATTTCAACTTTTAGCTTTCAGGTTCTAGTTGATTAACCATTCTAGGTAAGCACTTACAACTACTCAAACATGGTAGAATCTTCACTCAAACATCATCTTTAATAATCACATAATTGCTCTTGTTACTCTATGTGATAAAGGGGATAAGCAGTCTCATACATCGTGAGAGGCGGACGATTCTGAATCGAGATTCAACCCTTGCAAGGTAAACCTAACACACACGCTTGGAACACCACAGGGTCGTTCCGAAGCAACCGTTTACCTTTCATTCCGACTCGTGGATCAGATCCACCACAAGCGACTGCAGGTCATACGCACTACCAAAGTGCAGGACGTACGTCTGTAGCGCGACTACAAAACCCGTACTCCTGGTTGCCCAGCAACACGCATGCCTACACGTCGAACAAAGTAACAAAAAGAAGCAAATACATGTGGTGGGAGGTATGTCCACTCCTCGGGCCGATCGGTTACTAGGCTTACCGCTTACCATATTTCACGGCATGTGGCTAGTACTTTCAAACGCTTAACCACCGCTACCACACACTGCGACCTTATCAAATTCCACAACACAGACGGGGTATCATCTCAACCATGATACCTCACAATTCCCGTCCGGCATCCTTATAGTGATAGTAGGAATATAAACATTACAATTCCTATATCGCGCGAGTGACAGGAAATCACTCGACTTCTACCGGTCCTATAAGCAGAGCAGCTAGTCGGACTCAAGTTCTAGTGTTCAATACATAGGTACCTGGAAATATGCAAATAAAGTTTCCAAACAATTCCTAAGAACTTAATGCATACAGATATGTATAAATAATATAGGTTGCAGTGTAGTAAAGTAGGGGTTATGTCCGGGGCTTGCCTTCGCTGGTAGGGCTGAAGTCAGTAAAGTTAAGATCTTTTGAACTTTGGTTCAGGGCTTCAGATAATTCCGCGACGAAGTTCTCGGAATCTTCAGAACAAATTCCTTCTGGTTTCGAAATCAGTTGATAATCTCCGTCGGCGAGAGTGGTCGAGTCTATATGATATGCAAGATGGAGTTCAATGAATGCATACACTTTTATTTCAATTCACAATATAGTTGCAATCCAAATAAAAGAACATTACATTTCGACAAACAACCTAACTAGCCTGTACTGGGCAGTCATTTATCGAGTATTAACTAAACTAACTAGTCTCGTTAGGCAACAGGGGGTTTACCCTAAACATCTATACTAACTTCATTAGGTAGCATGTTCAGTTATTTAATTAGTTGGTGTATAGATCTTGACCTTAACCGATGAGGATGCATCAGATTTAGCCGATAGACGTGCTTTGGTCGGGCCTAACAGAGACGTGTCTACTGTGCGATCTTACTGATCCAAGGTTGTGTACTTTGGTCTGGGTAGCCGATTGACTGGTGCACTGGTTTTCTAATTGATCGATGAAAACATCGATCACTTTAGCAGAGGGATGTTTCCTAAAGCGGCTGTGTCCTAACTAATCTATGTGAGCATCGGCGTACTTAACTGATCACGTGCGTATCAGCATATCGGATTCATGCTTTAGCAAAACTAGTCGATCGGTGGTTTGATCTTCTAGCAGATTTAGTATATCGGCACATTCGCCGATTTATACATCGGTAGAATAAGTCGAGTGATGTATCGGCATAGCTAGTTGACTAATGTGAGTAACTAGCCGATGGTGTATTAATAGACTAGTCGAACTATGTATCCGTACGGCCTGTGTCTCAGCGTATTCAGCCGATTGGTGAATCAGCTGTGTAGCCGGTTTTCATCCTTAACGTTCTCTTATATCTACTGGGGCATATCAGCTGTGTAGCTGATTGTCCTACTCTGCACTGGCTGTGCCTAACTACGATGTGCTTAAGTGTTATCTTAGGTAGCTAGATGTGGTTGCATCGCCTGGATTATGTCAACACAACAATTGAGTGCCGTACAGCCGATGGGATTATCTAAGTTAGACCTATTTCAAGAATTAAGTGTAACAGAACACTAATATTAAACTAGATTGGTGAGACCATAAGTGCGGAGTTAGACTAAGGAGGATGTGGTTGAGGGTATGTAACCGGTAAGCATATAGCCGATCTCTCAGTCGATAAATCGGCTGATAACAGTGTGTGGATAAGGATGGGAAAACTAAGGATTGACCGGCCATAATTGACCGTTATGGTAAACAACTGGAATCGGCTTAGATCAAAGGGTAACAGAACTCTAAGATCGTGTGTGCATCGACTATGTGCAGCCGATACGTTATCTAAATCGGATGGCTAGTTGATCTCTGTGCGCATCGACATAGCCGATTTGTGTTTTTAGCAAACTAGTCGAGCTGTGAACATCAGCATGTTAGCCAATCAGGGTATGTAACTATTTGATTGTGCATTGGTAAACTAGTCGATAGTGTGAACATCGACCGAGCTAATATATGCGCATGCGTTAGATTTGTGAATCGGCACAAGTAGCCGATTCCCTATGCTGTACTGGCTGTGCTTAGCTGACAACTACATTCTCTATTGGATATACCTATCCAACTATTGATGGGAGTGTTAATCGGAGTAATCAGTGTTTGAGTGGTTCAAAGTTATCAGCAAATAACCGATTAACGCATAACCGGCATGGTTGTCTAGATCGGACCAGGTCGGTCAGGGCACTAACATCGGATCGGACCGATAGGGCGGTTAACATTGGGCCGATGGGCTTTTGCCGATAGGGAAGAAGTCAAAAGGCTTATGGCCGATGGGGTCCTACAGACCTGTAGCCAAAAAGGTATATGGCCGATAGGGTCGTGCCTATCGAAAATCAGCTGAACTAGTAGCCGATTGCTAAGTCTAGTTACAAAGGTATATTAACTAAGTAGTCGATACACGAGGTAGACTAGGACCTTTACATAGGAAGGGGCTCTAACAATATTGCAATCAAGACTGAAGTAAAGGCATGAGCATCCATATGAATAAAAGGTTAATCAATCATCACAAAAAGTCTGCCATAGGGGCAGCAAGTACATCAGGCATGTTGCACAATTTATCTTTAGTCAATCTATAGCAAGAACTTTGGCTACCAATAGCTAATTAAGTTTAGCGTCACACAAATAGTAGGCTAAATATAAATCAATCATTTCACGTTCGAATTAGACCTCTCTTATGTTTTAAGGTTGCACAACAAGTCTAATTAAGATTCGAACAAACGGCACAAGAAACATATTGCAATAACAAGCACACATGACTAAATATAACTTTAAGTGGATATGCTTAGCTATTTCTTCTATAATACAAATTGAATTGATTAACTTAAAAGAATTTAAGTTACAAAACAAAATTAGGTTTGAAAATTCCACATCAATTCATACTTAATCTATAAAAATTGTATAACAAAAATCATGATCTACACAGTTAACATGTAGGAGCTATGAATATTACTCTCCCTTATCTTAGATTTAACATAGATTCTAAACTATTTAGTTTCATATCAAACTCATTTAATAGAAGTTGTAGAGCTCAAAATCTAGTTTCTAACAAAACTGGTTTTGCAATTTTTAGAATTTCCTACTATTTTCTATTGATTTTACAAACCAGCAGCATCACTTCACATGAAATAATAAGTACCCTTACACAGAGGTCCTCAAACTTTACTGTTTATATGGGTCTAGACTTTGCAGAAAACACCCTGACCTTGTCTCAATTGTTGCACAGGGTCCTTCACATGAACTGGAAGCAGAGGAGACGCCGTGGGGGTTCGGTTCCAGTGGGAGGAGGTCATGCCGAGGGCCGGGGAGTTCAAGCCGTTCACCGGAAGTTCGTTTTGGGGATTAGAAGGCGAGCAGGAAGACCGGAAGGAGGTTCTCCACGGTGAGGGGGGGGGGGACTCAGTGAAGCAGGCAGCTCCGGCCGTAATCTTCTGCACGCCTGTGCCACGCTCGCGCCCAAACGCCGGCGCGCACTGCCGCGCATCACCTGCTCCCGCGCGTCGCTCCACCACCGCGCCAAGCCGTGGCCGTCCCAGCCGCGCTAGCCTGCACTACTGCGGCCGCCGCTCGCTCGGCCCCAAGCGCCCGCCGCTCCCTGCGCTCGCCTGGGCCACCGAGCCCGCACCGAGCCGCCGTGCAGCCGCGCCGCGCTCGCTCCGCGTGGGGCCGCCTGCGCTGGCGCCCGCAGCTGCCTGGGCCCCGCGCACTGCCGCACGCGCGCTGCCCTGGCTCGGCCGCTGCCGCCCGCGCTTGGGCCGCGCGCGTCTGCCTGCCCCGCGCGCGTTTCTGCGGCCGCCGCCAGCTCGCGCGCCTCCGGCTCCCGCGTGCTGCCGCGCCCAGCGCCCGCTCGCCCGTGCGCTGCCACAGAGCCGGCCGCCGCTGCCTGTGGATGGAAGAAAAAGGGAGGGAGTAGGGAGGGAGAGGACCGGCCGGTGGATAAAGATGGAGCAGAGAAAAATGTACTGCCGGTGAGGAAGAGGAGGAAGGGAGGCAGAGGAAGTACACAACGCGGGGAGAGGATAGAGGAGCATCACAGCTAGACGCGTGTACTTTGTTTGCAGCAGGAGGTGGCGATGATGGTCGGCACAGCGGTGGGCTGCAGAGCAGGAACAGAGCAGCGCCAGAGGAGGAAGACAAAGGGAATTTCCCAAGGACTCATTTGTAATTTTAGAAAATTGTAGGGACCCTTTGGTAAAGAAGAATTTAACCACTATTCTAGAGCTCAAACAAAAATGTGACCAAAATGAAAGTTGTACAACTTTTCAAGCTCTACAACTTTGTTTTAGGGTTTGATCTCCAAAACTCAAAATATGAAGTTTTATTTTAAGACTTGGACTAAATTTGAATTTTATAACATTTTTGTCATTGTTAGTTATGATTACTTTGCTAAATTATATATAACCTTGGACCTATTCGCAATTTGCTAAATAAGTTATGATTACTTACATTATTACCTTTTGGCCTCTAGTAATTTTGGAAAGTTACTTTGGTAAATCACCTATTTTGTATAAAAAGACTTGTACTTTTATAAAATTACATATATACCCCTATTCCCTCAACTTTACGCAAATTTTTACATGATTTGGCGCATACATTTCTAATGAAATTTTTTTTTGGATAAATATATATATTTTTTTTTACAAGACATAAGGTATATTTGCAAAACTACCCTTCACTTAATTTGAAGTTACCTCTTATCAAATTTCATTTTGCAAAAACAACCCTAGTTTTTCCATAATTACGAAAATACCCTTTTTATTTGCACTTTTAAATTTTCAAAAGTTTCACATAACACACATGAGCTTCATACAAACAGACACATACTTCATGCTAATAAATTATGTGCCTAGTTTACAAACACGTGAACTGTCACACTAGCTCTGCTCCACCGTGGCTCGCAGGGGCAAGCGTGAGCACCGAGGCGGGCAAGGGGTACGACGCGCGCAGAGGAGGGGCCGAGTTAGGCAGCGCCAGTGGAGGCCGCAAGTGGGGGGGGTGGTGGTGGCCGGGCGCTCGGTGTCGAGCTCTGCTCGGCGTCGTGCTGCGCGTGCGAGGGAAATGAGAGAAGGAGAAGGAAAAAGAAAAAGAGAAAAGGAGAAAAAGGAAAAAGGGGAAAAGAGAAACAAGGGAAAAAGGAAAGGAGGGGGGCACGTCGGCGGAATTCGCGGTGACGGTCGCGAGCTCGGGGTTGAGCACGCGGCACGGCACGTGGGTCGAAGAATAGAGAAAGGATGGCGGTTAATTTTGGATGTCAGACGGCGAAATGTCACGAAACGTTTTGGGCGATTAGGAGCTCGGATGGTAAAAGATTTAGGAAAGATTTGAGCTCGATGATGAAAAAGTTTTGAAAATTATTTTTAGCGAGTGATTTGTACTGTAATTTAAATAAGATAAAAAACGCGGGCGTTACAATGCCAAAACTGCCAATTCATTGGCAAGCAATTTTATGTCCCAGCCCACAATCTTATCACCATACTGCCATCATGGCCGTTTGCCTGTTGGAGCCTTGATATGATTGGGCGATTTACAACGGGGCCAGGTGGTTTCACCCACATATTGGTAGCAATCGACAAGTTTACCAAGTGGATCGAGTACAAACCAATAACCAAGCTCACACCAGACAGAGTCGTTGATTTCATCTCCGACATCCTGCATCGCTTCGGCTTCCCGAATACCATCATCACGGACCTGGGATCAAATTTCACGGCTAACCAGTTCTGGGAGTTCTATGAAAATGCGTTCATCGAAGTCAAATATGTCTCCGTTGCACACCCAAGAGCCAATGGTCAAGTCGAGAGGGTGAACGGCATGATAATTGAGGGCCTCAAGAAAAGACTCTATGATGAAAATAGCAAGAAAGGCGGAAAGTGGATACACGAGTTGCCAGATATCATCTGGGGGCTTAGGACTCAGCCGTCCAAAGCCATAGGACAAACACCGTTCTTTCTTGTCTACGGCTCCGAAGCAATCTTAACGGCTGACATCATGTGGAAATCCCCAAGGGTTGAAATGTACAATGAAGGCAAGGCGGACGAAGCAAGGCAGCTAGAGCTTGACTCTGTCGAAGAGGCTCGCTGCACTGCTCTTGTTCAGTTAGCATGATACCTACAGGGGATCCAACGATATCACGACCGCAATGTCAAAGAATGGTTGTTCAGTATAGGCGATTTTGTCCTGCGCCGCATCCAAGACGAGTTAGGGTTACACAAGCTCAATTCGAGGTGCGAAGGACCGTTTGTCGTCACGCAGATTACTAGAGATGGTCTTATCGACTACAATACCCCAAGGGCCAAGACGTCCCAAATTTCTAGAACGTACAGAACCTACGCAGGTTTTACCCATAAGAAGACATGCAGTGATAGCTGTTCTTCAAGCGCCAAGGCGGTTTCTTTCTGATTCAATTTGGAGGCCACGTGCCACAGAATCAGGAATGTAAATTTTCTATTAAAATTCGGAGGCTATAGCCATGTTCAAGTTTTATATAAATTGACTTCTTGCCATGAGCATAGCTGTCGTTGTGATAATGATCGCGTTTTTCCAAACAGGCTAGATCTGCTCAATCGGACTCAATCTAACTTGTTTGACAGGCTCACTTGAGGAGCTATATCGACTACTCCCACAGTCGCTGCACTCGGGGTAGTACCGACTACTTGCTACGAGCATGATAGTCGTTGCGATGGTGATCGCATTTTTTTCCAAACAGGTTAGATCTGCTCGATCGGATTCTATCTAACTTGTTTGACGGGCTCACTTGAGGAGCTATATCGACTACTCCCAGGGTCGCTGCACCTGGGGTAGTGTCTACTACTTAGCCTATGAACGTGGATGGCAATCCTGATATCACAAGGCAATGATAGTAAAGACAACACTGACAGATATATTACAAGGAAAACAGTACTTTACAATAACTCAATCCTGTTCTATACTCTCTACTATTTTTTCAGCTACAGGCCTGGCCTCTAGAAGGTACTTGCTGAACTGCTCTTTAGAGCAGTCCGCAGCTACACCCTGTGCGAGTACTTCTAGTCGAGTCTTGGGCCAAAATGACTTCACAAGACCTAAGGCGTGGCTAACATATGTGGTGGGGGCCTCGGCGATGAAGCTTAGGACTTTCTGCGGAGCTCCCTGGAGTCGATCCAGCAGGTCATCCTGCGGATCCACCATTTCAACCAGCTGTTGGGCGGCCACCCTTAGGTCCTCCAGCTCTTTTTGGCACTGTTCCTTCTCTTCACCTAGCATCTTGATCTGCTGAAGGCACTCGACGAACTGCTGCTCAGTATCGGCGATCACCTTCTGCAGCTTCTCGACATCATCTGTACGGCGATACAGCATATTTGTCATGTCAGTAAGTAACTCTTCTTTATAAGTTAAGAGAAAATACTCAAGAAAGGAAGGGACTTGCCTTGATGCATTTTTCTATTCCTTGAGCTGTTCTTAGAACTCAGAGTTGGACTTCTCAAGATTACGAATGTCGTTCTTGAGCAGCCATGTTTCCCGTGTCTGCTCCTGCTTCAGCTTGTCGAGCTTCTTGCGAAGATAGATGTTCTTTCGAAGTTCTTCCTTGATGCATCGATCCTTCGCTTGGAGCTCCTGGAGGCCACTCTCGACTGCTTTCAGCTTCTCAGATTTTTCTTGAGAGCGTTTGGTCACATCCTGTACAAGGGGGAAGACTGAGAAGAAGAAACAACTCGACAAAACAAAATGGCAGAAGAGCAGTCATGCCTTACCAGGGTAAACTTGTACATCTCCTTGGAGATCTTCTGGAAATACCACATGTTGTTGACTGTGAGGAGAGGATCATCCAACAGATCTTTGGTGATGATGTTCTTGAATCCTCTCCCAGACATCAACAGAGCTCCAGGGCTGCCAGAAGTACCCGCAGTCTCTTCAGTTGATGGCTGCGGGGCACCTGCAAGTCAAAAAAGCGTTCAATACACGAAGCCTGCGATCTAAGCAGTTAGCCGCAGGAGGTCAGACACTTACCTGTGCCATCAGCAAGAGCGGCATTGGTGGCCTCGACTTGTTCACCACCACCAGCGCTGGATTCGATTTGCTGGGGCTCGGGAGGTAGTGGGTCGGGCAGTGTCGCGTCCTCACTCCTGGGCGGCAGCTGTGCGCTTTCTGCTTCAGGTTGTCTGACTGGCGGCTCGAGGGCTGGACTAGCCGAGATAGGCTTTGGCGCATCCAACCCCAAAGCAAACGAAGTCCTAACAAAGCAGAATCAAATATGTCATCAAACAAGTCGAAAGAGCAGAAGATATATTATGAACAAGGAGCTGCACTTACAGAGAGGATTTCTTTATGCCGGACCTCTTCAGTCTCAGTACCCGAGGTTTTACAACCACGGTACTCATTGCCGGTGGTGGGGTCACACCAGCCGAGGGCGCGGGATGCCCCGGCGAGGTACCCGCCGCGGCAATGGTCACGACCCCTGCAGAAGTAGTCGACGGGTCCGTCCCAGCAGTTTCTGCAGAACCACCTGCTAGAACATCATCCCCAGCAAATGCGGTCCTGACCACCTTTTGGCGCTTGGGGTCGGGAGGAGAAGAAGAAGGATTGCAACACAGACGAAGTAAGCATCCAACAACCATAAGACTTGACAATTCTACAAGACGGCGGCCCCATACCTGGTGGGTTCGACTACGTTCGCTTTACGCTTGCGTACCACCCGACGGCCCCGAGGGACTGATGGCAAGGCTTCTACAAACTCTACAGATGATCTAGGGGAGTTGTTCTTGTTTGCCTTCCCTTCAGTTTCCTTCTCCATCGGGGGGATCTCGCTTTCAGCTGTCTCGCCGCTAGGCAGATCGTTAGACGATTGAGCCTTTTTTGCTTTAGCTGCGGCACTGGGAAGAAGGTGGTATGGTCGGGGGATGTCGGCTTATGGCGGATAACTTCGGTACAACACCATGTGTCCCTGCAGAGGACTCTCAGTTAACAGAAGTTCCAGAACAACAGAAATTATTCCAAGTAGTCGAAACCTTATCGGCTCTAGAGGATTTTATGCGGAGAACAGCTCCAGGACGTAGGGCACCATGTTGACATCCAACAGCACCTACTTGGAATTCTCTAGAGCCAGTTGTTATCTTGCTAATGTCGGCTACTGCCGATACAATTCTTTTATTCTATCCTACATCGGCTGCACATAGTCGATGTATCGGAGATGCACACACGATCTTAGGATGATCCAAGCCGATTCTAGTTGTTTTCCATATCGGTCAAATATGGCCGATCAATCCTTAGTTTTCCCATCCTTATCTGCACACTTCTATATCAACCGATTTATCGGCTAGGAAATCGACTATATGCCTATCAGTCACAAACCCTCAACCACACTCCAATCGGCTGCACATCTGTAAAACATATCCTCCTCGGCACAAGCCCATCAACCACATCCTCTTCAGTCTAAATCCACACTTATGGTCTCTTTAGCCTAGTTCCATAATATTGTTCTGTTCCACCTAGTTTTTGTAACAGGTCTGACTTAGTTAACCCCATCGGCTGTACGTCACTCAATTGTTGTACTGACGTAATCAAGTCGATGCAACCGCACCTAGTTACCTAGGATAACACTTAAGCACATCTCAGTTAAGACACAGCTGCTTTAGGAATCACCCCTCTGCTAAAGTAATCGATGCTTTCATCGATCAATTAGGAATCCGATGCACCTATCAATCAGCTACACAGGCCAAAGTACACAACCCTAGATCAGTAAGGTAACACAGGAGACACGCCTCTGTTAGGCATGACCAAAGCACATCAATCGGCTAAACCTGATGCACCCTTGTCAACTAAGGCAAGCCGATACACCAACCATCAGTTAGGCAATAGCATGCTGATAACTAGACCCAATCAGCAAGATCCTTCCTTGTTCTATCCTTGAAGCACTGTACCTTTAACATTCCTACCCATATCAGCCGATTTGACCCCAAGTGAACTCAAATCGGCTAACCTCTTCTGCTTATATACAGAGACCGTTTCTGCCGATTTCTCTTCCAAACAGAAATCAGCAGATTTCCTAAAATCGTATAGAGAGCTCCCTTCTGTACCAATTCTATCAACTGAACCTTTGTTGTTTCCAATCGGCTCTATGGTAATCCTCAACATATAACCGATTTTAATCAGTTGTCCAACTAAAGCTCTACCCAAGTTAGTTTCGGATCTTTTTGATTGTTATGTGAGTAGTATAATAAATGAGTGTTGGATTGCAACTTTATTGTAAAGTACGATAGTTTCATATGCACACTTTGAATGTAATATTGCATTGCATGTAGATATGACTACTTTCGCAAACGGTACCTACAAGATCTCCTAGGAGTCTGCGGAGGATATTTCTAAAGACCAAGTGAACGTCACCAAGGGATTATCTGAAGCCCCGAACCAAGTTCGGAAGATAACAATACTAACATCCCTGACTCCAGCCCCACCAGTAAAGGCAAGCCCCGGTGCATAACCAGTATTTCAATTTACTACACTTTTATACTTATATATATATTCTATCTTGCATTAAGTCTAGGAGTTGAAATGGAACCCTAGATGCATAAATCCTAGGAACCCATGTACTGTACCTGAGTTCTTATCGGATAGATGCTTCGCTAATAGGACCGGTAGAAGTCGGATGATTTCCTGTCACTCGCGCGATATAGGAATTGTAATGTTTATATTCCTGCAGTCACTATAAGGATGATGGACGGGATTTATGTAAAGTATCATGGTTGAGATGATACCCCGTCTGTGTTGTTGAATTTTGATAAGGTCGCAGTGTGTGGTAGTGGTGGCTAAGCGTTTGAAAGTACTAGCCACATGCCGCGAAATATGGTAAAGCGGTAATCCTAGTAACCGATCGGCCCGGCAAGTGGACATACCTCCCACCACTCGTAATTTGGTTTTTCTCACGCACCGACGTGCGGGAGTACGTTCTGCAAGGCAGACAGGAATACGGGTTCATGTAGTCGCGCTACAGATGTATGTCCTGCACAATTGGTGTGCGTACGGTCCTACAGTCGCTTGTGGTGGCCTGTTCCACGACCCGGAATGAAAGGCAAACGGTTGCTGCGGAACGATCATTGGATGTTCCAAGCGTGTGAGTTAGGTTTACCTTGCAAGGTTGAATTCGATTCAGAATCGTCCGCTTCTCACGAAGATTGAGACTGCTTATCCCTTCTGCCACATGGAGTAAAAAGCATAACTATGGTGAGATAATCTTGATGAATGATAATCTCTACCCTGCTTGTTTAGCATAGGTGCTTACCTAGAATGGATAATCAATTATAATCTGAAAGCTAAAATTTGAGGATAGATCATACTCTTGATTGCTTTTCAGCTGAAATGAAACCTAAAACCTTTACAATGCCTCCATGAGTCTAATTATGGGCTAAAGTATACCCAATCCTGGGTAAGCCTTGCTGAGTATTAGTATACTCAGTCTTGCTAGTTATATGTTTTTCAGGTAATGTCTTTGAAGACCCTACTCTTCCCCTATCTTGGCTCTGTGCTCTTCCAGATGGTTGGTCCGTGGAATGGGATCCATCCCTGGCCAACACTGATGATACCGAGTGATGTCATGCCCGGGCTTAGCATGACATCCGTCTTGACGACATGTTGTAAATCGTCGCGTATGTTTTCCGCTGCCAAAAACCATAACTTTAATAGTTGGTAATAATTTTTCTAAATTTGGAACTTCGTACTACTTTTGGGAAACTCTTGTAATGTAATTCCCTGTGATGTAAAATATGATGGTGACTGTATCTCTGGACTCACCTCCGTGTGAGGTAACCTTATTTGATTCCTGTATCGGTGGTTTATCGGGACGCTACCCGACACGCCAAGGAATTATACCGTTTGAAGTATGTTGGAGCCCTCTGGAGTGGACTCGCGTACTTAAGCCAGTATAATTCAGGTTGGTACTGCCACATCCCATGACCGACCCATCAAAGTATAGGGTCCAGTATTTGTGGATGATGTCCGGAGTATGGGTTTGGACCTCCGTCCATTCGGCCACGAAGTTGGCCAAGGCCTGCGACTTGATGGCACTGCGGGGGGCCTACTTGATGTTGTAGCCCATGAGCTCGAGCCCCCATTTGTAGATCCATCCTGTAGTGTCGTAGCTGTGGACGACCTCCTCGAGCAGGAATGAGGTGACAACGGTGACCTCATGGTCGGTGAAATAGTGCTACAGCTTCTAAGTTGCCATAAGCACACCATATAAGAGCTTATGCACCTGCGGGGAGCGAGCCTTGGTGTCGGTGAGTACTTTACTGACAAGAACACTAGCCATTGGACCTTCAGTGCATGGCTCGGCTCCTCCCATTCGATCAGAGCGGCACTAACCATGTGGGTGGTCACCGCAGGGTAGAGTAGGAGCGGTTCACGTTGCTCGGAAGCAACAAGAACAGGGGCTGAGCTAAACAATGCTGTAAGGCTATCCAAGGCTTGCTAGGCCTCTTCCGTCCAGATAAACATGTCCAACTTCTTGAGGAGTTTGTAAAAGGGCATTCCCCGCTCGCCCAGTCGGGAGATGAACCGACTGAGGGTGGCCAAACAGCCGGTGAGCCGTTGCACGCCTTTCATGTTGCGTATGGGGCCCATCCTGGCGATGGCCGTGATTTTTTTGGGGTTGACTTCGATGCCACGCTTTGACACTATGTATCCGAGTAGCTTCCCCTTCCGAATCCCGAAGGTGCATTTTTCGGGATTTAATTTGATGCTAAACCTTCGGAGGTTAGCGAACGTGGCGCCTAGTGTGGCGATCAGGCCTCCCGCGCGAGGCGCTTTCACCACTATGTTGTCTATGTAGACAGCCATCATGGATTTCGTTGGCCCAAGCTGGTCGGGCTACCGGGGAGGGTTAATCTGATTAGCAAAATACTTCTGCATGCAGCGCGCTGGTAGGTGGCACCAGCATTTTTCAAACTGAACGGCATAGTGACATAGCAGTACATGCCGAACGGGGTCATGAAAGAGGTCACGAGCTGGTCGGACTCTTTCATCACAATTTGGTGATAGCTTGAGTAGGCATCCAGAAAAGAGAGGATCTCACATCCTGACATGGAGTTGACTATCTGGACTATGCGCGGCAAAGGAAAAGGATCCTTAGGACACGCCTTGTTAAGGCCAGTCTAATCAACACACATTCTCCATTTTCCGTTCTTCTTATTTGAAGGACAGGATTGGCAAGCCAGTCGGAGTAATATACTTCCTTGATGAAGCTGGCTGCCTGGAGCTTGGTGATCTCCTCACATATGGCCCTACTGTCGGTGTTTTACTGTCATGCCCACCGAGGGATACCCCGAGGTGGTGAGTTTGTAGGTAGGGTGTCACCGAGATCAAGAACCCGAAGGTGCAAAGAACACAAAGTTTAGACAGGTTCGGGCTGCTGAGAGTGTAATACCCTACGTCCTGTGTGGTTTGTATTGCCTTAGGTGGTGATCGGGTGATCTCCTATTTGGAGGGGTTCCCTGCCTGCCCTTATATAGTTTGGGGGGACAGGGTTACATGGAAGTCCTAGTCGGATACAAGCCCAGGAGTCCTACCTGAGTACTTTTTGGGTAGTTTCCTACTGTTTTCAACTAGTTTTACTACTGTATGAGTAGTCCTACTACAGTACGAGTATTTACAATAGATGTAGAGCATGATCCATGTCCCATCCCTTATCCTAGGATATGTACGCTATGTGCACAGTCCCATGGGCCCGGATCTGGAAAGCCCCCGAGCTCTTCGTAGTCGAGTTCTGCAGGCGTCCGAGTACTTTTGAAGGTGAGCCACCTTGTTGCCCAGCCCCCGAGCGTAGAAACCAAGCGAGCATGGATAGTTGTCGATCTTGGTTCATGGGTGATTGCCGATGAAGCCGTATCACTCATTGATGAAGCCATGATGGTTTGTTGATGAGACACGACTAGTCAGAATCAATTCCAACTAGTCACTGATGGAGTGAGTCCCACTCCCGAGTAGTTTTGTAGTCAAAGTAGTCATCGGCGGGTCACCAAGTGCCCTTGCGAAGGTGATGTAGTCGTCGAGTTGGACGCGGTCCGATGCGTCCACCTCTACGAATGGGATTTCTTCAATGAAAACCAAATAGACCGCACGATCCGGCAAGGAGTTTTTGGCGATCCACCCCTCTTCTTCATCGGAGGAGTGGTTCTATGCCCGACAGGTTGTCAGGGTTGATAGCGTAGAAAAGTGGGCTGAGATCGGGTAGCTTGGAGGATTCCATACCTTTCCGATGCTCGAGCCCACCCGACCAAGGTGAAAGCGCAGAGGTGGGCTGAGCCGGGTAGCTTGGAGGACTCCGTGCCCTTCCGATGCCCGAGCCCGCCCGACCAAGTTGGAGGGGCCTCAGGCCCTGGTGGCCATTTGATAAGGGTGGTGCATCATTGATGAAGTCCAAGTATTCAGTGGAGACGGGAGCTCTTTGATGGATGGTGGCTAGTCCTCCTCCGACTTATGGTAGACGATCCAAATCCTGCTTTGACTTGTGGTCCAGGACCTCGGACCGAGGTGGATTCGGTTTGAGGAGTTCTAGGTTGTTGATCAAGTCATCGATTGCATGGTTGACATCCATGCGGGTGGTACAGGTGCTTCAGGCTGCTTCTGGTCGGAAAATTGATTTCCGCCGAGACTGATGGTGAGGTCATATGGGAGCTAGGGCCCTTCAGTAAACTATGTGTAATACTAGTTGAAAACTAGTAAACGGAGTGTTACTGGAAGTTTGTGAGCAAGGCCCCTTCAATAACATAGAAAACTAGTCGGGAACTACTAATCTGAGTGTTATTGGAAGTATTTGATAGATAATCACATAGGTGCTTTATTTGGCTAAGTAACGGGTTCCACTAGTTATTGCCAAATGAGGCGACCACTTTTGGCAGTCGCATGGCTCAATTGTGACAAGGTTCCCTGAGTTTAGCCTTGAAGAAATTGAATCATTATCTTCTTTCCCGAGCCCATCCCCACTAGCCCTATCCTTAGCCCTCGAACGTTGGTAAGAAGGGCTCGTGATATGAGGAATAAGTGACAAGAGATCGGCTGGAAAAACATCTCAAAGTAGTATAGCAAGGAAGTCATAATTAACCCGAATAAAAGACATAAATGGCAAGCCTGACTAAGTGGTAAAATGGGGTGCTTTTAGGTATACCCCTTGTTTCGAGATATAGTCCCAAAACAATAGTTTAAACAAACAAAACACCTAAAAGATCCTCAGAAAACCTCCTTGAATTGAGTACTCAATTTATGAATAAATCATTATTCGGGTAGTCCCGTTGCCTTTCTTCGTAGTTTTGGCGGAGCTCTCACGGCCCTCCGAAGGCTTTGACATTCAATGCGGAATGCTTGCTCTTCGGATGCCATGGGCATCGTTTGTGGAGGGCTTCCTCAAATCGTTCTTTCAAACTGAGAGTGTTCTTTCTGCAGGTGGATTGTTCCCCAGCATCTGGCTTGCGCTTCCGAGTTGTCTCCAGGTAGTCGAGAGGGAGTTCATAGTGGGTGGGGCTGTAGGCTTCCACTTCTTTGCGCTCCTGCTACCTGGCAATGATGACATTGCGAGTGTCCGGGCTAGCGTTGATGATGGTGCAAAGGTCGCCTATGGAGGAGTCGTAGAGGTTGCCGCTCCCCTGCTGGTTCGTCTCGATGGTGCGGTGCCTGCGTTTGGCGCGCTTGGCATTGATGAGCCTATGGCGTTCCTTCTGGATGTCATCAAGGAGGTAGTCATCGTAGTCGCCTAGCTGGACAAGCTCTAAGCCTTCACAGTTTTCACCGGCGTGAATCATGAACACTTCTCGATTGGGGGCGAAGCGTTTGGCACTCCGCACCACCTGGTCCTCATCTTTGTCGTCAGAAGGAGGGAGGGGTCTGCCTTCTTGAAAAGGGAGTTCGCCTGGTGTGGTAATGGATTGTGGTGGACTTGATTTGAGAACCTTGGAGGGTTTCATGCCCTTCCGGTGCCCAAACCTGCCCGACCAATCTGATCCCCTTACCAGATCCCGGGTCATATGATCAGTTGAGTCCGAGTAGTTGTTGGAAACAATAGCCCCCCGACGCGTGGTGGCTTCTCCTTTCCCGAATGGTAGTAGATGATCCAAATCCTCTTCCAATGCAGAGAGGGTCCTAGGTTGAACCGCCTTAGACCAAACTGCACATGGCTTGGGGGTTTCAAGTTTGCCGATGGAGAGAGTGTGCGTTGCACAAAATGTAGGCAGTGAAGCATAGCTTTGATCCGTGGGCGATTTGTCGTCAAAGCTGACTAGTCGGAGCTGATTCTGACTAGTTGTTGACCATGCGGAGCTAGTCGCTGAGTAGTTTAAGACTCATCCCCGACTAGTTTCTAGTCAAGATGACTAGTTGAAGTAGTCATTGGTGCTGCCGATTTGTCAAAGCAGTCATAACTGTGGCGTGAGTCGAGTAGTCAAGGTCATCATTGCAGCGCGTCAATGTTGTGACGCGAGCTGAAGTTGAGCGGAGTAGTCAAAATCTTCTCCCTCCCTAGGGTTGATACGCCGAAGGGTGGATTCTATCACAAGGCAGAAGTCGTATTCGAGTAACTTAGAGGGCTCTAGACTCTTCCAGCACACAAAAAAACCTTGCGGCATAGACGTTATGGTCGAACCCAGATGATTACCCGAAAACGATATAGGGTGGTCATCAGGTTGCAAGTGGTTGTCAAGAACTGGGGCCTCCCGACAAGCAGTGGCTCCCTCGTCCTTGTCTCCTCCTCAGCTCTGACTTGAAGGCGTAGTACTAGTCAACAAGTACTCTTTGTCGGAATCCGAGTAGTTGCCAAAAAGGGGGGCCCCCGACAAGCGGTGGCTCCTCATCTCGAATCTTGAGAAGACGATCCAAGTCCTCCTCCAAGTTGGAGAGGGACTCAGACTGTGTAGTCTCCTCAGATCGGTTTGAATCCGATCTGAGTAGTCCTGGTGCAGCACGAGTTGAAGTCATGTCAAAAACAAACATCATCTCGATCTCCCCGGCAAGATCGGGGAGCAGCAACTCATCGAGGTTGTCGACGAACTCATCGAGGTCGCTGCATCGAGTTGGTGTAGAGGCCTCCAGCTTCTTGGAGTCAGCTTGGTGGTTGTTGGAGCCACCCAAGCCATTGGCAACGAAGATCCAGGGGCCGAAGATGAAAGTTGTGCCCTTATCGAGCACGGTGGTGGTGAAGCGGAAAGATACCATCGAGTTCTTTAGTGGATGCTTGATGAATACCTCTACCTGGCGCGTCAGCTGTCGGTGTTTTACCGCCACACCCACCGAGGGATACCCCTGAGGTGGTGAGTTTGTAGGTAGGGTGTCGCTGAGATTAGGAACTTGAAGTTGCAAGGAACACAAAGTTTGGATAAGTTCAGGCCGCCAAGAGCGTAATACCCTACTTCCTGTGTAGTTTTGTATTGCCTTAGGTGGTGATTGGGTGATCTCCTTTTTGGAGGGGGTCCCTGCCCATCCTTATATAGTTTGGGGGATAGGGTTACATGGAAGTCCTAGTCGGATACAAGCCCAGGAGTCATACCCGAGTACTTTTTAGGTAGTTTCCTACCGTCTCCGACTAGTTTTACTATTGTATGAGTAGTCCTACTACGGTATGAGTAGTTATAATGGATGTAGGGTGTGGGCCATGTCCCATCCCTTATCCTAGGATATATACACTATATGCAAAGTTCCGTGGGCCCGGGTCTAACACCTAGGCCTCTCGTCAATGAAACTACACAGGCATTGTTGAACAGGCTTGGAACCCGGTTTGATGCGAAGCTCATGCTTGGTGACCTCCCTCACGATGCTTGGCATGCCGGAAGGATTCCATGCAAAGGCATCACGATTAGCGCGTAGGAAGTCAACAAGCGCGCTTTCCTATTTGGCCAGAAGTTGGGTCCCGATCTGCACGATCTTGGTCGGGTCGTTAGGGTCGACCCCAATCGCCTTGGCGTCTTCGGTCGGGCGGAATATGGTGGACGGGATGGCTCGTTGCAGTTGGGAGTGCCCTCCTCCACTGTCCGGTGAAGCTTTCGGAGCTCGGCAGAGTTGGTGATGGCTGTGGTGAGCTGGAAGAAGCCACTCACCGTAATGATGCCGTTCGGCCCTAGCATCTTCAGTTTGAGCTAGGTATAGTTGGGGACAGCCATGAACTTGGTGTAGCACGGACGCCCGAGAATGGCGTGGTATGATCCCTCAAAGTCCACCACCTCGAAGATCACGATCTCGGTGCGAAAGTTGCTGCCGTCGCCGAATGTGACTGGCAAGTCTATGTTCCCCAAGGGGTACGCCCTCATGCCCGGGACGATGTTGAGGAAGGGGAAAATGGAGGTGTGGAGTTTGGACTGCGAGATCCCATGGCATCATGGATTTCAAAATACAAGATGTTGAGGCTGCTGACACCATCCATCAGCACCTTGGTCAGGCGCTTGTTCCAGATGATGGGGTCGACAATGAGTGGGTAGCTCCCCGGTCGGGGGATGCTGGGAGGGTGGTCACCCCGGTCGAAGGTGATCGATGTGCTCGACAAATGGAGGAACTTGGGGACAAGGTTCATGGCAGCGCAGACTTCCCGGAGTCGCATCTTGTGTTGACACTTGGTGCAGTCGTCCTCACGACCTCCGAAGATCATGAGGTAGCCGTCTGGATCGAGGAAGCCGCTCCCATCCTTGGGCGGCGCTCCCTGATCTTTGGGGACCTCCTTATCGCGGTCCACGCCCTTGCACTTGCTGGGCTGACCTAGCATGTGCTTGAGAAGCTCGCAGTCCTTGAGCTTGTGCTTGACGAGGTAGCTGTGATTGGTGCACGGCTTCTCCAGAAGCTGCTTGAACTGGTCGGCGTTGCCCAGTCGCTTGCCCGTGCGGTCGGCAGCCACAACCGTGTTGGGGTTGGCATGACGCCAACCTTCTTCTTCCTTTTCCCCAACCCTGAAGAGGGGCCCTCATCCTGGTCCTCGCTCTTGGCCTTGCCTTTGGCCCGACCATTGGTGAAGACTACTTAGACCGCCTCCTTGCCGGAGGCGTGGTTCGTGGCAATGTCCAGAAGCTCACGGTGGTACGTGGCTTCCGGTAGCCAAGCTTGTGAACAAGGGACTTGCAGGTGGTCCCATGGAGGGAGTTGCACTGCTTGGAGAACCGGCGGATGTAGTTCCTCAGGGACTCAACAAGCTCCCACGAGTTTCCGGGGCGCACGTACATCCCTTGTAAATTCCCGACAAAGACCTACTTGACCTCCGCCCAGCTACAGATGTTGTTGGGCGGTAAAGATTCAAGCCACACTCAAACGTACTCCCCGATGCAGATTGGGAGGTACTGGATGATGAAGTAATCACCATCTGCCCCTTCGGCCCAACAAGCGAGCCGGAAGTCTTCCAACCATATAGCAGGATTCGTCTCCCCGATGTACTTGGTGATGTTTGTGGGTGGTAAGAAGCGCAGTGGGAATGGCGGTGTATTTGATCGAAGGCCCGCGGGCGGGGCCCAGGCCGTCCGGACCGGGGCTCCAGTCATCGTCCTGATCATACGGTCGGCCACCACGCCTAGGGGGCACCTCCTCGGGCTCCCTCTCAGGCTGGTGGGCTTCAGCTGTGTTCGTAGCAGCCCGATCGACACCGGCGTTGCGGCGGGCTAGTTGCCATGAGTGGATGACGCTGCGTGCATCGTAGTTGGGCCTGAGCCAGCCGCGCACAGGAAGCGCTGCGCGGCGGGTGGCGGATCGGAGCTTGACTGGTGGGCGCCCTTGCTGCTGATGGACTGAGGGGTTTGGCTTCTGCGAGCCTGCACCCCCCCCCCCCCCGACTAGGCAGGAGGCCGCGTGCCGGTGGCATGATGCAGAGCTTTCTACCTGCTGCACGGCGGCACGCTCCACAAATGTCCGGAAGTTGCAGTGGAGCTCCTGCTATTAAGGGTCTGCAGGCTTGGGCAGGTTGCGCAGGAACATCGCTGCGGTGGCGATGTTCTACCTGGCCCACGCAAATTGCGGGGGGCCGTTGGCGTATGCGATGATGGCCTGTTGGACTTGATGGGCGCGCACGCCTATGCGTTGCGCGCAATGTTATGAGCATTCGGCTTGGAGTTGCGTTGGGGGTGCACTGATGCTGGCAGCGGCTGGTGCTGCTATCGCTGAGAAGTCCTCACCATGTGCCTCGGTGTTAGCCAGGGCCTGTGCGCGTGGGTCTAGTGGGGTGTGTGTGCCCTCGGTCTCCACTGGGACCAGCTGTCGCCCTGCACGTCCGCCATGGCGCATTCCCGCAACACGGGGTAGCCACGGGACGACACATCACCACCGCTGGAACCCTCACTCAGGAGCTCATCATCGAAGAAGAGACCATGGAATGAGATGGGACTGTACCCCATCATGCCCATGAACTCGGTCGCGGGCGGGGGCGGCGGTAGGGCCCTCCGGAGCTCCCTGGAGTAAATGCTCATGGCGTTTGTGAGGCCAAACGGGGACCGACCGCACGGTGAGCGCGGTGGTGACAGCGGGATCCCTCTGAAGAGCTGGTGGAAGATGTTGCACAGCGAGAACAGGAGCAAGTCCATGTCACCCGCTGAAGAGTTGGCACCGATCATGAGCTCGATGCACCGCGCAAGCACCTCGGTGTTGAGGTCAGCCAGCCTGTCAGTTGAGGACGTGTTTCCCTTGAGGGACGTAAGAGGGGTGGCCTCCTTGTGGAGGCGGAAAGTACAGAGATGATCAGTGATGAAGTCCAAGCTTCTAAAGTGGAAAGCCTGAAAGGGCGCGAAGACGGGAGGTGCCCACAGCCCAGCGCGCAGGGCTATGGAAAACTCAAACGAGTCAAAGCGAATCGTTGCACTCGGGCTCGTGAGGCTAGACGTGTTGGAGACGAAGGCCATCTAATCACCGAGACAGTGGACGCACGATGTCTCCCCATGGACGGCACCAAACTGTCGGTTCCAGAAATGGCCGGCAGCTAAACCAACTCGAAGTGTGTATCACGCGTCGTGATCAGATGTGATCTAGCACACAAGGACTCAAGATTTATACTCGTTCAGGTAATTGTGCCCTACATCCAGTCGGGGGTCAGTCGGTTGTATTGCTTGAGCATAAGTGCTCGTGAGAGATTGAAAGTTACAAGCTTGCGAGTGGATGATGTGGTATGATCGTGATATGTTGAGATCTAGGTCTCTCCAAGGCGGATGACCCACCCTTTTATAGTCCAAAGGGGGGTTTCCGTTACAGGGGAACTAAAGGTAGAAAGAGTGAGGTAGAAAAAGATAGTGTTCCTTGCTTCGTCGGTCAAAGTCGCCAGCTCTATCAGTCGGGGCCTTCCAATGACCACCGTCCAAGTCCTGCATTGTGGGGTGGCCGTCTTATCTTGTCCCTATGCGTCATGCTCCGTTGGCTGGAGGACGAGCGTGTGACGATAAGTATGGTACGGTAGTCATGCTCCATCCCTAGTGCTACGCCCCGTCACTCCATCGTGATGGAGACGTGTCTGCCGCGTCGTGATGACATTGCATCCCATCCCTTCGCGAGGACGGACAGGTGGAATAGTGTCCCCCCACTGTGGCAACAGAGGGGACTATAACCCCATGTTGGGAGTGGTTGGCCTATATGGCAAGTTGACTCCGATGCATCCATCCTTATCCTCAGCACCTCGACCCGAGGACGGTCAGTGTGCGAGGACCGGCCGGCCCCCGACCTCGTCGATCGGGGAAAGTGACACGCGCGTGGCGGAGTTCGGTTGGCATCTTAGGTCGGGACCATAGTACGGACCTAGACCTTGGTCGTCCTCTCGGTTGGGGACGCAGGCCGAGGCTCCAGCCAACCGGATGGCCGGTCGGGACCGTGGTCCTGGACGGCCTACAGAAAGTCACGGCCCATAAGGACGCTCGTTTGATCCACGCATGGTCTTAGGCCATTCTGAGTGCTAGTAAGAAGTGGGCCCGTTGGGGACCCCGGCTCCCTGGACTCGTCAGCCCGCGTGCGCACCCACTGTCCAATGGTGCCACATACACCCCCACGCGCTCATCGAGCCCCGCCGATCAATCCTCGGCGTCCGTGCCCAATCGAGCCCGGCTGCCCCCTATAAAACCCCTAGCCGCCAGTCTACGAAACCCTAGCACCCTCGAGCCTTCCATATCCGCCGCCACCACTACACCAATAAGAGGAGGAGAAGGGGGAAGAGAAGCTGTGGCGGAACATGAGGAGGAGGTCCGTCACCGCCACCACCGGAGGACTGCGACGAGCCTGCGCCTGTACGCCTACACCACCATTCCCTTGCATCCTACAGGGCCTCGACCCGCCGGCACCAGCTTGCCGCAGCCTTGCCCTATTCTTCTTCAAACCGATAGGTAGGTGCCACCGTCGTTCACGACACCCTCCTACTACCGGCATGAGCCTTGCGCCGCCGATGAGCCTTCCCTAGTACGGCCATAGGACCACCCTCCCCCACCCGTTCTTGTACAGGGGCCCCTTCGACGCTGCCATCGTCCACCACTGTTGCCCGACGCCGCCACAGCCCGGTTCGCCGGCCATCCGTGAAGCGTTGCGGCCGTGTTGCAACCTCGGCTAGACCGGGACCCGCACGCACGCTCACCCTAGCTGCCACACTCGAGCCCTTCCACCTCACTGTCGTACCCCTGCACCCTGCCTCGCCGCTGTTGGCACGTCGTAGCGGGCCTGGAGCACCAGGACCCCCCCCCCCCCCCCGCGCGCGCACGTGCATTGCCCTACCTTGGCCAAAAGGCCTTGCCTTTTCCCCCTTGTCGAGCCTAGACGTGTCACCTTGATCTCGCCGTCGCCGCACCCAGCCTCGCTGCCGGTGTGCCATGGCCACGCCATAGCCATGGTGACCGTGCACCCATCCGCGCCACACCACGATGCCGCGGCATAGCACACGGGCCTGCCATTACAACATTTTGCCAAGCACCCCGTGTGTGTCTGCCACATGCATGCCAGGCGGCACATGCACACACACACGTGCTTACCTGCACCGGATCCGAGCGCAGCCACACCTGACCCGATGTATGACCGACGAGCAGGCCCCAGCTACTAGATGGAGGAGGTGACTGACGAGTGGGCCAGCCATGTCAGCAGAAGAGAAGAGCAAAAGGAGAGGAGTCAACATCGCGCAGCCCAAACGGTCTAGAAGCCCACCTGCTACCTCTATTCGCCTAAACGACCGTTTAGTACGTTTAAACAGCGTTTAAATGGTAAACAGAGGTCAGCCGTGTCGTTTAGACCCCAAACGGTGAATTAAACAGTTGGACCGTTTAAACCCGCTTAAACCGTTAAAAACCATCTAAACAGAGTCGAGTTAAACATGATTAAATGAGCTAAATGACCATTTAATTCATAATTTAGTCAATAGAAAGATTACAACTGTGACAGTTCATGTATTTGTAAACTAGGCATATAATTTGTTAGTGTGAAGTATGTATTTCTTAGTGTAAAGCTTGTGTACGTTTATGTGAAGCTTTTGAAAATTTAAAGTGCAAGTAAAAAGGGTATTTTTATAATTGCAGAAAAACCTAGGGTTGTTTTTGTAAAATGTATTTGGATAAGGGTAATTTCAAAATAAGTGAAAGGTGGTTTTGTAAACATGTTTTTCTTATTTTGTCCCTTGTAAAAAAATATATATTTATCCAAAAGTTTCATTTGAAATGTGTATGTTGAAGTGTGTAAAAATTTTGGGTAAAGTGGTGAAAATAAGGGTATTTATGTAATTTTATAAAAGTACAAGTCCTTTTATGCAAGTATTTGATTTACAAAAGTAATTCTCAAAGTTACTCAGGGCTAAAATGTAAAAGGTGCAAGTCATCATGACATGTCTATCCAATCATTATGACGAGTCTATCCCGTCATTATGATATGTCATAAATGCTTGCATTTAGGTCCTGAATTTTATAAAGTTACGCTCTTTAGGACAAAAGTAATTCAAATCCAATCTTTGTTCAAAATTTAACTTGTAAAGATGCAAATTTTGAGTTTTTGAACTTGAACCCTAAAGCAATGTTGTAGAGTTTTGAAATACTCTCCAACTTTCGTTTTGGGCATTTCTTCATTCGGGTTTTAGATTAATGGAAAATTTATGTTTTACAGAAAAGTCCCTACAGTTTTCTAAATTACGCACAAGTCCTTGGGAAGTTCTAATTCTCCTTCTCCTCTGTTCTCTTTCTCGCTGGCGCCTTTATTCTTTTCCCCACCGGCAGCACACCTTTTCCTGGCTCCATTCTTATCCCCACCGTTTTCTCTCTCTCTCTCCTCTCTCTCTCTCTCTCTCTCTTTCTCTCTCTCTCCCCTCCATACAGCGCCAAGCTGGACGAGGCGCTCCTGCCCCGGGCTGCGGCAGCAGGCAGGCGACGGCCGGGCGTGTGCGGGCGCTCGGGCTCGGGCGGAGGCTGGCCCAGGCAGCAGCGGCGCGAGCCAGCAGGCGCGCGCGCGGGCGGAGGCAGCGGCTGGCGCTGGGGCGAGCGAAGGACTGGCACGGGGGAGCGGCTCGGCTGGGCGCACGGGCGGCGCGGAGGTGGGTACGGCTTGGACGGTGCGGGCCGGGCGCAGGTGGGATGCAGCGGCTCGGGCGAGCGCCTGGGCAGCAGGCCGGCGTTGGCGCGCGGCTCGGGAGCAGGCACAGGCGCGGGTGGAGTAGGTGCTGAGCTGGAACAGACGAGGCGCGAGCGGGAGCTGGGCAGCGCGGCCCTAGGCGGCGTGAGCGTGGATGCAGCTCCAGGCGGCGTGGAGCGAGGCGTCAGGTGGCCGTGCCAACGCGCGTGAACAGGCGCTTTGGCACACATGGATCTGGTGGGGCGCACAGCGGGCGCAGTACTGGCGTGTGCAGGTGCGGAAGTTGATGGCACTGGCTGCGGTTCAGCGCGGTGCAGCAGAGCGACGCGGGCGTCGCGAGAGCGTCGCGGGAGTTGACGGCGCAGGCGAGCGCGCGCAGAAGGAGTTGCGGTGGAGGGCTTCTGCGCGAGATACGGGAACGTGGTGGCCGTATCAAGGATGCAGTTAAGGTGTTCGACGAAATGCTGGCGCGCATGGTATTGAAGAACGTGAGGGTCCTGCTGCTGGACGAGGCGTCAAGGGTACAGGATGCCATCAGGCGGATGTTGCAACGACGTGCAGTGCAGCGGCACGCAGGGCGATGGCGTCCAGTGCCGCGGCTGCGGCCAGATTCGCACGGGAGCAGCGAGACCCCGCGTGAAGGACGTCAGAAACCGTTGAAGAGAAAGTAGCGGACGAGATCAGATGGCACTGCGAACGGTTTGTGGAGGATTTGGAAGTGGCCAGGTGCGAGCAGACCTCGGTCCTCGCGGAGGCAGGGGGGCGAGTATGGTGCGGCGAAATGAAGGCGAAGGTCCGAACGGATTTGGACTAGCACGTCCGCGGATGCGAGCGAGAGTGTTCTACCGGTGGCCGACTCAGCTCGTTTCTGCAGGCGCGTGCGTATGCAGAGCAACAGACCACGCGCAAACAAGTTGGAGGCCGATGGTGTGGAAGCGGAACGGGAGCGGCGGCCTTGCAAATGGTTGTGCAAGTATGCCGGCAGTGCACGCACCGGAGCAGTCAGGTCAAGGAGGGTTTCTTCTTATGGGAGCAAAGATGTTCGGTCGGCCATGCTTTAGCATTGCATGTGCGTGGGCAGAGGAAGTTCAACTCGTGAGCAGGAAAATCCTGAGGTTCGCGGAGGAGATGGCATAGCGAATCGATCCGGCTCCATCATCTCGTCCCATGGTCCACGACATCCAACAGTTCTTACCCCTCGTGGATCGCTCAACCGCTATCACCACGAGTCACCACGGAGACTACTCCTTCGGCCATCTTCCACCCACGGCAACCCTCCCCGACAAACTTCTTCGTCACCCACGGAATCTCGTCACCGTCGAGTACTTCTCGTCGCCAATCCTATTCACCACGGGAATTCACTTTCCGCGTGTTCTCCTTCATAACCAAGGCTACCCCAAGGTTTGCCCTGATTCACTGAATCTTCTTAATGCCGGTGATTCCTTTGCCGGAATATCATCATTATCTTCCTGTTATCTGTTTTCCCGGACCAGGGACTTAATTGCTTTGATTTAAAAATTTCTAGGGTGTTCTTTGTAAAATTTCCAAAGCTTTCTTTATTTCAAATCAGTGAACTTCTACATTTCATAAATTTTCATAGGAAGTTCATAAAAATGTAAAATCAGTTTTGTTTGAAACCCTAAGTCAAACCCTACAAGTTTTATGTTGTAATCTTGAGTGAAAGTCTTTGATTTGTGGTCTAGGCTAACTATTAGGGAATGAATGCTTTATTGTACATTATATTGTATGCTTGTGTTATAGCTAAAGAGTTAGCCATAGAATATATGTCTAAAGTAGAGTTGTGTGATATCTAGTTAATCCTCTTACACGAGTGCTCATGTCCCTGCCATCAAGACTTTGTCCTTGTCTTGATTGCAGTCTTCTTAAAGTCCTTTCTGTATAAGGATCCTCGTTAGTTCATGTGTGTCTGCTGCTTAGCCAAAACCTCTCTGCAGCTGTGCTTCAGCATCGGCTATTAGCTCAGCCGCTAAGCATCCGTTTCCTTTGAGTCCGTGATGTTTCTGTGTAACAGCTGTCAGCCGATGCATTTCTTTTGATATGCTTCTACCCTTGGCTGGTTAGTTGATCCGATTGTTACCCTTCTAATATCGGCTACTGCCGATATAATTCTTTTGTTCTGTCCTACATCGATTGCACATAGTCGATGTATCAAAGGTGTATACACAATCTTAGGGTTCTTGCTACCGGCCGATCCAAGCCGATTTTAGTTGCTCTCCATATCGGTCAAATAGAGCCGATCAATTTTTAGTTTTCCCATCTTTATCCACACACTTCTATCAGCCGATTTATCGACTGAGAGATCGGCTATATATCTATCGGTCACATATCCTCAACCACACTCCAATCGGCTGTACGTCACTCAATTATTGTGCTGACGTAATCGAACCGATGCAACCACACCTAGTTACCTAGGATAACACTTAAGCACATCTCAGTTAAGACACAACTGCTTTAGGAATCACCCCTCTGCTGAAGTAATCGATGCTTTCATCGATCATCTAGGAACCCGATGCACTCATCAATCAGCTAAACACTCATTGTTTCCAATCGACTCTGTTGTAACCCTCAACAAGTAGCTGTTTCTAATTAGTTGTTCCTCTAAAACTCTATCTAAGTTTAGTTCAAATCTTTTTGATTGTTTGCGAGTAATATGTTAAATGAGTGTTGAATTGCAACTTTGTTGTGAAGTAAAATAGTTTTGTGTGCACACTTGAATGTAATGTTGCATTACATGTAGATACGACTACATCGGCAACGGTACCTACGAGATCTCCCCGAAGTCTGTGGAGGATGTTCCTGAAGACCAAGCAAATGTTACCAAGGGATATCGCAAGCCCCGAACCAAAGTTCGGAAGATCTTACCCTTACTGACTTCAGCCCCACCAGTAAAGGCAAGCCCCGGATATAACCCACTATTTTATTTACACTGCAATCTATATCTATTTACGTATCCTATGCATTAAGTTCTTAGGAATTGCTTGAAACCCTAGTTGCATTTCCCTAGGAATCCATGTATTGAATAGTAGCACTTGAGTCCGGCTAGCTGCTATGCTAATAGGACCAGTAGAAGTCAAGTGATTTCCTGTCACTCGCGCGATTTAGGAGTTGCAATGTTTACATTCCTGTTATCACTATAAGGATGACGGACGGGAGTTTTGTGAGGTATCATGGTTGAGGTGATACCCCGTATGTGTTGTTGAATTTGTTAAGGTTGCAGCGTGTGGTAGTGCGGGTTAAGCGTTTGAAAGTACTAACCACATGCCGCGAAATATGGTAAGCGGTAAGCCTAGTAACCAATCGGCCCGAGGAGTGGACATACCTCCCACCACTCGTCTTGCTTCTTCTGGTTACTTAAGTTCGACGTGTGGGAATACATGTTGCAAGGGCAACCAGGAGTACGGGTTTTGTAGTCGCGCTACAGACGTACGTCCTGCACTTTGGAAGTGCGTATGGTCCTGCAGTCGCTTGTGGTGGCTCTGATCCACGAGTCGGAATGAAAGGCAAACGGTTGCTTCGGAACGACCCTTTGGTGTTCCAAGCGTGTGAGTTAGGTTTATCCTTACAAGGTTGAATTTTGATTCAGGAATCGTCCGCCTCTCACGATGAATGAGACTGCTTGATCCCTTTACCACATTGAGTAATAAGAGCAGTCATATGATTATCAAAGAAGATGTTTGACCAAAGATTCTACCATGCTTGAATAGCTATAGGTGCTCATCTAGAATGAATAATCACATAGAACTCAGAAGCTAAAAGTTGACATTAAGGATCTACTCTTTATTGCTTTTCAGCTAAAAATTCTACAAAAAGCTAAAAGCCTTCATATGTCTAGTTACATGGTTATGTACACCATGACCGGGTAAGCCTTGCTGAGTATTAGTATACTCAGCCTTGCTAGTTTTATGTTTTTCAGGTAAAGCCTTTGAAGACCCTACTCTTCCCTTGCCTTGACCCTGTGCTCTTCCAGAAGATTGGTCCGTGGAATGGGATCCGTCCCCGGCCAACATTGGTGAGTTCGAGTGATGTCGTGTCAGGGCTTAACATGACATCCGTCAAGACGACGTGCTGTAAATCATCGCGTATGTTTTCCGCTGCTAAAAACCATAGCCTTAACAGTTTGTAATGTCTCTTCTAAATTTAGAACTTCGTACTGCTTTAAGAAACTCTTGTATTGTAAATTCCTGTGATGTAAAATATGATGGTGACTGTATCTCTGGACTCACCTTAATGTGAGATAACCTTATTTCATCCTATGTATCGGTGGTTTATCGGGACGTTACCCGACAGGCCAAGGGATTATACCGTTTGAAGCACGTTGGAGCTCTCAAAAGTGGACTCGCGTACTTGAGCTGGTATAATTCAGGTTGGTTCTGCCACAGCTGGTATCAGAGCTATAAGGTTACCCTGGAGATACATTTTACCTTAAAAATGCTTTTAGTATAAAAGTTTGACCAACAGAGTATTTGCCAAAACTACGTTGGATTCATTAAGGATTGAGCTTAGTACGTAAAGCCCTAGGGTAATGATGATGAGGGAAATAGAGGTGGCTATAGTATATATATATATATATATAATCCTAACTACCAGCATTACTTTTCTGTCAAAAACTTAAATTCATGCACAACCCAACCTTATATTCTGTAACGACACCTTCGACAATGAGGTAAGAAGGTAAGGATCCTCAGCTAACTGGGGAGTTAGCCTTCCCGTCGGTGATGCGAACCGAACGCTGTTTCTCAAGCAATGGCCTACTTGAGATGCTGCCAATGTACCAACTTCGGTTGACTATATTGGGAGTATATGGTTCGGCGCAGGGTATGGCGATCGCTGTTCATACCACCGTATTTTGCGGTACCCCCTGTGAATAAGTTGTTTCGATGACACATGTTAACATCGTTTGTACGGCGGTAATCGTACAGATGCTATTTCTATAGTGAACAGTAATGATTGGGGACGCTTTCATGACATGCTGGCATGAAAGGTTCGGTATACATATATCTTGTGGTTTTCTACAGGTACGCTAACCTTGTTGCGTAAGCTTGAACGTAAGAACGACTAGCTATTATAGGGAGAGACATATTTATATGATGCCACCGTAATTAACTACGTAAGACTAAGATTACTTGGCAGTTATCTTTGTTTGTGAGGACGTGTAGAACGTGCATGCATCATGTTATCGTGGATTGACCTGATTGCCTTGTTTGTTATGTTGTTGTACTGAAATATATTGCTTGTATCTGAATGTCTGTCTAGACTCTGTGTTGTAGGAGCCAACATAATCTGCTAGGCTAACCTGAAGTGAGAAGGTCTTTTGTGAATCCAGTGGGATGGGTCATGTTTGGACCTTATCGCCGATCTTAGCTCAATCGCTAAATCAAACCCTTGATCTTGTTTTGGATCTATTTCGGCAAAACCATTGAGTTTTTCCTTTGATGGTTACATCTTGATAATCATCAGCAAACCCTTCAATCCATCATTCAGTGATTCATCCATCCTTTCATGATGTTGTACCTTACATTGTTGGCTATTCTGGTTACAACATCTGAAAGTTGCACCTTCAATTTTTGCTCAGATGATTTTGGATAAATTAAAAACATTTATGACCATAATTACTTTTTGAATACAATTCTCCCAGCAAAAGTCATGCATCATAACATATACCATCTTTGGTCAGTGCATGGTGTTGCATCATCATCGAAAACCCGTAGACTAACTAACGGGTATGCCTCCTGTGCAACTTTGGGTTGTCTTCAGTTTCCTAAGTCTTTCTTGCTGCTGTTTGCACTATAGGGTTGCTATTCCTCTTTTGTGGTGGTGTTTAATCACATGACCATGATGCCGTGTCGGAACCTAAGGCCTCAGGTGTGCTGCAGCCACATGATTGAGCTATTAGGAGCGCACTGGTGACTAGGTATATGTGACGTAACCCCACTGCAATCTCTTCTTATGCAACCTTACTAGTGTCCTAACTTCTAATCTTTGTCTAAGGATATAGGACTACCCAGGTGTTAGTTACGAGCGAACGGATGCAGGGTGCGAGTCATGTGCGTCACTAACTCATGAGGGTATGCATCATGTTTTATGCATTTCCTATGTGCATACATTGCAAGCATCGTTATTCTTGCATCATGGTGTATGCATCATTTGGTCAGCATCATGGTAATTGCATTGTGTCATATGCACCATTTCAGTCATGCATGGAATCTTCCATCCTTGTGTTGCATCATCATTGCAAACATACATCTCAACAGTGCATCATGTTCATGGTTATATATCGAACATTGCACTCTGAATTGGAGCATTTTATCATTATCCCTTGATTGCATCAGTATGAATAGGCATGTTTTGCAATCAACATCATCCAAATCATTTAGATAATAAACTCTGAGCAGGAATGTTTCAAACATCACTTATCAATCTCTCGTACTATCCTCACTTGCTATCCATGAGCTTTGTGATGAATGTCGCCGACATTGATCATCGTCATGTGGTGATCTTAGCTCTGGGAAAACTTGATCACCTTTTTCTCTCTTTTCTCATCAAACTCATCCATGTACCATCTATCCATGTTTTCGATATACTTATCTCGTCATATTCCAACGGCTTTTACTTCTCTGGTATGATTGTTTCCTGCTATTTTTGATGGGTGATTTGCTTCTCTCCCATTAAGAGTCTTTCGTCCGAATCTCGGGACGAGATTCTTTTTAGGGGGGAAGGCTGTGACAGTTCATGTATTTGTAAACTAGGCATATAATTTGTTAGTGTGAAGTATGTGTTTGTTAGTGTAAAGATTGTGTATGTTTATGTGAAGCTTTTGAAAATTTAAAGTGCAAGTAAAAAGGGTATTTTTGTAATTGCAGAAAAACCTAGGGTTGTTTTTGTAAAATGTATTTGGATAAGGGTAATTTCAAAATAAGTGAAAGGTGGTTTTGTAAACATGTTTTTTTTATTTTGTCCCTTGTAAAAAAATATATATTTATCCAAAAGTTTCATTTGAAATGTGTATGTTGAAGTGTGTAAAAATTTTGGATAAAGTGGTGAAAATAAGGGTATTTATGTAATTTTATAAAAGTACAAGTCCTTTTATGCAAGTATTTGATTTACAAAAGTAATTCTCAAAGTTACTCAGGGCTAAAATGTAAAAGGTGCAAGTCATCATGACATGTCTATCCAATCATTATGACGAGTCTATCCCGTCATTATGACATGTCATAAATTCTAGCATTTAGGTCCTGAATTTTATAAAGTTACGCTCTTTAGGACAAAAGTAATTCAAATCCAATCTTTGTTCAAAATTTAACTTGTAAAGATGCAAGTTTTGAGTTTTTGAACTTGAGCCCTAAAGCAATGTTGTAGAGTTTGAAAAACTCTCCAACTTTTGTTTTGGGCATTTCCTCATTCGGGTTTTAGATTAATGGAAAATTTATGTTTCATAGAAAAGTCCCTGCAGTTTTCTAAATTACGCACAAGTCCTTGGGATGTTCTAATTCTCCTTCTCCTCTGTTCTCTTCTCGCTGGCGCCTTTATTCTTTTCCCCACCGGCAGCACACCTTTTCCTGGCTCCATTCTTATCCCCACCGTTCTCTCTCTCTCTCTCTCTCTCTCTCTCTCTCCCCTCCATACGGCGCCAAGCTGGACGAGGCGCTCCTGCCCCGGGCTGCGGCAGCAGGCAGGGCGGATCCAGGCAGTGGCGGCAACGGCCAGGCGCGTGGGCAGCGCCGAGCGGGCGACGGCCGGGCGTGTGCGGGCGCTCGGGCTCGGGCGGAGGCTGGCCCAGGCAGCAGCGGTGCGAGCGAGCAGGCGCGCGCGGGCGGAGGCAGCGGCTGGCGCTGGGGCAAGCGAAGGACTGGCGCGGGGGAGCGGCTCGGCTGGGCGCGTGGGTGGCGCGGAGGTGGGTACTGCTTGGACGGTGCGGGCCGGGCGCAGGCGGGACGCGAGGGCTCGGGCGAGCGCCTGGGCCGTAGGCCGGCGTTGGCGCGCGGCTCGGGAGCAGGCACAGGCGCGGGTGGAGTAGGTGCTAAGCTGGAACAGACGAGGCGCGAGCGGGAGCTGGGCAGCGCGGCCCTAGGCGGCGTGAGCGTGGATGCAGCTCCAGGCGGCGTGGAGCGAGGCATCAGGTGGCCGTGCAAACGCGCGTGAACAGGCACTTTGGCACACATGGATCTGGTGGGGCGCACAGCGGGCGCAGTACTGGCGCGTGCAGGTGCGGAAGTTGATGGCGCTGGCTGCGGTTCGGCGCGGTGCAGCAGAGTGACGCGGGCGTCGCGAGAGCGTCGCGGGAGTTGACGGCGGAGGCGAGCGCGCGTAGAAGGAGTTGCGGTGGAGGGCTTCTGCGCGAGATACGGGAACGTGGTGGCCGTATCAAGGATGCAGTTAAGGTGTTCGACGAAATGCTGGCGCGCATGGTATTGAAGAACACGAGGGTCCTGCTGCTGGACGAGGCGTCAAGGGTACAGGATGCCGTTAGGTGGATGTTGCAACGACGTGCAGGGCAGCGGCACGCAGGGCGATGGCGTGCGGTGCGGCGGCTGCGGGAAGATTCGCACGGGAGCAGCGCGACCCCGCGTGAAGGACGTCGGAAACCGTTGAAGAGAAAGTAGCGGACGAGATCAGATGGCACTGCGAACGGTTTGTGGAGGATTTGGAAGTGGCCAGGTGCGAGCAGACCTCGGTCCTCGCGGAGGCAGGGGGGCGAGTATGGCGCGGCGAAATGAAGGCGAAGGTCCAAACGGATTTGGACTAGCACGTCCGCGGATGCGAGCGAGAGTGTTCTACCGGTGGCCGACTCGGCTCGTTTCTGCAGGCGCGTGCGTATGCAGAGCAACAGACCACGCGCAAACAAGTTGGAGGCCGATGGTGTGGAAGCGGAATGGGAGCGGCGGCCTTGCAAATGGTTGCGCAAGTATGCCGGCAGTGCACGCACCGGAGCAGTCAGGTCAAGGAGGGTTTCTTCTTATGGGAGCAAAGATGTTCGGTCGGCCATGCTTTAGCATCGCATGTGCGTGGGCAGAGGAAGTTCAACTCGTGAGCAGGAAAACCCTGAGGTTCGCGGAGGAGATGGCATAGCAAACCGATCCGGCTCCATCGTCTCGTCCCATGGTCCAAGACATCCAACAGTTCTTACCCCTCGTGGATCGCTCAACCGCTATCACCACGAGTCACCACGGAGACTACTCCTTCGGCCATCTTCCACCCACGGCAACCCTCCCCGACAAACTTCTTCATCACCCACGGAATCTCGTCACTGTCGAGTACTTCTCGGCGCCAATCCTATTCACCGCGGGAATTCACTTTCCGCGTGTTCTCCTTCATAACCAAGGCTACCCCAAGGTTTGCCCTGATTCACTGAATCTTCTTAATCCCGGCGATTCCTTTGCCGGAATATCATCATTATCTTCCTGTTATCTGTTTTCCCGGACCAGGGACTTAATTGCTTTGATTTAAAAATTTCTAGGGTGTTCTTTGTAAAATTTCCAAAGCTTTCTTTATTTCAAATCAGTGAACTTCTACATTTCATAAATTTTCATAGGAAGTTCATAAAAATGTAAAATCAGTTTTGTTTGAAACCCTAAGTCAAACCCTACAAGTTTTATGTTGTAATCTTGAGTGAAAGTCTTTGATTTGTGGTCTAGGCTAACTATTAGGGAATGAATGCTTTATTGTACATTATATTGTATGCTTGTGTTATAGCTAAAGAGTAAGCCATAGAATATATGTCTTAAGTAGAGTTGTGTGATATCTAGTTAATCCTCTTACACGAGTGCTCATGTCCCTGCCATCAAGACTTTGTCCTTGTCTTGATTGCAGTCTTCTTAAAGTCCTTTCTGTATAAGGATCCTCGTTAGTTCATGTGTGTCTGCTGCTTAGCCAAAACATCTCTGCAGCTGTGCTTCAGCATCGGCAACTAGCTCAGCCGCTAAGCATCCGTTTCCTTTGAGTCCGTGATGTTTCTGTGTAACAGCTGTCAGCCGATGCATTTCTTTTGATATGCTTCTACCCTCGGCTGGTTAGTTGATCCGGTTGTTACCCTTCTAATATCGGCTACTGCCGATATAATTCTTTTGTTCTGTCCTACATCGACTGCACATAGTCGATGTATCAAAGGTGTATACACAATCTTAGGGTTCTTGCTACCGGCCGATCCAAGCCGATTTTAGTTGCTCTCCATATCGGTCAAATAGAGCCGATTAATTTTTAGTTTTTCCATCTTTATCCACACACTTCTATCAGCCGATTTATCGACTGAGAGATCGGCTATATATCTATCGGTCACATATCCTCAACCACACTCCAATCGGCTGTACGTCACTCAATTATTGTGCTGACGTAATCGAACCGATGCAACCACACCTAGTTACCTAGGATAACACTTAAGCACATCTCAGTTAAGACACAACTGCTTTAGGAATCACCCCTCTGCTGAAGTAATCGATGCTTTCATCGATCATCTAGGAACCCGATGCACTCATCAATCAGCTAAACGCTCGTTGTTTTCAATCGACTCTGTTGTAACCCTCAACAAGTAGCTGTTTCTAATTAGTTGTTCCTCTAAAACTCTATCTAAGTTTAGTTCAAGTCTTTTTGATTGTTTGCGAGTAATATGTTAAATGAGTGTTGAATTGCAACTTTGTTGTGAAGTAAAATAGTTTTGTGTGCACACTTGAATGTAATGTTGCATTACATGTAGACACGACTACATCGGCAACAGTACCTACGAGATCTCCCCGAAGTCTATGGAGGATGTTCCTGAAGACCAAGCAAATGTTACCAAGGGATATCGCAAGCCCCGAACCAAAGTTCGAAAGATCTTACCCTTACTGACTTCAGCCCCACTAGTAAAGGCAAGCCCCGGACATAACCCACTATTTTATTTACACTGCAATCTATATCTATTTACGTATCCTATGCATTAAGTTCTTAGGAATTGCTTAAAACCCTAGTTGCATTTCCCAAGGAATCCATGTATTGAATAGTAGCACTTGAGTCCGGCTAGCTGCTATGCTAATAGGACCGGTAGAAGTCAAGTGATTTCCTGTCACTCGCGCGATTTAGGAGTTGCAATGTTTACATTCCTGTTATCACTATAAGGATGACGGACGGAAGTTTTGTGAGGTATCATGGTTGAGGTGATACCCCGTCTGTGTTGTTGAATTTGTTAAGGTTGCAGCGTGTGGTAGTGCGGGTTAAGCGTTTGAAAGTACTAACCACATGCCGCGAAATATGGTAAGTGGTAAGCCTAGTAACCAATCGGCCCGAGGAGTGGACATACCTCCCACCACTCGTCTTGCTTCTTCTGGTTACTTAAGTTCGACGTGTGGGAATACGTGTTGCAAGGGCAACCAGGAGTATGGGTTTTGTAGTCGCGCTACAGACGTACGTCCTGCACTTTGGAAGTGCGTATGGTCCTGTAGTCGCTTGTGGTGGCTCTGATCCACGAGTCGGAATGAAAGGCAAACGGTTGCTTCGGAACGACCCTTTGGTGTTCCAAGCGTGTGAGTTAGGTTTATCCTTACAAGGTTGAATTTCGATTCAGGAATCGTCTGCCTCTCACGATGAATGAGACTGCTTGATCCCTTTACCACATTGAGTAATAAGAGCAATCATATGCTTATTAAAGAAGATGTTTGACCAGAGATTCTACCATGCTTGAATAGCTATAGGTGCTCATCTAGAATGAATAATCACATAGAACTCAGAAGCTAAAAGTTGACATTAAGGATCTACTCTTTATTGCTTTTCAGCTAAAAATTCTACCCAAAGCTAAAATCCTTCATAAGTCTAGTTACATGGTTATGTATACCATGACCGGGTAAGCCTTGCTGAGTATTAGTATACTCAGCCTTGCTAGTTTTATGTTTATCAGGTAAAGCCTTTGAAGACCCTACTCTTCCCTTGCCTTGGCCCTGTGCTCTTCCAGAAGATTGGTCCGTGGAATGGGATCCGTCCCCGGCCAACATTGGTGAGCTCGAGTGATGTCATGTCAGGGCTTAACATGACATCCGTCAAGACGACGTGCTGTAAATCACCACGTATATTTTCCGCTGCTAAAAACCATAGCCTTAACAGTTTGTAATGTCTCTTCTAAATTTAGAACTTCGTACTGCTTTAAGAAACTCTTGTATTGTAAATTCCTGTGATGTAAAATATGATGGTGACTGTATCTCTGGACTCACCTTCGTGTGAGGTAACCTTATTTGATCCTATGTATCGGTGGTTTATCGGGACGTTACCCGACAGACCAAGGGATTATACCGTTTGAAGCATGTTGGAGCCCTCGGAAGTGGACTCGCGTACTTGAGCCGGTATAATTCAGGTTGGTTCTGCCACAGCTGGTATCAGAGCTATAAGGTTACCCTGGAGATACATTTTACCTTAAAAATGCTTTCAGTATAAAAGTTTGACCAACAGAGTATTTGGCAAAACTACGTTGCATTCGTTAAGGATTGAGCTTAGTGCGTAAAGCCCTAGGGTAATGCTTATGAGGGAAATAGAGGTGGCTATAGTATATATATATATATATATATATATATATATATATATATATATAATCCTAACTACCAGCATTACTTTTCTGTCAAAACTTAAATTCATGCACAACCCAACCTTATATTCTGTAACGACACCTTCAACGATGAGGTAAGAAGGTAAGGATCCTCAGCTAACTGGGGAGTTAGCCTTCCCGTCGGTGATGCGAACCGAACGCTGTTTCTCAAGCAGTGGCCTACTTGAGATGCTGCCAATGTACCAACTTCGGTTGACTACATTGGGAGTATATGGTTCATACCCCCGTATTTTGCAGTACCCCCGTGAATACGTTGTTTCGATGACGTATGTTAACGTCGTTTGTACGGCGGTAATCGTACAGATGCTATTTCTATAGTGAACAGCAATGATTGGGGACGCTTTCATGACATGCTGGCATGAAAGGTTCGGTATACATATATCTTGTGGTTTTCTGCAGGTATGCTAACCTTGTTGCGTAAGCTTGAACGTAAGAACGACTAGCTATTATAGGGAGAGACATAATTATATGATGCCACCATAATTAACTACGTAAGACTAAGATTACTTGGCAGTTATCTTTGTTTGTGAGGACGTGTAGAACGTGCATGCATCATGTTATCATGGATTGACCTGATTGCCTTGTTTGTTATGTTGTTGTACTGAAATATATTGCTTGTATCTGAATGTCTGTCTAGACTCTGTGTTGTAGGAGCCAACATAATCTGCTAGGCTAACCTGAAGTGAGAAGGTCTTTTGTGAATCCAGTGGGATGGGTCATGTTTGGACCTTATCGCCGATCTTAGCTCAATCGCTAAATCAAACCCTTGATCTTGTTTTGGATCTATTTCGGCAAAACCATTGAGTTTTTCCTTTGATGGTTACATCTTGATAATCATCAGCAAACCCTTCAATCCATCATTCAGTGATTCATCCATCCTTTCATGATGTTGTACCTTACATTGTTGGCTATTCTGGTTACAACATCTGAAAGTTGCACCTTCAATTTTTGCTCAGATGATTTTGGATAAATTAAAAACATTTATGACCATAATTACTTTTTGAATACAATTCTCCCAGCAAAAGTCATGCATCATAACATATACCATCTTTGGTCAGTGCATGGTGTTGCATCATCATCGAAAACCCGTAGACTAACTAACGGGTATGCCTCCTGTGCAACTTTGGGTTGTCTTCGGTTTCCTAAGTCTTTCTTGCTGCTGTTGGCACTATAGGGTTTCTATTCCTCTTTTGTGGTGGTGTTTAATCACATGACCATGATGCCGTGTCGGAACCTAAGGCCTCAGGTGTGCTGCAGCCACATGATTGAGCCATTAGGAGCGCACTGGTGACTAGGTATATGTGACGTAACCCCACTGCAATCTCTTCTTATGCAACCTTACTAGTGTCCTAACTTCTAATCTTTGTCTAAGGATATAGGACTACCCAGGTGTTAGTTACGAGCGAACGGTTGTAGGGTGCGAGTCATGTGCGTCACTAAGGGCCTGTTTGGACGCCTGCCTAACGCGCCACACCACACCACACTTTTCACGCCACAGGTGTGGCGGCCAAATCGGCCGCCGCACCTTAGGCGCGGCGTGGCGCCTTAGGCAGCTATCCAAACAGCCCCTAACTCATGCGGGTATGCATCATGTTTTATGCATTTCCTATGTGCATACATTGCAAGCATCGTTATTCTTGCATCATGGTGTATGCATCATTTGGTCAGCATCATGGTAATTGCATTGTGTCATATGCACCATTTCAGTCGTGCATGGAATCTTCCATCCTTGTGTTGCATCATCATTGCAAACATACATCTCAACAGTGCATCATGTTCATGGTTATATATCGAACATTGCACTCTGAATTGGAGCATTTTATCATTATCCCTTGATTGCATCAGTATGAATAGGCATGTTTTGCAATCAACATCATCCAAATCATTTAGATAATAAACTCTGAGCAGGAATGTTTCAAACATCACTTATCAATCTCTCGTACTATCCTCACTTGCTATCCATGAGCTTTGTGATGAATGTCGCCGACATTTATCATCGTCATGTGGTGATCTTAGCTCTGGGAAAACTTGATCACCTTTTTCTATCTTTTCTCGTCAAACTCATCCATGTACCATCTATCCATGTTTTCGATATACTTATCTCGTCATATTCCAACGGCTTTTACTTCTTTGGTATGATTGTTTCCTGCTATTTTTGATGGGTGATTTGCTTCTCTCCCATTAAGAGTCTTTCGTCCGAATCTCGGGACGAGATTCTTTTTAGGGGGGAAGGCTGTGACAGTTCATGTATTTGTAAACTAGGCATATAATTTATTAGTGTGAAGTATGTGTTTGTTAGTGTAAAGCTTGTGTATGTTTATGTGAAGCTTTTGAAAATTTAAAGTGCAAGTAAAAAGGGTATTTTTGTAATTGCAGAAAAACCTAGGGTTGTTTTTGTAAAATGTATTTGGATAAGGGTAATTTCAAAATAAGTGAAAGGTGGTTTTGTAAACATGTTTTTCTTATTTTGTCCCTTGTAAAAAAATATATATTTATCCAAAAGTTTCATTTGAAATGTGTATGTTGAAGTGTGTAAAAATTTTGGGTAAAGTGGTGAAAATAAGGGTATTTATGTAATTTTATAAACGTACAAGTCCTTTTATGCAAGTATTTGATTTACAAAAGTAATTCTCAAAGTTACTCAGGGCTAAAATGTAAAAGGTGCAAGTCATCATGACATGTCCATCCAATCATTATGACGAGTCTATCCCGTCATTATGACATGTCATAAATGCTTGCATTTAGGTCCTGAATTTTATAAAGTTACACTCTTTAGGACAAAAGTAATTCAAATCCAATCTTTGTTCAAAATTTAACTTGTAAAGATGCAAGTTTTGAGTTTTTGAACTTGAGCCCTAAAGCAATGTTGTAGAGTTTGAAAAACTCTCCAACTTTCGTTTTGGGCATTTCTTCATTCGGGTTTTAGATTAATGGAAAATTTATGTTTTACAGAAAAGTCCCTGCAGTTTTCTAAATTACGCATAAGTCCTTGGGAAGTTCTAATTCTCCTTCTCCTCTGTTCTCTTCTCGCTGGCGCCTTTATTCTTTTCCCCACCGGCAGCACACCTTTTCCTGGCTCCATTCTTATCCCCACCGTTCTCTCTCTCTCTCTCTCTCTCTCTCTCTCTCTCTCTCCTCCATACGGCGCCAAGCTGGACGAGGCGCTCCTGCCCCGGGCTGTGACAGCAGGCAGGGCGGATCCAGGCAGCAGCGGCAGCGGCCAGGCGCGTGGGCAGCGCCGAGCGGGCGACGGCCGGGCGTGTGCGGGCGCTCGGGCTCGGGCGGAGGCTGGCCCAGGCAGCAGCGGCGCGAGCCAGCAGGCGCGCGCGCGGGCGGAGGCAGCGGCTGGCGCTGGGGCGAGTGAAGGACTAGCGCAGGGGAGCGGCTCGGCTGGGCGCGCGGGCGGAGGCAGCGGCTGGCGCTGGGGCGAGTGAAGGACTAGCGCAGGGGAGCGGCTCGGCTGGGCGCGCGGGCGGCGCGGAGGTGGGTACGGCTTGGACGGTGCGGGCCGGGCGCAGGCGGGACGCGGCGGCTCGGGCGAGAGCCTGGGCACCAGGCCGGCGTTGGCGCGCGGCTCGGGAGCAGGCACAGGCGCGGGTGGAGTAGGTGCTGAGCTGGAACAGACAAGGCGCGAGCGAGAGCTGGGCAGCGTGGCCTTAGGCGGCGTGAGCGTGGATGCAGCTCCAGGCGGCGTGGAGCGAGGCGTCAGGTGGCCGTGCAAACGCGTGTGAACAGGCGCTTTGGCACACATGGATCTGGTGGGGCGCACAGTGGGCGCAGTACTGGCGCGTGCAGGTGCGGAAGTTGATGGCGCTGGCTACGGTTTGGCGCGGTGCAGCAGAGCGACGCGAGCGTCGTGAGAGCGTCGCGGGAGTTGACGGCGCAGGCGAGCGCGCGCAGAAGGAGTTGCGGTGGAGGGCTTCTGCGTGAGATACGGGAACGTGGTGGCCGTATCAAGGATGCAGTTAAGGTGTTCGACGAAATGCTGGCGCGCATGGTATTGAAGAACACGAGGGTCCTGCTGCTGGACGAGGCGTCAAGGGTACAGGATGCCGTCAGGCGGATGTTGCAACGACGTGCAGGGCAGCGGCACGCAGGGCGATGGCGTGCGGTGCGGCGGCTGCGGGCAGATTCGCACAGGAGCAGCGAGACCCAGCGTGAAGGACGTCGGAAATCGTTGAAGAGAAAGTAGCGGACGAGATCAGACGGCACTGCGAACGGTTTGTGGAGGATTTGGAAGGGGCCAGGTGCGAGCAGACCTCGGTCCTCGCGGAGGCAGGGGGCGAGTATGGCGTGGCGAAATGAAGGTGAAGGTCCGAACGGATTTGGACTAGCACGTCCGCGAATGCGAGTGAGAGTGTTCTACCGGTGGCCGACTCGGCTCGTTTCTGCAGGCGCGTGCGTATGCAGAGCAACAGACCACGCGCAAACAAGTTGGAGGCCGATGGTGTGGAAGCGGAACGGGAGCGGCGGCCTTGCGAATGGTTGCGCAAGTATGCCGGCAGTGCACGCACCGGAGCAGTCAGGTCAAGGAGGGTTTCTTCTTATGCGAGCAAAGATGTTCGGTCGACCATGCTTTAGCATCGCATGTGCGTGGGTAGAGGAAGTTCAACTCGTGAGCAGGAAAACCCTGAGGTTCATGGAGGAGATGGCATAGCGAACCGATCCGGCTCCATCATCTCGCCCCATGGTCCATGACATCCAACAGTTCTTACCCCTCGTGGATCGCTCAACCGCTATCACCATGAGTCACCACGGAGACTACTCCTTCGGCCATCTTCCACCCACGGCAACCCTCCCCGACAAACTTCTTCGTCACCCACGGAATCTCGTCACCGTCGAGTACTTCTTGTTGCCAATCCTATTCACCGCGGGAATTCACTTTCCACGTGTTCTCCTTCATAACCAAGGCTACCCCAAGGTTTGCCCTGATTCACTAAATCTTCTTAATGCCGGCGATTCATTTGCCGGAATATCATCATTATCTTCCTGTTATCTGTTTTCCCGGACCAGGGACTTAATTGCTTTGATTTAAAAATTTCTAGGGTGTTCTTTGTAAAATTTCCAAAGCTTTCTTTATTTCAAATCAGTGAACTTCTACATTTCATAAATTTTCATAGGAAGTTCATAAAAATGTAAAATCAGTTTTGTTTGAAACCCTAAGTCAAACCCTACAAGTTTTATGTTGTAATCTTGAGTGAAAGTCTTTGATTTGTGGTCTAGGCTAACTCTTAGGGAATGAATGCTTTATTGTACTTTATATTGTATGCTTGTGTTATAGCTAAAGAGTAAGCCATAGAATATATGTCTAAAGTAGAGTTGTGTGATATCTAGTTAATCCTCTTACACGAGTGCTCATGTTCCTGCCATCAAGACTATGTCCTTGTCTTGATTGCAGTCTTCTTAAAGTCCTTTCCGTATAAGGATCCTCGTTAGTTCATGTGTGTCTGCTGCTTAGCCAAAACATCTCTGCAGCTGTGCTTCATCATCGGCTATTAGCTCAACTGCTAAGCATCCGTTTCCTTCGAGTCCGTGATGTTTCTATGTAATAGCTGTCAGCCGATGCATTTCTTTTGATATGCTTCTACCCTCGGCTGGTTAGTTGATCCAGTTGTTACCTTTCTAATATCGGCTACTGCCGATATAATTCTTTTGTTCTGTCCTACATCGACTGCACATAGTCGATGTATCAAAGGTGTATATACAATCTTAGGGTTCTTGATACCGGCCGATCCAAACCGATTTTAGTTGCTCTCCATATCGGTCAAATAGAGCCGATCAATTTTTAGTTTTTCCATCTTTATCCACACACTTCTATCAGCCGATTTATCGACTGAGAGATCGGCTATATATCTATCGGTCACATATCCTCAACCACACTCCAATCGGCTGTACGTCACTCAATTATTGTGCTGACGTAATCGAACCGATGCAACCACACCTAGTTACCTAGGATAACACTTAAGCACATCTCATTTAAGACACAACTGCTTTAGGAATCACCCCTCTGCTGAAGTAATCGATGCTTTCATCGATCATCTAGGAACCCGATGCACTCATCAATCAGCTAAACCCTCGTTGTTTCCAATCGACTCTGTTGTAACCTCAACAAGTAGCTGTTTCTAATTAGTTGTTCCTCTAAAACTCTATCTAAGTTTAGTTCAAATCTTTTTGATTGTTTGCGAGTAATATGTTAAATGAGTGTTGAATTGCAACTTTGTTGTGAAGTAAAATAGTTTTGTGTGCACACTTGAATGTAATATTGCATTACATGTAGATACGACGACATCGGCAACAGTACCTACGAGATCTCCCCGAAGTCTGTGGAGGATGTTCCTGAAGACCAAGCAAATGTTACCAAGGGATATCGCAAGCCCCGAACCAAAGTTCGGAAGATCTTACCCTTACTGACTTCAGCCCCACCAGTAAAGGCAAGCCCCGGACATAACCCACTATTTTATTTACACTGCAATCTATATCTATTTACGTATCCTATGCATTAAGTTCTTAGGAATTGCTTGAAACCCTAGTTGTATTTCCCAAGGAATCCATGTATTGAATAGTAGCACTTGAGTCCGGCTAGCTGCTATGCTAATAGGACCGGTAGAAGTCGAGTGATTTCCTGTCACTCGCGCGATTTAGGAGTTGCAATGTTTACATTCCTGTTATCACTATAAGGATGACGGACGGGAGTTTTGTGAGGTATCATGGTTGAGGTGATACCCCGTCTGTGTTGTTGAATTTGTTAAGGTCGCAGCGTGTGGTAGTGCGGGTTAAGCGTTTGAAAGTACTAACCACATGCCGCGAAATATGGTAAGCGGTAAGCCTAGTAACCAATCGGCCCGAGGAGTGGACATACCTCCCACCACTCGTCTTGCTTCTTCTGGTTACTTAAGTTCGACGTGTGGGAATACGTGTTGCAAGGGCAACCAGGAGTACGGGTTTTGTAGTTGCGCTACAGACGTACGTCCTGCACTTTGGAACTGCGTATGGTCATGTAGTCGCTTGTGGTGGCTCTGATCCACGAGTCGGAATGAAAGACAAACGGTTGCTTCGGAACGACCCTTTGGTGTTCCAAGCGTGTGAGTTAGGTTTATCCTTACAAGGTTGAATTTCGATTCAGGAATCGTCCGCCTCTCACGATGAATGAGACTGCTTGATCCCTTTACCACATTGAGTAATAAAGAGCAATCATATGATTATCAAAGAAGATGTTTGACCAAAGATTCTACCATGCTTGAATAGCTATAGGTGCTCATCTAGAATGAATAATCACATAGAACTCAGAAGCTAAAAGTTGACATTAAGGATCTACTCTTTATTGCTTTTCAGCTAAAAATTCTACCCAAAGCTAAAAGCCTTCATAAGTCTAGTTACATGGCTATGTATACCATGACCGGGTAAGCCTTGCTGAGTATTAGTATACTCAGCCTTGCTAGTTTTATGTTTTTCAGGTAAAGCCTTTGAAGACCCTACTCTTCCCTTGCCTTGGCCCTGTGCTCTTCCAGAAGATTGGTGTGTGGAATGGGATCCGTCCCTGGCCAACATTGGTGAGCTCGAGTGATGTCGTGTCAGGGCTTAACATGACATCCGTCAGGACGACGTGCTGTAAATCATCGCGTATGTTTTCCGCTGCTAAAAACCATAGCCTTAACAGTTTGTAATGTCTCTTCTAAATTTAGAACTTCGTACTGCTTTAAGAAACTCTTGTATTGTAAATTCCTGTGATGTAAAATATGATGGTGACTGTATCTCTGGACTCACCTTCATGTGAGGTAACCTTATTTGATCCTGTGTATCGGTGGTTTATCGGGACGTTACCCGACAGGCTAAGGGATTAAACCGTTTGAAGCACGTTGGAGCCCTCGGAAGTGGACTCGCGTACTTGAGCCGGTATAATTCAGGTTGGATCTGCCACAACAACTACCACAATCAATACCGAACTAATTAGCATCGTAAGTATATGAAGTGTTGTGGGATTTAGATTTCTTCCAAAAAGATTATTTGGTAGAATACTTACTTTTTTACATGTGCAAATATGTAGACTTTCAATCATATTTGACATTTATGTACAATAATATGTATATTTTAGTGTTACTATGCCAAATCGTTTAGGCCGTTTAACTCCGTTTAAACACCGTTTAAACGGTCTAAATGCTAAACAAAGGGTGGCCCACTGTTTACCGTTTAGCGTTTAGGATAACATTGCCTGCTACTCGAGCCGGCCCAACGAGCTGTTAACCGAGCCAAGCCCGCCTTGCCGAGCCAGCCTGTAGAGCCATGCCAACCAGCCTGTATGTCCGAGCCGGCTTGTGAGCCATAGGCCAAGTTGTAGTCCTAGCCGAGCCGAGCTTCTTGGACCAATCTGAGCTGGCCCAACTCCTTTCAGCCTGTGTACCCGAGTTGTTCCCCTTCATTTTTCCTTTTTAATCCGACTGACCCGAGGGCCCCATCTGTAAGCCTCAGGGTGAGGCTAACCAGTGGGTCCCACTGACCGTTGACCTATTGACCGGCCAACGTTGACCAGTCCACGCTAACGTCAGCAGGGCCCACTGCTAACATCAGCCAGAACTGACCCCTAGTGATGTCATGCTAACATCAGCATGCCACATGGTACGCTTTGGTGTTTCCACGTGTCACTGCTGAGTGATTTTCTTTTTCAAAAATCATTTATCAATTTCAGAAATAGGTTTTTTTACGAAATTCAAAATAAATCAACCAGGCCTCTAAAAATTACGAAACCAGTTTCATAATTCTTCTAAAAATATAACCTACCCGATAGACTAGATTTTGTGGTGATTTGGATCTGACTGATGGCCAGAACTACCCAGAGGCCTAGGAGGACTACGAAGAGCCGCCAGGTTCACGCCCATCTACGATTTGAACACCTATTAGGTCTTGCTTACTTAGATATGCTATGCTTTACATTCTATTACGATGAAATGAGCCTGCATAGCCTATTTATTTACCTGAACTCCTTAAAATCCTATACACATGATATATATATATATATATATATATATGAGATACCTTGCAATGCCTTGTATGTGTATGTGTGGGAATGGATGCATAGTCTTAGCGTGAGTGAAGATACACTTCTGAGGAGTTGGTGAATAGGGCTTTTTAGCGGGAGCGAGCGAACTTAACTCGATCTTGGATCGAGGGCTTGAGGTGTGTATCTTGGCACACCCTACGAAGTACCTGTGGCGGGTACAACTTTGTGGTTACTTAGTTGAGGAGTTGGTGGCGCCCGTAATGGGTGCAGTTGCGGACCACTGCGTGGATACGCATGTGACGAAGATGCTCGCTTCGACATGTAAGGTGAGTTAGTGGACCTGGTGATGCAACTATGTTAAGCGTGCACACCACTTAGCAATTATGTGGATGGGTCTGGTCTGAGGTAGCAAGTGCGGTACAAAGCCGGTAGGAGGATCGAGTATTGGTGCAGAGGGAGGAGGTGCTGGCCTTACGTCCCCCGAGATGCAAGGGAGGTTTCACAGTTCCGGGGCGACCTTCTGCGGGAGGATGCGCCCAAGACCCGGGAAAGCCAGATGGTACTGAGGCTACTAATTTCTGTTTCAGTAGACCGGTGTCTCGTCGTCTAGTTGGTTGATCCTCGGCTGGCTTCGATTAGAGTGGGTCCAGGTGTGCAATCCCTACAGGGTGAAAACTATATATATAGCCGCATCCTCGGCCATGGACATCTCTCGATCCGGCTTCACTATCATAGAGTGGTTACTCATGTTTCTACCTGCCTCTAGATGATACTTCCTGCCTGGGGCAGCTGAGGTGCGAGGAGCGGGAGTCCTCACACCGACTTGGTGGTTTTGAAGGTGTGAGTAGACCGGGAATCCGGGGAGCCAGGACGGCCCGAGTCTGAGGTTGCTGGTTGAGATATACTTTTGTGCTACTTGTGCATAGGAAATCCAGCTTTATTCCTTGAATATTAGTTATACTCTTAGTATAGTCCACTTTAAAGCTTGCATACGGATGGTAACGTGGACCTATTCCATTATTTGGGGATAGCCTGGTACGATGCAGGATCTAACCTGGAGTTCGATCCCAACGATGACGGATGGTACGATTGAGGCCCGTGTTACGCTCGAGTTTGCCTGTGGTGGAGATTCCAAAACATGAAGGATGGGCGAGAAGCCTAGCTACCATTTTAGCTACCATTTTCCCGCTTTCTGTTTGAACGCTTTAGCCCAAGAGGCTTGTAATGAACTTTGTACTGCAGATCTTATGGATTTATGTAATCATTAAACCCATATTAACCCTAATGCGATGTATGACTGTGATATTATCTATGAAATGAGTTCTGTATACGATAGCGCTCGATCTTAGATTATCTAGACTAAAATTTGACAAGTAGGCTCGCTCCATGCATGTTGTGTTCCGTACCAAAATTTTTTCCCCTTGATCACATAGGATAAACTATGTTTCTCAAAAAGAAAATATAGGAGTCGAACTGTTTCATGTGAAGCTCCAGCAGAGTTGGTGCCAAACTCATTTGTCCTAAACTTGGCATCATCGAGCAATATCAATCTTTTTCGATCATGGCTAAAACGAGACATATGATAGAAGTAATTCACCTTTTTTTCTTTTTGCAACATCGTCCCCGGTAATGCAGGGTTACATATGTTGTGCGCACGTACATCACGTGCTGGGAAACTTGAACGAATGGACGAGGCACACGGAAGCGCAGTGCCCGGCTGCCCACCCCAACACGGAGATTGGAGCCTGCGACGGGCACGGGGCCTGCGTATCTTGTGACGAAGCTAACCTTTCCGTCCACGGTCCACAACTCGTGAGGCTGAGCTGTGAGCTGTGAGCTGCATCGGCACGCGAGACCTGAAGGTTGCGGGCGGCGGCAAGGCCTGCGCCCCCCATCGTTATCTCTGGGCGCACTAGGCTAGGCTATGGCAGGCACTGCTGTTGGACCCATCCGATCCAGACGCGCGCACTGAGCATGCGGGCAAGTAGCCATTAGCCAAGCACGTGATGACGCCCGATATGATGGAGAGAGAGGCACGCCGAGGTAGCTAGCAATTAACGGCCGGCGCGGCCCCGCGAGATGAGAGGCAGGCGGTTGTTGCGGTGAGCTGAGCTCCCGCGGCTGCTTACTTCACGGTTGCGTGTGCGCGTCCCGGAGTGTGTGTGCCCATTCGTCCGTCCATATCCAACAGCCTCTCCTCTGCCGCCGGTCCGCTGCATGCACTGTGCGTCTCTTTTAGGGATGGCAAACCCACTGAGTTTTACGGTCCCAAATCCAAATGTATGAAATTTTTTCAAACCCACTAAAAAATACGTACCCGTGACGGAATTCAATTTTTGCCCAAACCCATACACGTTACTGCACTAAAAGTTACTAGAGGGAATAAAAATACAAATAATAATTTCTATATTCAAGTGATCATGACATCATATATACCAAGTCAAAAATCGATGTACACATACGCAGACACTACAACAGCAAAACAACCACACCTGTACCAGCCACCAAAGCATTCCGGATACACGGAAACAAGAAGTGAAGCAGAATGGATATTAAGTTTATTATAAATTCACGGAATAAAATGACAATTGCACTTGGTCATCCCAGGTTTAAAAAATCTATAAGTTTACGAGTTCGGATATTATAGAAATAAATCCACGCCAAATATTCAACGGGTAGAACTTTGTGGCTATTAACAAACCCACATATAAGAAAATTGACCCATACTCATACGTAATAGAGTAAAAACCCGTCGGATTTTAATTTTCGGATATGATTGCCATCCTGTCTTTTTCTCCGTCGATCTGTCCGTTACGTCTCGGTGCAGACACCATTATATTATGGCAAAACTTATTTGATCCTGGCCCGACCATGTTCTCCATGCGCACATACGCCAGGGGCCACACGTACATAGATGACCAGATGGGCTAGGCTAAATGGGCGGCCCAAAGCACGTCTCGGAAAAGCACGTCTAGCACGATTGCCATAGTGTCCGGGCCGGCACGATCGAGCAAGCCATGCCTCGCCACCCCAACTCGGGCATGGCCTGACTGAGGGCCAGACCCGATAGCGGCCTATTAACATCCCACAATATTGTCATACATATACTCTATTCTCCTCACTCAACTTTAATTTTCACTTCTCTCTTTCTCCTAATCGAGCCGCCACCTGCCACCCACCTCCTCTCTCTTTTTTCTCTCACGCACGCTTGATGATCGGCGGCCTCCCCGCACCTTCCTCCATATGTTGCCGCTCTAGCCTCACTGCTCCGGCCGCCGCTCCTCCGGCCGCCCTCCCACCCACTGCCGCCCCTCCGGCCGGCCGCCCGGCCTCTCCACTCTAGCCTTCCACTGGTCGTAGGTCAGCACGGTCTGTCATGCTCGCTGGCCCAGCCTAGCACGATTAACTTGCCCTCAAGCCGTGCCTGGCGTCGAGCGGCCCGGCATAACCTGTTAACATGTCCCTGCCGGAATAGGATGTGGCAAGACAGGCTCATATTGTGCTGGGCCGGACGATCCGTTTGGCCATCTATACGCGCATGCGCACCTACGTGCCATCCGGAACCAAATTATAGCATATATAATCACTTAGCTAGCACGCACCAGTTTAATTTCCACGTTGCGACAATAGCCTTTTATTGCGTACCTGCCGGGGTTCTTGTCGTGCAATCCAAAACCACACTCAACACAACAGTAGCAATGAGGGAGAAGAAGAATCGAATACATACCGACCCGATGTTGCGCACCAGCTTTCTTGTCGTGGTCGCTACAGCAACCTGCTCCGATCCACACAAGCTAGCGACGACAACGACGAGGAGTAAAAGTTTTGTTCAAGGATCGAGTTAATTCAGACAGATGTATATGCATGCCCAATGGCCGGCGGCGACGACGATTCTGTGCCGAAGCATTATACGTCCGCGTGCTACTAGACACAGCAGGATGGTACTGTGGCGTCTTGGCAGTTCCATGTATTCTGCGTCCTCTCATACAGCAGCTACTTGCGTACGCCTTTGTCGATCACTCTTCCCTCTCTACGGACGTCGTTAAGTTTCCTCCAGCACACTCCACAACACAATACAAGGCCTTTACCTCTGTACGATTTCACAACAACAAACAGAAAAAAAAAGATGAATTCGCTAATCAATCGGCAAGCAATGCACGGTTATCTATATATACACGGCACCAGCAGCCACCCTGCCGCCCGAGTTGCTCTAGCGACAAACCGTACGTACGTGCTCCACCCTCTTCCATCCTCAACCGCACAGATCACGTCCCTCCGCCAACAGACTCAACTGGTCCCTTCCCCTGTGACGCGCACGGGAACGTGCAGACCCATGGCGGCTGCTGCTGCCGCTGCGGCGGTGGCCGTGCTCGTCGTCGCTGCTCTTGCGGCGACGTTGGCAGCGGCCGGCGATGACGACCCGAGGGCGGCGTGCGCGCGGCGGCCCGTGGTGTTCGCGTTCGGCGACTCCAACACGGACACTGGCGGCGTCGCCGCGGGGATGGGCTACTACTACCCGCTCCCGGAGGGCCGCGCCTTCTTCCGCCGCGCCACCGGGCGCCTCTGCGACGGCCGACTCGTCATCGACTACCTCTGTGAGTTGTAGTCATCAGATCGATCATCTCGACTACTTCGTTGTTCGTTCTTCTTCCCCCCACACGCCTCGTCACGATACTGGTGGTCGAGGTCGACGTGATTCTCTTAGCATTGGTAGTGCGTCGAAGCAGCCAGAGAACGATCGAGAGAAGGTTATTAGTTGGTGGTGCCTGATGGTGACCGCAGCAGGTCTTTGTAAATGGGAAGCGCGCGCGCGCGCGTGCTGGACTGCTGGGTCCATCTCAGGAAAACGAAAAGAGCGCGAGCACCAACGATCGGCCGGTTTCCACAAACTGGCCAGAATCGTAGTGTGCGGTCGTGCGCGGAACTGCGAGCCTGCCTTCGAGAGGCACGCCACCAGTTGCTAGTGCTACCCATCATGTGCTCGCACTTTCACCGTCCCACTCCCACATTTGTTTTTTTAGAGAAAATGTTTCCTCCGTTTTATTACAAGAATAGCGTACATAGTGTTTTAAGCGTGAAAAAACAGCGTTTAAAGCGCGCCCGCTCAACCAAGTACCGAATGAGCACTATCAGCACTAACAACAGACAGAACAGAGTGATGCGACTCTCGGACTTGCGACAGGGGAGGCTTACGATCCTCCTGAACTGCAACGCTAGAGACCTGAAGGGACTGAGAAGACGAAGACGTCCCCCACTCTGAAACCCAGGCGATCCTCGGTATCCTTGCTCCAAGTTGCTCCAATCCCCCGATGAAGGCATCCATATCCGAAAGCTTGTCCTCCTTGATCAGAATCTTCCATCTGTGCAGCATCTTTGCCACCAGTCGCAGCAGCGGTTCCACTCCACGTCAGCATTTTCCCTGAAAGCACAAACGGTTCTGTAGTTTCAATAGAACCACTCAGAGAGCAGCGGCACATACACAGTTCAGATTTCCATTTTCTTTTTGTTGCTCACCACCAACGGGCAATTGTCTAAAAGCAATTTGGCAACACAACAATTAAAGAACAAGTGCTTAATCGACTCTGGTTCGCTGCAGAACAAACAGGTCTGGTCATCAAGTTTTCTTCTTTTAGCAAGGTTATGTCTGGTTAAAAGTTTGTTTTAGACAACAACCAAAGGAAAATATGGATCCTAGGTGGGATGCTTAGCTGCCAAACAGAAGGAACATACACGGGAACCACACCTCTCGAGCTCACAATGGAGTAGAGAGATTGCACCGAGTAAGTCCCTTTAGATTCATACTTCCAAATGATGTTGTCATCATTCTCAGAAAACACAATACTACTAGCAATCTGCAAGAGCTCCTCCCACATCAGCATCAAGCTTTCCGGGACCGCTCTCCTAAAAGTCAATCTTAAATTGACTCCGTCCCAAGCCCTCTCAACCGTTATTCCCTTCTCATTGCTAATGATAAACAGCGGCTAGTACTGGACAGCCAGACTAGACCCCCCAAACCATTGATCTTCCCAGAACCTGACCCTGCGACCATTTCCAATGCTCCAGCAGTAGCCAATTCTGGCTGCTTGAGCCGCCCACATAACCCCTTTCCGAAAAGGAGAGGCCCCATTATCGGGCAACAGAAGAGATTTGGGTGGACAGTCCTATATTTGTAGTCTACAATATCTTTCCAGAGGATATTATCATTCAAGTGATACCTCTGGATCCAAGATGCAAGCAAACAAATATTGAGGTTTCTCAAATCTGGGACTCCCAAACCACCAAAATTCTTCTTTTGACAATCAGCTGCCAATTGGCCAGATGGTACTTGTGATTTTCCTCTGTGTTATCCTGAAAAAATGGCTCATCTGCGAGTTAATTAACTTGCTAGCCCACTTTGGAAATTTTATAATGGACATCAAAATGGTGGGAATGCTTGCTAAGCAAGACTTAAGCAGGGTCAACCTCCCTCCATAAGAAAGGAGCCTGCCCTTCCAGCCAGCTATCCTCTCAATCACATTGTCAACTACAGGTTGAATATGTTCTCTCTTAAGTTTACTGTGGTGCAAAGGCACCCCAAGGTACTTGAAAGGGAGCTGGCCTTTCTTACAACAAAAGATCTTTGCCAAATCATTCTCTCTATCCTTGTCCACACCAATAGTGGTAACATCACTTTTATCGTAGTTAATTTTCAAGCCAGAAAGCTGCTCAAGGCAGACTAGCAGCCACTTCAGGTTCCTAGCTTTATCCAGGTCATTTTATAAAAAGAGAAGAGTATCATCAGCATACTGAAGGCTGATAATTCCCCCATCACGTACCTCTGTCAACAGACCAGTGATAAGGTTTTCTCTAGGTGCCTTAGCCAACATTCTAGTAAAGATATCAGCTACTAGGTTAAAGAGGAGGGCAGAGAGGGGGTCACCCTGTCTCAAGCCCTTACCAGGCTGGAAGTAACTCCCATTAACGTCATTGATTCTGATACAAATAGAACCATCCCTAACTACCAAATTAATCCATCTCCTCCATTTTTCACCAAAACCTCTAGAAGACATCATATCCTCCAAGAACTCCCAACTAACCCTGTCATAAGCCTTCTCATAGTATAACTTCAAAATAACACCTTGAGTATCACTCTTGGCCGTTTGATTAGAGGCAACCAGCCTATTAGCAATCTTATTGAGTATGTTATTCATAGCTTTTGCAAAAATTTTGAAGCTACAATTAATAAGGCTAATAGGCCTGAATCACTCCCACATTTGTGACCTCCATTTTCCTTTTCATGGCGACCAGTCGACCAGGATCTCCATTTCCTCTACGCAAGATGTTGCCTAGTGTAATGGTACTTAGGCTCGACAGATATGGTAGGTGAGGAGATGCAGTAGGTGCGGGCGATGTCACCCTACAAGTTCAGTTCTCCGGCGAGTCGGCCAATAGCTATCCTGTTACAATTTTCTGCCTCAATACGAAGGAGATGATCCTTTCAAGAAGTTTGCTTCCTCACGGCAGCCGTCTCTGCTAACGGATCCATTGTGGGCCGGTGTTGAGTGGGTTGGGCCTCCTGGCGCGACTTGACTTGCGCTCGGCCCGTTCCGCCTCCTTGTCGTCAGCTTCAGGCTTGCTAGCAGATGCAGTAGAGTACGTGACACCTAGACAGCTCTCCAACCTCTGCCTCTTGAAAACATTGATATCTCATTTTTCTGAACCTTACGCGTGGTAATCGATAAGAACATTTCGCTGTGTGTCATCCTTGCACATTTTCCGGATACTGAAATAAAGAAGATAAAATTAGAGAAACCAATTAGATACTTATGATTTATGCCCATGGTAAGGAACACGGTGAACGATAGTGACTGGATGGTCACATTCATGACGGCAGTTTAATTGGTGATGCTAGGCACCGGGAGTAGTTGGTTTCTTGTAGGGGTTTGGGATGCTACATCCTTTCACTTTGGTGCTCTGTTCAGTGTTCAGCCTTGAAACAACTGCATTTCCGCACCTGTTCTTGCCGACTTGGCCGTACTTCTGAATCGTGACCTTACGTTACTATGCGGGATGCGGCGTGCCCGCGCGTGTGGATCGATGATCCGACGGGCGCGCCGGCCGGGTGAACCATGGCGTGCAGGTGAGAGCCTGAACATGAGCTACCTGAGCCCGTACCTGGAGGCCCTGGGCTCCGACTTCACCGGCGGCGCCAACTTCGCCATCTCCGGCTCCGCCACGCTCCCCCGCAGCGCCCCCTTCTCGCTCCACGTCCAGGTCCAGCAGTTCCTCCACTTCAAGCAGCGATCCTTCGAGCTCGTGGCCCATGGTAAGGAAGGAACACAACATGCCGGCCTGCTTCCACCTTCGGAGGCACACAACACAGTTGACAAGCTCTCTGTCCTCCTTGGGTGCAGGTGGGAGCGCTCCGGTCGATGCCGACGGGTTCCGGAACGCGCTCTACCTCATCGACATCGGCCAGAACGACCTCTCCGCCGCGTTCGGGAGCGGGGCGCCCTACGACGACATCGTCCACCTGAAGATCCCGGCCTTCATCCCAGAGATAAAGGACGCGATCATGGTACACATTCCAATGCTCGATCGATCGGCCTTGTTCTGTCAAGAAGTAGCTTCGTTCTTGTCTGAACTAGCTGTTGTGGAACGACGACGACGAACGAACCTTCAATTGTTTGTTTCCAGACTCTCTACTACAACGGCGCCAAGAACTTCTGGGTCCACGGCACCGGCCCCCTGGGCTGCCTACCCCAGAAGCTCGCCGCACCCAGGGCCGACGACGGCGACCTCGACTCCAGCGGCTGCCTCAAGACCCTCAACAACGGCGCCTACGAGTTCAACAACAAGCTCTGCGCCGCCTGCGACGAGCTCAGGTCGCAGCTGCGTGGCGCCACCATCGTCTACACCGACGTGCTGCTGGTCAAGTACGACCTCGTCGCCAACCACTCCGCCTACGGTCCGTGCATGATGACCTCTCCATGCATGCCGTCTAACTCCATCGTGATCAATCAGGCGGCGTCGATGACCTCGATCATGACCAAGATGCAGTTTGGATTTTTTTTCCTTTTCTTCAGGATTCGAGGAGCCGCTCATGGCGTGCTGCGGCTACGGCGGGCCGCCCTACAACTACAACGCGAACGTGAGCTGCCTCGGCCCGGGCTTCCGGGTGTGCGAGGACGGCGCCAGGTTCGTCAGCTGGGACGGCGTGCACTACACCGACGCCGCGAACGCCGTCGTCGCCGCCAAGATCCTCTCCGGCGAGTTCTCCACGCCCAAGTTGCCCTTCGACTACTTCTGCAAGGCATGACGACGACGGGGGGCCTGCGCTGGGAGTGCAGTGCGGTACTAGCAAGCAAAGCTGTGCGATTTATTCGTGTTGAGAATCCGTTTGCAACCAAGGCAAGAAATGTAACGCATGCATTTCACAAGGAATAATTTGTGACTAGACTAACGGTCTGTCCTCCACACTCAACAGGATTATATATGCATTAGGGCATTTAATTTTGGGATTATTAATGGGCACGGGAGGGACTAAGCTGCCGCCGAATTCACATAATGGAGCTAGCTAGTGAACCCACTAGGAACGTACGCTACCACAAATTTGCCCTCACTTAGCTCTATGTAGGTCCACCCCTGAGGTCATGGACGGCCCCAACTCTTGGGCCACACACAATTGACGAATCGTAGGATCGTCCTCGTAAGGATGGAAGCAGATTGGATACGTATGGAATCGGATTCGAATAGTATTTTTTACCATATTTTAACTCGAATACTGATACGAATTTGAATATAAACAAATAGGAATGCAAAATGGATGCCTCGAATTTAAATTCAAATTCGGATATTTACTTGATGTATAGGATAAAATTTAGCTATTTTCTTTACTGGTAGTTTTAGAATATAAAATCGTTATATATGCACAAACTAAAATATAATAATATAACAAAGATAGCCGATCAAAAATAGCTCATTTATCAACAAATATTTTAATAAATAAATACATAAAAAATAAAACTAGAAATAAAAATATATTTTCAATAAATATATAAATATTTTTTTATTAATATATAATAAAAAAATATAAAAGTAATTTCACTCATAAATAGATGAACAGGAATATTTATCAGTAAACTTAATTTTTTATAATTTTATTATAAAAATTAATAATATTGGTTATAGGAAATAAATATGACTTTTAAATAGTTTTATTGAAAACGGATACGGAAAGTGTCAGATATTGTCGAATACGGTGGAATCGGATAGAGAAAGATAATAAAAATCAAATTTGGATGTATCTAATTTACTATCATATTAAATTTGAATAGATATCCATATTGATATTTAAGCGGATACGGATATCGGATATTTTGGATATCCACATTCACATTTCCATCCCTAGTCACTAATCAGTACTTGGTATGGCTGTAGCTTACAGCATGCAAAACTGAAAATAAGCTCTTTATATAGCCACGACTCCTATGTTGCCAATGAATTTAATTTGTTGCGCATCCAAAAGGAATCGAGGCCTTATGCTTGTGTGGAGCCCACCAATTTTGTTTTCTAGGTTTAGGGAGCCACTGTTGCGGGGAGTCCCTGAATCTTTTCTATGTACATCTTGATACGGAAGCCCTCCCTATCTTTGGATGGCGCTGGGTTTGTTGTCCAAAAAAAGAAATAAAGGGATTAAAAGTGGTAGGAACGGTGCTGCCCGGCCGCCTTCCATGCCCCACGGTAGACCGCGCCGCCGCCTGGCCAAGGGGAGCCCTCTGTGCCTCTCTCTCCAGTTATCTACGTCTTCGACCTTCATCAGCCTATGGGCATTTAGGTCATTTACCTAATAAGACTGAGAATCGGCTGAAAACAATCAGGATTGCCAAACACCTGGTGTTAATTTCCCATGCAAATGATTGCATGATATTCTGAAGTCCCTTTACCTTTCAAATAGCTTTGGAAATCTTTCTGTCAATTAAAGCATAAGGTTTTCTTTTGGCTGCTCATGAAAGACCGCCTAAGCACAAGAGAGCTGTTACAAAGGAGAAATATGGATCTCCCATCCTATAATGGTGTCCTGTGTAATGAGAAAAATAGAGAAGCAATGATACATCCCTTCTTGCAATGTGCTTTTGCGCAAGAGTGCTGGAATCTTGTGGGGCCGCAGGTTCCAAATATAAATGATCCATTTCAAATCCTGCATAGTTTTAAAGGGAACATAAAAGAGTCTTTCTTCATGGAGGTAATAATTATCATGATCTGGAGGATATGGATGACCAGAAATGATCTTATATTCAATCAGCAGCAACCATCTCTGGAGGATGTCAAATCAAAGTTCAAACATGAGTTTCCCTTGCTTAAGCATATAGCAAAAAGGAGTTACTTTCTGCTCATAGATATTTGGCTAGACCTGTTTGGCTGATTTTCTCTTTCCTCCTCCTCTCCCCTGCCCCTCCTCTTTTTGCAAATAAATTTTCTTTTCCTTTTTAATATATCCAGTAGGGGCGAGCCCCTCCTGTTTTAAACAAAAACAAAAATTCCCTTGCGGAAAAGTGAAGAAAAGGCATGTTGATTTTACATTTTGCAAAAATTGCACTTGGAAATTACATTTCGATATTGAATGATACAGATATGATGGCAGGCAGCTTTTCCACTACAGGACAATTGCAAACTGATATCGGCACTGAATGATACAAATACGGCGGACAGCGTTTCCACTAGATCGAGGACTATTGCAAACTTATAACGTTGGAGTGGCTAATAATGGCTGCACCACACGTGGCCCAAGTATTCATATTTCTAAAAATTCAATTACCCAACCCCTAGGACACTTGTTGAGGCATAAAGGAGCTTTAACTTGAGTGGATATGGGTGTTTTTTCAAGAGACTTACCCATGAATAGGAGGCACCAAGAATGCATGTGTGAGCTAGCCATTTTGTTAGCTGAGGGTGCACATGGGTTTTTGGCAGGGGAGCGATCCTTGAGGTTAAGTCTTGTGAGCTTAGTGAGTTGGAACGTGATGCATATGACAATTTGTGATTTAGAAATAGCTAGAGGGCTGCCTCAAATCTAGCTAGCTATGAAGCTTGCTAGAACATATTCAATTTCTTTACCGCCATTCGGTTATTAATAATTTGAGTCAATTATATTAAATCCAGTGTGGTCACGAAAGCATAAAGCACGTTTTTGAAACTTTCTATTTCATGAAGAAATACTAGAAATATTTTTTCCAAGACATAATTTGGAAACTTTAGGACTAATGATCAACAGACTAAAGTTCAGTAGTGTATTCTTCAAGGAATAATTGAAGCGCTTTGAAGTATCTGAATGGAAACAAGAAGATCATGCATTCATTGTGCGAGTTTTTTGTTCTCCTGTTTCTTATGTGCCTGTTTGTTTCTTTAGATAATGGAAAGATTATCCGGCTTCACCCTCCTTATCGAGGAGGATCAGACCAACACTATGTACCTATTTGTTGGATGAAAACTATTTTCCTGGAGCCGTGAGGATGCATGCTTTAGTTTGTTTATTGAAATATTAATGCATATGGTCTAGGGTTTTGTTCATGAAACTAATAAAATAATAATTGAAGGTTGAGTATCATTGGCCATGTGATCGTTAATCAGTCGATTGTAGTGTTTGAATAAAATTTTTCTATGTGAAAAGTGATCCTCCTTTGATAAGACCCGAATGAAACAATACTTGTACTGTTTCCAAAAGCCTAAAAGGCATATCTCGAGAATGAGAGATCCGAACCATTGGAGCACACCCTTGACTGTCATACAGATATTTTGTGGTCAACTGTAGTGTGGTGCTTCAGCTATATGTAAATGAATACTGTTAATTAGAACGGTCGTCGTAAGTTACATCATTTGCAGTCATTTGAGCTCTGTGCATGGGTATGCTAAATTAATAAGATTAACTTGAAGTCATTCTATCTCCCTTGAAAGTTTTAGAGTTTTATGCTTGTTTTGGGGAAGGACATGGAGATGCTGAGAAGTTAATAAACCGACTCACTGAGCATCACGAAAAAGAAAGATGGGGCGGCTTGAGCAATTACGAACTATTGCAAAAATAAATAGGAGTAAAGTCCTGGGAGAGCGTCATAATTATGCATGGCTTCAATAGCGCCCTTTGTCCAGTTCTTTATATTGCAAACAGCAGTTCTATTGACACTTTGCATTGCCGTCCAGGCTCTCAAGGGATTCCCTAGGGGTTAGAAAACTTGAATTTGCGTGTTTTATGTAGATGAGAGCTTTTTCTCGAGACTTACCAAAGAATGGGAGGAATCGGAAATGGATGTGTGAGTTAGTCGCATTGTAGTTTTAGCCTCAAAAGAATAACTGTTGGCCTCGGATTTGCAGGGGAGCTTTGTGAGCCCTGTGAGCCTTGTGGCCTCAAAAGAATAACAGCGCTGTGGAGCTGGCCATGCAGGAATGCAGCCTCCGCGAGCCAGGCGTAGTAGAGCTTGGCGAGGTGCTGTAGATTTGCTGCCCTTGATCTGATTTTGTTTTCAGAAAAGTCTGCCTATTTGGATTTTGTGCAGTGCACAGAACGATGCGCAGTGTGCAAGCAAACAACTCAGATTAAGTACCTGGGTTTGCAATCTCTTGTTTTTTTGTTGATTTCTATGGGACCAATTCATGCTCCAATAATCTAAATTATGTTTCACATTCCCAAAATGCATGAATTCCATGCCAATTTCAGAATGGAACATGTATTTCTTGTGTGGGGGGGGGGGATCTAATCACTTTGTGTCTCAATCAGTGAGTAGTTTTTTTGCTGGTACTATTAAGTATATTTTTGTATATTTTGCTTACACTTAGTTCAATTGAGATGGATTTCTAGCATTCAATTTGGATTTGGCTCTGGCAACTGATTTACATGCAAACAATCAAAGAGGAACTTGATCTGTACTTTAGACAATAAAAATTGCTAAACATGATGCAATTGATTTCGAAGATAAATTATTAGAAATGCACAGGTGTAGCAACAAAGGTACGATGCCGTGTAGCAGCACATAAATGAGGAGATTCAAAAAAGCAGCACATAAATGAATGGATTTCCATGACAGACTTTTTTGACTGAGCAGACAGTACGTACTGAGTTATTTAACCAAGAAATGAATCATTTCCCTATCCTAAGGACCTTTCATATTCCAACTATAGTTTACGTTGCAGCTCAGTTCCTCTTAGAGGCAGCGCATATCTTCAGACATCAAGCACCATGAGTCATGGAACTATGCCAGAAAGGTGCCCTTTTGGGAGACAAATAATGTAAGAGTGGGAGGCATCAGGAAACAGGAATACACATTTCACCGGTAATTGACATCAAAGTGGCATCGAAGCTATATAGCTGATTTTCGTGGTGTATTTTATCTCTGTATCTTAGTCTGCACCTCGTAGGCTTGTAGAAAATTCCCTCCACTCGAGTAGCTCGATCAGACTAGTTTTCAATCTTTTGCTAGATTGGATACTTTGATCGTTCAATTAGTGTTTGTTATGCAGTAGAGTATATAGAGCAAGCAGATGTACCAATTGAGGTAGAAGTACAAATTCTTACTGTAGAATTTTTAGAATTAATTTATTGTCAAGAAATTTTTAGAATTAGTTTATTTTGCAAAATAAAAATGTTCTGTCACCTTGTCCTCATCAGGTGCATTTGGAAGTCTCATGATTGATGGGCAACAAACAAGAGGACAACCTTTATTTCATGTTCATGTTAAGATTATATCCTTTTTGTTATTTTCAACAAAACTCAAGACAAATTTTTACCCTGAGTGTTTGCAGTGTGTTCATTTTTTTTGCAATGCATCTGGTGAAAGCAGGGGACCACAAACTGTACATGTCACACCGGAGGTTCAATATGGATTAGTTGTTGTCCATTACATCAGCGTTTGGGGCATTTGCAGTGTTAATTTCCCTCACAAAATAGAAATGGCATATTCATTTTACATTGAACCTGTAAGTTTGTCCTTTTGGAAAAAATGCACTTGTAAAAACGGATTGTTTCGGAAATTAGCTTTTTGGTTGGTTTTTAGGCCTCTATTTAGGTTGTTGTTTCTTTACCTTTTATATTTGTTAGGCTCAATCACGTGTAGGATGTTCCGATTACGCAGTGAAAGCTTTAACCGTCGTACATTGGATTAGCTTAATATTTACAGAGTAAGATTTATATTATCATTGGACATGTTTGCTTTATTTATAGATCCGATCCGATATGGAACACAATCGGCTCTTTACAGCCGCTACCGGGAAACATCCGATGAGCCGATCACGGCTCGGACTAATGTTTATACATGTCTGTGTATGCAGGAAACTAATATATAACACCTTTCTGGTCAGGTACAAGGTCAGGTGGCATGCCTAGCGACTTCGAAGCTAGGATGTGTGCCGGATCTCGGGCCGTTGACCGAGGGACCGGGGCCCACCAGCAGTCCCGAGAGCCTCCCGGCTCCTCGTGTTGCCTGTCGTTGCTCGCCAGCGGGTTTTGACCGACAACACATTCTGGCACGCCCAATGGGACCATCGTCGCTATCTTCATCATCTTCATCAACTTTGTCATCTTCTTCGACTCCATCGACTGCTGTTGATGGGATGGCAAGGGATGAACCGATCACCTACGAGGAACTGTCTGCTGAACATAAGCAGAGATATGATGAGATTAAGGCTGAATTCGAAGCCGATCTCATCGGCTCTTTCGAGAGGACCCGCCACCACGGCGTCAGGTGGAAGGGGTTTTCACCCGAAAGCGCCCTTGATGGAGTGGATCTGTCCACCCCATCGGAGGACTGTACCAGAGCTCTACGGCAAGAAGTAAACTACGCGGTGACCCACTCGCTACACCGATACTCTGAGAGCTTGGTTAACGTTTTCAAGCGTGTTGCCCTGCGTGTGGTCCAGAAAGTTATGAAGCATCAACACTCTCCAACGGGACCTACCTTGGGGAGTCATAAAGGGGAATTGCCGTTCCAAGCTAGGCCACCACTGTCTTATGCGCTCGCGACTGTGGAAACACATGGCTCTCCGGCCTACATGGTTTACAAGGTGGGAGGTGATCCTGTGGATCACCAGTTCTTCAGCAAGCCACCCAGGGAGATCCCGCATGGATATATGTGTGCTTATATACCGGATAGCAGTAATCCGGTACATTCAGCACAGAGGGCAGTTGGAGGAGTTTCTGGAGTGGATGCAGATAAACAAGCATGGCTGGCAGCCTATGCCACCGGACCGAGTCGCGATAGTGCGCACTCGGCCCCAGGATCACAGACGGCGGAGCAGATCAGTGCCATTCTGAGAGATCAGTTTGGCATTCTACCAAAGAGGAGAACGATCGGCTATACCAAGCCATATCCTAGTGATTACGATCTAATTCCCTTACCGCCTAAGTATCGGCTTCTTGAATTTACCAAGTTCAGTGGAGTGGAAAGGTTCTAGCTCTATTGAGCACGTGAGCCGAAACTTAGCACAACTAGGGATGATCTCGGTATCGGATCCTTTGTGAGTAAGGTCTTTCTCGCAATCTCTCACAGGGTTAGCCTTTGGGTGGTACACATCATTAGGCCCTGATTCGATCCGCAACTGGAAGCAGCTGGAGGAGCAATTCCATATTCAGTATCATTCGCAAGCTGCAGAAGCAGGAATTGCCGACTTAGCACAAGTGCGGCAGAAGCACGGGGAAACTGTGGCGGAATATATCCGACGCTTCAGAGAAGTGAAGAACCGATGCTACTCGACACGGATTTCAGAGAAGAAGGCAGTCGAGTTGGCATCTTTCGGATTACTGAAGCCGAATAGAGATCTAGCTTTCCAGTTGGAGTTTAACTCTTTGGCGCATTTGGTGCAGAAGCTAACAACGCATGAGCAACACCACCTAGAGCTATATCAAGATAAGTTCAAGCGTGAAGTAGCATTGGTCGACACAGAGGAAGCTGAAGACTCTGGGGATGAACAGGAGGTGGCAGTTGCAGAATGGACTCTGGGGGCAAACCCTGTGTCCTATAAATGGGTGAAACAAACAGGGCCTACGAAAGGATTCGACTTCGACGTGAGCAAAGTTGAACAGATATTCGATCTGTTATTAAAAGAAAAGCAGTTGAAGTTTCCGGAAGGATATAAGCCTCCTACAGCGCTGGAACTGAAGGGGAGATCGTATTGCAAGTGGCATGACTCTTTCACCCACAGCACAAGCGATTGCAAGGAGCTTCGTCGGCAGATTCAATCCGCTATCGAACAAGGCCAATTGATCTTGGGCCAAACTGCCATGAAGGTCGATACCCAGCCTTCCCTAGTGTGAACATGGTGGAGGGTTATGACCGGTCTGCAAGGCGGCAGCTAGATTTCGCGCTCGGCATCAACATGGTGGGGTTAGCGTCATGCTGCCAAACCAAGGATAAAGAGGCTGATCCTAGCGATCGGCGCCAAAAAGAAGAAAAAGTTTATGTCACAGAAGAACAAGTGAGGCATGTCAGGAATCAGCGGCCGACTTCTTCTGATCTTCTCAAGAAGTACGAGTACCAGTACCAGCAGCATCTCCGGCGAGAATCGGAGGAAGAAGAACACGAGCGTCGTACTAGGAAGCGTTTGAAGAAACATGAAGACGCGCGTGATCATTGGCATTGCCCGTTCTTCAGGTACTGTTGGGATTCTGGTATGAGTCGATTGTCTACTACTAGAGACTGCCCAGAGTGCGGACCCGTGAAACCAGATGCAAAGGGGGTCTCGATTTTCCGGCATTTGGGACCCGTTCCAACTCTGCAAGAGTAGGTTCGATTGCCACAAAGGAGGGTGGACCTTGATGAAGAAAAAGACAAGTATCATCGTCCGTGATGGTGCCCTGATGGACTCAATCATTCTTAGAAGCGCAGAGTTCAGCGGTTGCGCAGCTTGGAAGGAGCCAAGGCTAGATATCTTGAGTCATTAAGGAAGGCGCGCCCGGATTTGGCGGAACAGGTCCACCATGTGCAGAAAAGGGAATTGCGCCCTCCCAGGAAGGAGTGGCGGCCGAAGTCGACAAGAGCCGATGTGAGGACATCAGCTGATATGCATATGGTGTTTGTGCTCCCTGCAGAATTCCACGCTCGAGCCCATGAGTCGACGTCAGTAGCCCAACTTGACTTGGGGCCCTGGCTGGTAATATTTGAGAAGCCGCAAGCTAAGAATTACAAGCATTTGAAGGCTTTAGATCTCAAGGGGTACATAAACGGCCAGCCCGTTAATAAGATGTTGGTGGACACAGGAGCGGCAGTTAACATTATGCTGTACTCAGTTCTACACCGCTTGGGGCAGTCCACCGGAGATTTGATCAAGACTAACGTCACGCTAAGTGACTTCAACGGGCAGACCACAGAAGCTCAAGGCGTCCTCAGTGTGGATCTGACCATCGGAAACAAGACCGTCCTGACCTCTTTCTTCATCGTCAATAGCAAGAGCACATACAACGTCCTACTTGGCAGAGATTGGATTCATACCAACTGTTGCAGCCCTTCCACAATGCATCAGTGTCTAATCCAGTGGGATGGAGATGAGGTAGAGGTGGTTCATGCAGATGACTCGATTGAGATTTCACATGCTGCTATGAGCATTTGGGATGCGGAGGACCAGGAGCCAATCTTAGGGATGAGTTTGGAAGGCTGCGATCGCATTGAAGCTACAAAAAAATGGGGTGAGGCTGGTCTTATCCACTGGCCTTACAAAGTAGAGGAGTTGCAAGGAATAAGCCGCTCTAGCGCATTTGTTGAGGCCGATTCCCGCGATCAGCCCCAAAAAATAAAGTACAAACCTTTGATGTCAAGTATTTTACATAGTCATAGCCGTTATAGAAAGGCCCGCTTTGACAGTCGGCCTTACTCTTTTTGTAAAGACTTGAAAGACAATGGAAGACATGGAGCGGCCGATCTCGATGATCGGCCAAGATTCTTTTTACCATCTTCTTTGTCCATCTGTAGTGTTGACTTAATAGATGATGGGAAACTAGGATATGGGTTCACATTGGCTGACGAGCTCAAGGAAATAGATATTGGTCCTGGGGATAAGCCACGGCCAATGTTTGTTAGCAAGAAATTACGCCCATGTTTGCGAGAGCTGATGATAGCTTCACTAAAAGAATATGCATACTGCTTCGCCTGGGATTACACAGAGATGCCTGGGTTGGATAGACGCATAGTTGAGCATCGGCTCCCTCTCAAAAGCGGATTTCGACCGTTCCAGCAACGAGCACGACAGATGAAGGCTAAGGTCCTGGTCGAAGTGAAAAAGGAAGTGGAGAAAATGCTAGAAGCAGGATTTATCAGGCTTTGCGGGTATGCCGAGTGGATTTCAAGTGTTGTACCTATACAGAAGAAGGACGGCCGATGGCGAGTCTACGTGGACTTCAGAGACCTCAACAGAGACACTCCAAAGGATGAGTATCCAATGCCTGTTGCAGAGACGTTGATCAATGCGGCTGCTGGTCAAAAAATCTTGAGTTTCATGGATGGCAACATTGGTTATAACCAGATTTTTATGGCCCCCGAGGATATACACAAAACTGCATTCAGAGTACCTGGAGCAGTGGGTCTGTTCGAGTATGTGGTTATGACCTTTGGTTTGAAGAATGCCGGCGCTACGTATCAGCGTGCCATGAACTACATCTTTCATGACTTGATCAGTAAATTGGTGGAAATTTATATTGATGATATCTTGGTGAAGTCTGTGTCAGTTGAAGGACACTGGGAAGACTTACGGCAGGTTCTGGAATGAACTAGAAGGTTTGGGCTTAGAATGAATCCGAAGAAGTGCGCTTTTGGCATATCGGCCGGTCAGTTTTGGGTTTTTTGGTTCATGAAAGAGGAATCGAGATTGGCCTAAAAAGTCAGGAAGCCATGCGCACCATGGTGCCACCTACTACAAAAAGGGAGCTCCAGCAGCTCATTGGTAAAATTAACTTTGTTAGAAGGTTTATTTTCAATCTTTCTGGGCGGATTGAGCCTTTTATGGAGTTGGTAAAAATTAAAGCCAATGAAGAATTTCACTGGGGGGTAGAGCAGCAACAGGCATTTGAAGAGATTAAGGAGTATTTGTCAAAACCACCTGTGCTTGTTCCACCCCAACAAGATAGGCCATTTTACGTATACCTATCAGTCGGTGACACCTCCATCGCGTCGGTAGTGATACAGGTGAATGACAATAAAGAAAGGGTTGTATTCTACCTCAGCAGAAGGATGCTGGACACGGAGACAAGGTATCCTGATATCGAAAAGTTATACCTTTATCTATTCTTTACATGCACCAAACTTCATCATATCCTACTATTAGCCGAGATAATCATTATCTGCAAATCCGATGTCATAAAGCACATGCTATCGGCTCCTGTGTTGAAAGGCCGATTGGGAAAATGGATGTTTGCATTGTCAGAGTTCGATATCCGATATCAACCCGCGAAGGCGGTCAAAGGTCAAGCATTAGCGGATCTTATTGCAGAGAGGGTTAGTACTAATATAGCAGTACTTTTCGTACGAGCATGGGCCATGTACTTTGACGGGTCGGTTTGTGGAGATGGATGTGGCATCGGTATCTTGCTGGTATCGCCTTGGGGGGCCACGTATTCTTTTTCAATTAGATTGCATACCGCTTGCACCAATAACCTCGCATAATATGAAGCGGTAGGTAGACGTATGGAATTGCTTCTGGAGGCTGGGGCTGAAGCAGTAGAGATTTTTGGAGACTTGAAATTGGTAATCTCATAGCTCACAGAAGATTACAGATGTGAGAGCGAGTTGCTTTTCCCGCTATGGGTACAGTGTCAAGAGCTGATGACCCAGCTCAGGTATATAAATTTCTACTGGATACCGAGGGCTCGGAATTTGGAGGCCAATGATTTGGCACAGCTGGCTTCAGGGTACAAGGCTGTAGCAGGCGGAACCGATCATCAGGTGCACCTACTGGACCAGGGAGATTGGAGAGCCGATATCTTCAATTACTTGAAGGATTCGGCTCGGGGGGCACCCAAGAGGATACACTATAAAGCCATGAGATATATCTTGATAGGGGACGACATGTTTTACAGGACTTTAGAAGGACTGCTGCTTAAATGCCTGGGGCCGGTTGAGTCCAATCAGCTCTTACATGAAGTCCATGAAGGAACTTGTGGGACTCATCAATCGGCTGACAAGATGAAGTGGCTGATTAGACGATCAAGGTACTATTGGCCCACCATGCTTGAAGATTGTTTTAAGTATTATAAAGGATGTCAAGTGTGTCAGAGGTTCGGGAAGATTCAGATGGTACCAGCGTTAGTGATAAACCCCATTATTAAACCATGGCCGTTCAGAGGCTGGGGCATGGACATGATCGGCAAAATTAATCCTCCATCCAGCAAAGGCCACCAATTCATTTTGGCCATCACAGACTACTTTACCAAGTGGGTAGAAGCGATCCCTGGAAGTCGGTAGCATCCAGAGATGTTATTCAGTTCATCAAAGAACATGTCATTCATAGGTTCGGGATCCCTCAGACCATTACAACAAATGGGGGTTCGATCTTTATTTCAGAGGAATTCAAGAAATTTGCCGCCGACATGGGCATCAAGTTGATCAGGTCATCTCCATATTATGCTCAAGCAAATGGACAAGCTCAAGCATCCAATCATAGCCTCATCAAGTTGATCAAGAGAAAGATTGATGAGTATCCTAGGCGTGGGCATGAGGTCTTATCAGAGGCATTGTGGGCATACCGTATATCTTGCCATGGGGCGATGAAAACTTCCCCTTATCACCTAGTGTATGGGCAAGAGGCTGTTTTACCATGGGAAATTAAGGCCGGCTCGAGGCGCGTAGAGTTCCAGAATGACTTAACAGCTGAAGAGTTTGCAACTCTGATGAATGATAATGTTGAGGACATCATGGAGCTCAGGTTTTGGTCACTTGAGAAGATCAAAGAAAATAAGGCCAAAGTAGACTGCGTGTACAATAAGAAGGTCAAGCTGAAGGAATTCCAAGTGGGAGATCTGGTTTGGGAAGCAGTACTGCCATTGGGAACTAAAGGCGCAGCGTATAGCAAGTGGTCCCCAAACTGGCACGGGCCGTATAGGGTTGACCAAGTCCTATCTGGGAATGCATATATGCTTGAAGAATTAGACGGCGTCAAGTTCCCGGTGGCGGTCAACAGTCAGCATCTCAAGAGATACTTCCCGAGTATGGGGGATGGTGAGCGGTAAAGCCGATGTTGTACGTTAGGCTGTAAGCCGATGTGACCAATGGGCCTGGATAAGGGAGTGCCGAAGCTGTGCGGAAGGGTACAAACCGACAGGACTCGATGGCCTGTGTATGCGAAACTGGTAACGTGTGCCAAAATAAGAGCAAGGAAAGAAGGCCGATGCATGCAGTCAGCCCACATATATAAAGAAAAGCATTTCATGCCCAACACACTAAGTTGACAGAATAGCCGATGTGCGACCATCGACTCTAGGGTTTTTTAAAGTACCCAACACATTGGGACCATCGAACAGCCGATGTGTGACCATCGACTTTAGAGTTTAAAATGTACACATACAAGTTTATCTATTAAAGAAGCAAGTCCGCTGAAGAAATTCGTCGATGGCAATGATGGCCTCGAGATGGACACGATCAACTTCAGCAATCACTGCTTCATCTTCTGCGTCCACTCATGGCATCACCTGCTTACTGAGAGCACTCAGCTCGGCCAGATCCACCTTCAGTTGAGCGGTCAGGACTTCTGCTTCCCGTTTGGAGGTTGCAATAAGGTCTTTTTCTTCTTGGATGCGCTGCTCGATAGCCCGGACTCTAGCTTTGAGGTCTTCTAAGTCCTTCTCCAGAAGAAGAAGCCATTGAGTGGGAGCAGATGTGTCAGCCTTGGCGTCCAGAATAGCTTTCTTCTCGTTAATCGACCGGCACCTCTCGGCAATGTTGGCCTTCAAGGGGGTTTGAGAGCGACGGGTCTCAATCCTACGATGAGCTTGTGCTACTCTTGTCCAAAAGGAAGGGAGGTGCCCGGTTGGTAAGAGCTTGAATTGAAGAGCCACGGGAAGCTGAGAGTTGATCTTCTCGAGAATCTGCCTTACCGCACTGGAACGCTGGACCAGGGCGTCGATCGAAGCTGACAGAAGGTCCTTCACACAGAGAAGCTGACTGGCGACTCTGGTCGAATCCGGTTGGGGATCATCGGCTTCTAATATGGCCGATCCAATGGATGCAGGATCAAATGCAAGCAATTCCGAGAGGTTCAGACCCTGAAGGGAAACATGTGAGTAGAGCAGCACAGAAAAGAACAAAAATGATCTGGGGGTAAGACATACCTGTCTTGGGAGGGAAGTAGCGACAGCCGATGAAGAAGCAATTGGCTCCTGAAGGCGCATCCCTTCTGGAGGAGGAACGTTGATAGCGGGAGGAGCGAAGGTCGGCTCTCGAGGGTTCACCCTTTTAGAAGGAGGAGCGACAGCCGATGAAGCAGCGGTTGGCTCTTGCAGGCGTGCCCCTTTCGAAGGAAGATTGGCATGTGTCATGGCAACAGCTGGCCTCTCCAGAGAGGAGCCAACGACCGACGCGGCCACAACCGGCTCCTGCAGACCTTGAGGGGTGACCGGAGCATCAATCAGCACCGTAGGGCCTTCCAGAGCTGATTGGTCAGGATCCTGAAGGGTAACCAGAGCATTGACAGGCACTTCCATGTCCTTTGGAACTTCTGAAGCTGAGTCTTTTTGGCATGGGGGTTCCTCCCCACTGGAAATGTCCACGACGATGGGCTGCAAGAAAAGGGAGTGTAATCGGGAAGGATGTACATGAGCAGAAGGTCAATTACGAAAGAGGTGATCCAAACCTGGCTAGCAACCGGAGCTTCCTGACTGGTGGAAGATGGCCCAGCTGCTTTTCGGATTTTCCTGACAAGTACCTTCCTCATCTTAGCATGAGCCCGGGGGGCAACAACGTCAGAAGATCGTCTCCGCTGGAGTTGCATGATGCTTTTTGAAGGGGGAGGTGCGTTTTTGCCAAAGAGAACCACAGGGGCAATTGGCAAGAACTGGAAGATAGATCCATCATCATTCTTGGGCTCCGGGCCATCCTCCTGCTGCAAAAGAGTAAATGGAATCAGGAAAGGATTCAGCGAAGTCAAAAGGAGAAACGATGGGCGGACGGTAATACCTCTCCTTCAGGGACTTCATACTCACCATAAACTTGCTGCAGCATTGGCCCCAGGGCTCTCTGAAAAATATGAGTCTTCCACATCAACCACCAGTCCTCGAAGCCGACAGCCGAAGAAATGAAGGCGAGGTCAGCAGGAATTGGGATGAAAAGGTCTAAAAACAGACTGTAGCATCTTTGGGTGGTGACGGCGTCAGGAAGGTCTACCCTGTTTGATGTCAAATGATGAAGGAGGAAGTGTGGAGGAACTTGCCCAAGACCAAATTGCCGGGCTGCTACAACCGGCTGGTAAAATTCGTATCCCGGTTTGATGATCCGGTTGGAAGTGCTCATGCCGACTGGAAGGAGGCAAGGGCGAATCATGATAGAATACAGGCGCCGGGTCTCGATATCGTTGGCGAAGTCAGCCAATCGGAACAAGGCTGGGTTCTCAAAGATTTTAGACTCAGCATAGGGGAGGAAGATTGGGTTGTCCAGGCCTTTGTAAAAAAATTCTAAACCATCGTGAGGCATCTGAAGGATTCAACTTGCCGCCAAGGAGACTGTACAAGGCCTGGCCGAAGCTGGTGCATCGGATTTGCCTCCCACTTTGGTCCAGAAAAGAGTTGTTAGCCAGAGAGGGGAAGTTTGGGATGAAATCTTGAAAGTAAAGGTGAGCCCACAGCTGGATGAAGCACCAGGGACCACCAGTCCTAAGTTTTTTCTAGGAAAGGGGGCTCAAGGACATCAGATGAAGGTATCTGTGGATTTCTCCAAGGAATAATTTACCAAGACCAATAGTATGACCTTTGTCCAGCTCATACGCCAGAGGAAGATAGTTCTTGGTTGGAGCAAGTGAAGGACCACAGAAAAGAAAGTGTTCTAGCCAGAGATTCAAGAAGGCTGTGTGTTCCTTCTCTATCACAGGCCCTTTTGTTTTCAGGTGTTGGTTCAGATATGTGCCCCAGTTCGTGCACTCTGCTTTGGAAGACAGTTTGAAAGGAACTTCAGATAGTATATAAGCAGAGGGACAGGTTGATGAGATGTCTAGACCAGTGATCATCACAACGTCTAGAAGGGTTGGAGTCATTGGACCATGTCCAAAGAGAAAACAGTTTAAGGCATCGGACCAAAAATAGCCGATGGTCTTCAGAAGGTTCTCATCCTTTTCGAGAGGGGAAAGAGATAGAGACAGAGTATCAGCTATCCCTATGGATTCCCATATAGGCTGGTAGATGTTCGCCACTCTATTATACCAAGCTACCCAGCCCTCAGGAGGATTCGGCCAAGCACGAAGGCTATTGGACCAGGAGTCTAGATCTATATTTTGGTTCACGAATGGGATTCGATTAGCCTCACAAGAAATTAGATCTATGGGCTTCTCGTAAGAACGGGGCCCAAGGCACAAAGAATTGGGGGAAGAAGGATGCGGTAAGAGGATATCGGAAGCCTGAAAAAACCCACGAAAGATAAAGTAATTGAAGAGGGGTCATTTAACAGCGCAAGGAATCTTGTGATTACTGCATTAAATTAATAGAGGTTAGAGTTTTACCTTCAGACCCAAGACATTTGCGCCAGTGTTCGAAGACTCCGCCATTGGGAACCTTGACGAAGTCGAGAACTTGGGGAATAGATCTAGGGTTGGCAGCGCAAGATTAAGCGCGTATTCTGAGGCTCAAGGGAGAATTTTGTGGCTAGGGTTTATGAGCAAAGCGGTTTTGGAAAGTAACTTGATTTGGGGAATCTTCAGAGATCTATTTGGGAGAAAGATCTGGATTCAGGCGGAGAATGAAATGAATTGAAGAACCGGTTCCAATCCGGATCGGCGTATTTTGAGGAAGGGAACCGATGCGTTGCCATCGGCTTTTTGTGGATCGTTTTGTTTAAAGAAATCATGGTCGGAAAAGAGGATTTTATTTACAACGAGGGAGTAAGTACAAAAGAGGAGCCGATTGCTTCTAGAGCCGATCTATCGGTTTAGTGCTATAGTTTACCACCAGTAGACGCTGGAGGTCTTGCGGCGCTTGGTCGGCAGAGCCGTGCTGACGTCACTATCGTCGCCACTGCTGTTGCTGTTGCTATCGTCGTCTCCGCTGCTGCTGCTGGTGAAGCTGACATCATCTTCGGTTTCTTTGTTGTCCTCAGCGGCATCGTCTGATGACCCGCCAAGGAAGAAGTTTCCTATTACCGAATCTTCCTCAGTTGAGGAGGAATCGGCCTTTTCTTCTGAAGAAGGGAGCTCTTCTTCCCAGGATGCATCGTCTTTGTCATCTTCCTCCAGCTTGGCTCCAAGGAGTAGCATGAGATCTTCGCCGTCGGTTAGGGATTCGTCATCCTCCGACCAGGATTCGAAGTCCCATTCCCCTGCATCCTAATGTAGGGGGGCAAGGATCTCGTAGGCGGCTATCGGATCATATTCTGGAGTAGGCTCTCAGGAGGATTCAGATTCAAAGGAAATAGCGGAAGAGGTAGAGGAAGAGGAAGAAGCCATTGCAAGAGGAAGAAAGATTGGTTTAGATGTGGTTGCCAATGACTGAAGAAAGAAGACGATTAAGAAAATTGTCGGGGGTAGGTTTATAAAGGCAAAGTGGCAGGTGAATCGGCAACATAACGGTTTCCTAGGAGCCTGATGCAGAGCGGTCACATCCCCTGGAAGTTGAAGAGGCACGTCTGTACGGATTTCAGAAGTCGAAGAGACGAGGCGATTAAAGAGGAAATGGTTTCGGAATTATTATTACCGAAACCAGGGGGCATGTGTTATCACCATAATTTAGGCAGGCCGGAAAGTGGACCATGGAGCAAGATGGGTTTGAAGGATAGTTATAATGGGCTTGCGAATCGGACCCTATGCAGGTGTTTTGGGCCCACATGGCCGTGTATCTAGATAGGTATGTATGTATAAACAGTTTAGATAGAGATAGTTAAGATTTGTGTCGTGTTTGGTTAGGAAAGGAAAGTCTACGGACTATAAATATGTATCTTGGGTATCAATAAAAGAATCAATCATTCACCAACAACTCTCGGCGCATCGCCTCCCCTGTTCTAGGGTTTCTCGGGTAAATGCCGTGCAGCCCCGACCACGCCCTGCATGATCGGGGCAGCATCGTCCCTGCTTATCCACCTTTTTGTGTTTCTCATTTTGAAGCATTGTTGATAGCGAGTAGCACTAGTTATCTTAACGTGTATAGAGTAACATCAGTCTTTCCATGCTTTAATCGTGCATCGTTTGTTACCTATAAGCGTTTAGCTGTCATTGTGCCCGAACTCGGGTGTGAAGGCAGCATCTTGCTCTGTTTTGGTTTAGTAGATCCAATCTATTATGGTTAGTCTCTATTTATCAAAGATTTAGTTTAATATCTGCATGTTTAGGCCCTGCAAATGGGTTGAAAGTTCCGGCAGTATGCTTGGTATCTTGTAATAGCTTAAAAAGGGATTTTTCCGGAAATCGGCTTTTTGGTTGGTTTTTAGGCCTCTATTTAGGTTGTTGTTTCATTACCTTTTGTATTTGTTAGGCTCAATCACGTGTAGGATGTTCCGATTACGCAGTGAAAGTTTTAACCGTCGTAGATTGGATTAGCTTAATGTTTACGGAGTAAGATTTATATTATCATTGGACGTGTTTGCTTTATTTATAGATCCGATCCGGTATTGAACACAATCGGCTCTTTACAGCCGATACCGGGAAACATCCAATGAGCCAATCACGGCTCGGACTAATGTTTATACGTGTCTGTGTATGCAGAAAACTAGCATATAACACCGTCCTGATCAGGTACAAGGTCAGATGGCACGCCTAGCGACTCCGAAGCCAGGACGTGTGCCGGATCTCGGACCGTTGACCAAGGGACCGGGGCCCACCAGCAGTCCCGGGAGCCTCCCGGCTCCTCGTGTTGCCTGTCGCTGCTCGCGGGCGGGTTTTGACCGACAACAGTTTGTAAGGGTCGGTTTCCACCTCCGCAAGGGAAGGAAATCAAGATAGTGGAGGCCCATGGTGTGCTTGTGTAGCGCCTTGGCGGAGAGGCTTTGCGGCGCTCCTCAACGGAGAGTAGGATTCACTAAGCTTGTGTAGAAAATGCAGTGAATCCGAACTTCGGTAAAAATCCTAGTGTCAATTGTGTTCGATTTTATCTTGTACATTTGAGCAGCTCTCCATTGAACACTTTTGTTCTTGGAGAGATTATTGTTTTTGTAATTACAGGGATTGTGTGGACCTGCTCCAGAAACTCCACTTAGCCTATTCTACATCTGGGGTTTGAACTTGTAACTATTTACTCGCACTAGATTTACTGTCTTCACTCTTCTCTATGTGAACCTGGAAGTTTCGGTTTGTAGAACCTAGAAGTTCCGAGTTCATCTGCTATCTTGCTTAAATTTGGAAGCTCCGGATTTGCTAACCCGGAAGTTCCGGGTTTGGTAGGCAGTGAATTTTATCCACTGATTTGGAGTGAAAATTTTTAGGTGCGCCTATTCACCCCCCTCTAAGCGACATCACGGTCCTTTCATATCCCTTGCCGCTCGCAAGGATTCTTCTAGCACCAAATACTGGAGGGACCACCGGCTCCGTCGGGAGGACACACTCAGGCTAAGAGCAACTCCATTATAAAAGACAAGGCTCACCCACGACTCAGGGTTTGGATGAGTTCAAGAATGGGGCTCCGAGGCCTCCATTTATAGCCACCGGGGAACCTCCCTGTCTCGCAAGCCAGCCTCGCCGCATGGCACGCATCTCTGCCTCAAAAGGATCAAAACCCTCATGGGGGAAATAGGGAGAAACCCCTCCACAGCAGGCTGACATGATGGGTCGAGCAGACCTCGATATTCCGCGCTGAAGACACACAGCTGGTGCCGCTACGGTGCACTTGTGACACAGACTGATCAGGGCAACCCCAATTGACTCGCGGTCACAAGGGGGGATCTCTTGTACGCTGCGTCTCTCTGCGGATGAGACAGAGCGATGTGACTCCTCACCCAGGGCAAAGATACAGCACAGCAAGAAATAGCGTCTTCATGATTAAACAAATCAAGCCGCTCGGGGGCCTCTGACGGGTCCAGGGATCCGGGGTCCCCAGCGGGCTCACTTCTCATTGATCGGTCCAAAGCCGCACCTGGAACAAGCGCCCATCTGCATGAGATGACAACTTCATCTGGGCCGCCTCGGTCTGCAACTCCAACTGACAACACGGTCGGGATGACTAAGGTCTATGTCCCCGAGTGTATGAATGATCAGAGGCCGGGTCCGTACCAAGGCTCGAACCGAGGACTCTGACTGGGCTCCGCCTTGCACATGCCCACCTCCCCGACCGGCAGGCTGGTCGGGAGGCCAGGCTTGGCGTACCAACAGGCCCCAGGAATAGGTGCGGAGGATAAGGATGAGCCTTGGGGTCAACTTATCATACACAGCCAACCACTCCCTCCACGGGGGGTCACAGTCCCACCAGCCATGGAAGCCGGCCGGCACTATTCTACCTTCCCATCCTTGCGAAGGGATGGAGCGCAATGTCATCATGATTCGGCGGACACGTCTCCATCACGATGGAATGACAAGGCATGGCGCCAGGGATGGGGTGTGACTGCCATGTTGTACCTATCAGCACGGGCTCGCGCCACCTCCCCCCACAACCGATGGAGTATGACGCACAGGGTCGAGATGGGACAACCACTCCATGACATAGGATTTGGATGGTGGATGACGGAGGACTCCGACTGACAGAGTTGGCGGACCCGACTGACAGAGTTGACGACCCTGACCGACGAGGCTAGGAACTCTTTCTCCACCAATCGTTTTCTACCCGTAATTCCCCCTATAAAAGCTGACCCCCCTTGGGCTATAAAAGGGAGGGTCAGCCGCCTAGGCAAAGAACATCTTCAACTGGCAGACAATGCACCATATCTCCGGTTCGAAAGCTTGTAACTCCCCAATTCTCACGAGCACCTGGGCTCAAGCAATACATCCAACTGACCCCCGATTGGACGTAGGATATGATTGTCTGAACCAGTATAAATCTTGAGTCATTGCGTGCTAGACCATATCCGATTACGACGCACGATACACGCTTCGAGTAGGTTTAACTGCCAGCCAATTTCGGAATCGACACTTTTAATAATGACATAATTGGATAATTTATATGCAAATTTAGGGGGTTATTTGCATTATTTTTATAATGGTATATATGGGTAATTTACACGAATATTAAGGGGTTACTTTAATTTTTTTATAACGGCAAAGATGGGTAATTTAGATACATGTTTAGGGAGTTACTTTAGTCTATTTTCATAATAGTTGAGGTGGTAATATATTAGGAAAGATAATAGATCCAATAACTATTATGATTAGAGTTGTCGGATTGATGGTCGGATATTTCTAATTTTTGTGAGAATTTCTAGAATTTCTCTATTTTTTAGAGTGTCCACTTAGGATCTTAGGTGGCTTCACGTGCCTCCAATTAATAATAGTAAGTCGGTTCCTTGAGAGACATATCGAAGAATGGGAGGCACCAAGTATGTTGTCAGGCCCGGGGCCTCGGGACTGCCCACAAGGTGCACGTATTCTAGGATAAGGGATGGGGCATGGACCATACCCTACATCTGTTGTAACTACTCGGGTACGAGTAGGACTAGTCAGAAATAGAAGAAAACTACCCAAGTAGTAGGACTTTTAAGCTAGTATCGAGCTATAATTTCCATGTAATCTTATCCCCCGGACTATATAAAGCCAGGCAGGGATCCCCTCCAAACAATCCACATCTAAGGCAATACAAAACATCATACCGGACGTAAGGTATTACGCTCTCGGCGGCCCGAATCTTTCTAAATCTTTGTGTTCCTTGCACTTTCGAGTTCTAGATCTTAGCGACGCCCCAGCTACAACCTACCACCTCAGGGGTATCCTTCGGTGGGCTTGGCGGTAAAACACCAACACGTGGCACGCTAGGTAAGAGTGATCATCGACGATCACTAGGCTAGCTGGATGGCAGTAATCAATAATCGGGTGAGTCGTTCTTAATGTGGTCTTCTAATCAATCTGCTCTTGGATTTTATAAAATCATAGATTGGTTTTATTTTTCCGGTTCGAAACCTGCGGTGCGGCGGCTCGACGATCCCTGTTGCGACTACACCGAAATCTGAGCGGCCATGCCTAGGGAAGGAATTCCTACTTGTCCGTAATGGGAGACGTGGCCAGACACGTTAGCTGGCGTTGCGGCCGCACCCGATCATCGAAGACGGTGTTGTTCCTGTCTACAAAAAGCATGGATCAGCATATATACATGCATATGTGTGCACACAGTACACATTTTGTTGCAAGCCTATGCATGCATGCTTGACGTCGGCCCATACAAAGAAAACAAGAATACTACGTGATCTACGAGGTCACACAAGCAAGCTAATAGTACGGAGAAGCAACGAGGAAGGAGATGGTGTCCAGACTTTGTACGAGCTGCTACACCTACGTGTACATATCCACCACGAGGGCACTCGGCGCTCGGCGTCGCAACGCAAGACTTTACTTCGCTCGAGCCTCGCATCGTACAATGGTTTCAACGAGCATCATCACGCGGAGCACGCCGTCAGTTTGGCCACGACGAGCCTTCTTATTTTGACTACTCATCTCGACGACTACAGAACTAGTCGGAAGCGAACCTCCCACCGTCAATAACTAGTCAGAATCAACTCTGACTAGCCGAGCTTCATCAATAAACCGTCTTGGCTCCATCGACGAGTGCTACAATTTCATTGATAAATCATTGATAAATCGCCCACGAATCAAGCTAAGTCATGCTTTAATATTTTTCTAAATATCCTTTATATCTCTGGACATTAACCATATGCCTCTGCGGTCACACCATAATTGCGTTCCCGACTACCCATGCAGCTCCGGGTTTGTAGTCGAGACTACACCTAACGGGTATATGATATGCGCTCCAGGAGCATTCTATTTTTTCACGCAGCGCGGACTGCTCTAGTTTTCTCTTAACGGTCGCTAAAATACCCGGCTAGCAAACGCTTTAATCCATGAGACCTTGACTCTTGCGTACACCTATGTTCCTACGCATGCATGCAGCCATGCTCCCTGCGCTGTGGGCTACAGGTATCAAGGATCAGGTGCTTAAATCTAATGGGGCTATCTAGCTGGAAAAATTATGTGACCTAGCAAGAGTAAGATGTGAAAAATTTTACATGCATTTTACAATGCTAGGATTCACTTTAGACTCGATATCATGTATATCAGTTACAATATATTTTTTTTGTTACCATGCCGCCGGGTGAGTTATGCTCCCGAGAGCTATCTTTTTTGGCCACCACTCAGCATGCTTTCGGCAGCTCGTCTAGCTCTCATGCTCGGGGGCTGGGTGTGACAAGCCACTCAACATGCCTTCGGTGACTCGTCTAGCTCCCCTCGGGGCTGGGCACAACAAGGCACTCAGCGTGCTTGTGACAGCTTGTCTAGCTCCCATGCTCAGGGCTAGGTGCAAGAAATAACTCGGCGTATCCCATGCGACTCGTCTGGCTCCCATGCTCGGGGGCCATGCGCGAGAAGAGTTTATTTTGGAGTAAGATTGGATTTGGACGGTAATTTGGGGCTTCTTTGGGGAAGTTATTTGTTTAACCATTTTCTCATGTTAGGGATCTCATTGCGAAAAAGGGTTTTTAGAATTTTTGAACCAATTTGCCTACTTTAACCATCAATTCAAATTCATGACTTATTTTACGATGCATGCCTCGATCTTTTGGATCTTTTTTCCAAACTATAGGATTTGGATTCAAGGTTCGGGGGCTGCGGGACACATATCATCCAAGACTTATTTTTTAAATTTATTTGGAAGATAAGGAGAACAAGATTCCAGACTAATTTGATCTTATCCTAATTCTTCGATTCAACGTAAACCTCGGGAGGCTGCTCCATATGGAGTGCGACTTTCATATAAAAGAAGACTACTCGGGGTATGAGCATCTCAAAGCCTCGAAGGAGCCAAGGAATTACTTGGAAGACACCCTCAAGATGGAGTTTCCGAAGAACTCAAAGACGCCTTCAGAAGTACTTGAAAGCCTGCAGTACTCGACTACAAAGAGCTCGAGGGCTTGTTAGGCCTAGGGCCACGGGACTATCCACATGGCGTATGTATTTTAGGATAAGGGATGGGACAAGGCCCATACCTGTATTTGTTGTAACTACTCGGATACGAGTAGGACTAGTCGAAACAGAACGAAACTACCCGATCAGTACTCGGGCAGGACTTCTAAGCTAGTATCGGGTTAGGATTTTCATGTAACCTAGTCCCCGGGCTATATAAGGGCGTGGAGGACCACCTCCAAACAATCTACATCTAAAGCAATACAAACCACCACACAGGACGTAGGGTACTACGCTCTCAGCGGCCCGAACCTGTCTAAATCTTTGTGTTCCTTGCACTTTCGAATTTCAGATCTCGGCGATACCCCACCTACAACCTACCACCTCCTGAGTATTTCTTGATGAGCTTGGCGGTAAAATATCAACATATGTTTAATATGAGCTAGCCATTTTGAGAGTTGAGACACACTTGAACCGAGCGTGGATGGACTTGGGTTGCCAGGGGAGCGGTCCTCAAGATTCAGCCTTTGTTCTGAGCTTAACGAGGTGAGACGTGCCCGTGACATCTTCGGCATTTAGAAGTAGCTAGAGATCAATGAGCTGCCCCAGCAGCTGCGCGCAAGGACAAATTCAATTCATTTTTGGTTAATAATTTGAGCCACTTAAGATGCAGTGTGGTTCCAAAAAGAAGCAAGCAAATCGAGCCACTGAGTTGTTAAGAGTTTGTTCCTCATGATATTTTTTTTCAGAAATAGAGTATAGTTGCCAAGAAATAATTTGGAAACTTTAGGACTAATGATCATCAGACTAGATTCCTCGTAGCGAACGGGTGCCTAGCTAGATTGGTTAGGTGGTCTCGGTAGAACTTCTCGGGTTCTGGGGTCGATTTCTGATGTGAGCGAATCTTATGCTAGGTTTAAAAAATTCCCCTCGCTTACCTACGTACCAAAGCATATGGAAAATAGATCCCAGCCCGCTCCAACCTGGTCTCACACAGATTACGATACGGGCAACGGCACCCTGTGTAAGGGTGGGGCAAGGGTTCCACGGTTTTCTTGATCTGCGTGAGAAGGTCGTCTCAGCCAATACCCGGGGGCGTCATAGCCCTCGCAAGTCAAGTTTTTTTAGATTGAGGGGACGATATACTAGAACTGTTGTCTTTTGGTCAGTGGAAATTATATTTCAGAAGTAGTGTATTTTGGAAGGAATAATATTGAAGCGCTCTTAAGTATTGGTATGGAACTGAGAAGAGGATCATGCAAGCTTTGTGCGTGTTTTTTTTGCTCTCATATATATTGTCAGCTTGTCGCTCATGCGCCTTTATGATGAAAACTACAAACCTGCTTCGGTAAGAATGCTTTTGTTGGTTTGTTGCAATTGCAATGCATTTGGACTAGGCTTTGTTGGTGAAACTAGAAAAAAACAATAATTTAAGCTAGTCTATCATTGGGCATGAGATTAATCTGCTGAGAATATTTCTACTGTTTCCAAAAGCTTAAAAGGTATATTCCTAGCTAGGAGAGAGATCGGAACCATTGGAGCAAATCCTTGCCTGTCATCCACATTCTTTGATGAACTGCAGTGTGGTGTTTGAGCTGTGTGTAAATGAACAGTAGTTTTATACTTTTGGGTCGCTGTAAGTCTACACCGTTCAATATAACTTAAGAGTGGTCGTTCTAAGCATTTGCAGTGTTTGGGATGTGTGTATGGGCCTGCTAGTTTTACAGATTAACTTGTAGTCATCGTCTCTTGAAAGCTTTATTTATGCTGGTGTTGGGACGGCATGTGCAGCTACGTACGATTGCAAACATTAAGTGGAATTGCTGGAGTCATAATTATTGCATGACTTCAATGCAAACATTTCTATTGACACTTTACTTTGCCGTCCAGTTTCTCAAGGAATTTCTGCGCATCGGAAAGCTTGAACCTGTGGTAGTTGTATGTAGACGGTTGCTTTTTCAAGGTACTTGCCTAAGAATGGGAGGCACCGGGGATTCATGCGTGACCTAGTCACGTTCTAGTTTTAGCCATAACGGAGCATCTTGTGGAGTCGGATTCGGCATGGGAGCATCTTTAGCCTCACCCTTGGGAGCATCACCGTCTTGTTCCGCAAGCCCATCAATCCTGTCCTCCAGGCTCTAGTTGCCCTTCGCATACGTGATCAGACTTGCATTGCTCAGGTAGCGCTCGTAGTGTACTAAACCAAAATCTGTGCAAGTAAATCGAGAACTGAGTGGAGTAAAGTCTCTTGCAACTACAATATTTGTATCATCCTGAAATTTCAGAAATAGGTTACTTTTGCCAAGAAATAACATGAAAATTGGCGATTAATGGTCCTAACTAAAATCTATCTGTACTTAGAACTAATGTTATGTTGTTACTGTTCGTTCAAAAAAGTTATGTTGTTACCATTATCCTGTGATACAGTTTAGTGCCGCCCATAAGAAAATCTCCAACAAAGTAGTTAGTGTATCGCTCAGGGTGCCAAAATGCTCGAGATGCACCACACGGAAGAAAAAGCAAGCAGATATACTAACTGAGGCAATTGTACGAATTTTTGCAGTTAGAATATTTATTTATCAAGAATTTTTAGAATTAGTGTATTTTACTAAAACACTAAGTTTAGAACTTGGAAGTATTATGGTTGATGGGCAAGTGGGCAACAGACTGGACTACTGAACAGCGTCGAGGACAATTTAATTCTTTTGTTGAGAAAGGACAGTTTATTTCGTGTTCACTGGTAAGACTATATCCTTCTAACTTTTTAGTCATGCTCTAGACAAAATTTTACCTCTCGTATTTGCAGTGCGTCCAAGAGTTTGCAATGCACCTTTGGTGAAAGCAGAGAACCAAAGACGGTAAGTGGAAGACACTGGGCCTTCTAATATGGACAACATGTTAATTGCATCAACAATCAGAGCATTTGCAGTGTTATTTCCTGTACAAAAATGAAACTAAAGGGCAGGTTTATTTTATGACCTGTAATTTTTTCCTGGTTTGGTGGAAAATACACTCGGAAATACTTAGATGCAATACATTGACTGAGACAAATATAATGGTCGTTCAAGTATAGGTGATGAATTGCCCAACCTTTTTCATTATCTTAATTTTTCGGGTCAAAGTAGTTAGTGCATGCCACTTGATACGGTATCAGACTAAGAGGTCCCAAGTTTGAATCACATGTGTACTGAAATAAATATAATATCACTCCACTCTCATTTCCATATTTGAGGGCTGAGGGAGATAGCACGGGATTTCTTGCCGTCGCGGAAACTTCAACAATGGAGGGTTGCTTTTTCCACTAGAGGGCGATTGCAAACTAACAAATAATAAGCGCCCTGGAGTTATATACATAGAATGGCTTTTGGCTGCACAACCTGTGGCCCAATTATTTATGTTTCCAACAATTCAATTGCCAGTTTTCCTTGCTGCCCAACTCCTCATGACACTTCCCGAGGCATCAAGCAATGCATGTGTTTGCTAGCCTTTTATTTCTAGTGGCGGATTTGTTAGAGATGTTGGGGGAATGGCGCAGCTCAAGAAGGAAAGGGCCTTATGTTAAGGTCTAAGAATCTATTTATAAATATTGTACCCACCGAGAATTTAAGTTCAAATTTATATCCCCTCCTATGTATAGAGGACCTCTTGGTCATGAAGCTTGAAGAACTCCACACTTGCTTTCTAATTTTGTGCCTTCGTACCTCTCTACTCTCTCCTCTCTGTTGGGAGGGGTAATATCCCCAATAAGGGAAAAAATGAGGGGCACTTGTTTTGAAACTGTGGAACTATCTATCTAATGAAACTTATGAAATAGGTTACTTATCAAGAAATGAGGGGCGGATTTCGTGTAGACGGCTCGTTCGTACAACACGACACGACACAACCTGTTGCCATAACGGCACCGGTGTGAACGGGCCGGGAAACGCAAAAATGAAGCGGAGGCACAGAGAGATGAGGGAGGTGGTGTGGTCTGGTGGAGCTGGGCGCAGCCCAGTAGGGGGTGGTTATCGAGACGCATCTGACGGACGCTTTCCCTAGGTTGATCTCCACCTGCACCGGTCCCTGATCTCCTCTGCTCTGCTCCGCGCCCGCCATGTTTTGCATCGCCCAATCACTAGGGGGATCAGCTGCCGCGGTTGCCGCGGTTGCAGCTGCCTCATTTCTAGTAGTAACTTTGTCATGACCACCTCTATCTCTCTACACTAAATATGCACGAGTATGTTTTATTTCTAGTAGTAGTAAAAGGCAACTGCAAACTGACAAGGCAACTCGTGGCATGATTTCCCTTTCTTTAGCTAGCTCATCCCATATATTGCTATTGCCACTTTTTGCTTTGCAGCTCTGCCTTGCATGCCACAGATGACACGCGGAAACTGGAGTTCACCTTTTGCTTTGCAGCTCTGCTTTGCACGCCACAGATGTGCTTTTGGGAGGTCGTTCACCTAAGATTGGGATGCACAAGGAATGTAGATTTGAGCCGCAGACTATGAAAAAGCACTGCGTGGAAATTGATCTCTTAACCGCAGTTCACACCTTGTAGATCATATGTTTCATTTAGCACCGCATCTAGCAACTTGAATCTGTCACCGAATTTTCTTTTCAGGAAAAATTCACTATCAAAGATGTGTTTTGAAGTTCCAGAAGTAATCGGCCACAAAATGGACTGGTGAAAAATGATCGTTGTCCAAAACAGATTTTTCTTTCTGTGCATGCTAATCTCCTAATCCTGTGGCGAAGTTCAGTAATGAGTCGGGAAAATTATTTTACAGGAGTGCATTTTCAAGAACCCAATTACATTTTTTTAGATTAAGGAAAGAGTTCCGCCTCGAACATTCGAAGGTGAATGTCTATAGCCAAATTAATACAAAACAGCACTTAGGCTACCAGCAAACGCCAACCAAAACAACCAAAAAAACAAGATCTTCAACAGAAGAGAAACTATATACTTTTAGGCTTCAATCCTGCTGCTGAAATTCCATCCAAATTTGCTGAAAAGCTCCATAACAGCAGTCTCCATTGTACGGCAGCTAGCTCTTTTTTAGTGATTTCTCCTCTTCCTCTTTAGACAACTGGGACCAACATCTCGTCCAGTAAGTCCTCCTAAAATTGACCTGCAAATACGAGTTAGGGATGGTTCGCCATTTCTACTCAACCAAATAGCCCAACAAACAGTCGAAGCATCTACAAGCATCTGTTTTTTAAGCTTTACAGAATAATTCCTTAGCTTAGAACCCAACAAATTAGAAATACTTCTAGGTGGTTGAGTACCAGACGAGACCGTACACAGCATTACAAATTACAAATGAACCTTGCCACGTGACAATCGAAAAATAAATGTCGTATGGTCTCATTAGAGTTACAAAAGCAACATTTGATACAACCTATCCAGTTTCTTTCGACAAGATTGTCCTTCTTTAGAATAACTCCTTTTCTCAAATACCACATAAAGACCTTTATCTTAAGTGGTATTTCCAACTTCTATGACACACAATTGGCAGGCACATTTTCAGCTCTCATCAAGTAAGAATACAGAGACTTCACTGTGAATGCAGCATTTTTATTTAGATTCCAAGCAAAACTGGAGCTTCGGTTTAGGTGTGAACCCAGTTAGAATACTAGACTTCATTGTGAACCCAGTTGCATATACAAGTGTTGGAGGCATCTGGTGTTTATTAGGTGTTAGCTTGGCAGCTTTATGTGAGCTAGCCAGAATTCATCTTATCACCCACTGACTGGGGCTTGGGTCCTCTCCATCAAGTTATCCAAGACAAAGGTACGCTTGCCTCTTGGCTGTTACAGTGAGACCTGATCAGTTTTTGCATAGTGCAGTAGAACACAAGGGAGAAGGGTTCAACAGCTTGTAGCAAAGATTTTTGACAAAAAAGTGTAATTGCAAAGAAATAATTAGTAACATTTGTTGGTAGGAGATGCACGAGGAAACCTTAGAATTAATGGGCAAGAGACCATACTGCAGATCAACAAACTTTTGTGTTCATGGTGACCCTGTGGCTAAGAAATGTCAGAAACAGGCAAGACTAGATCTCTTTGCATAGACAAGTCTGAACAAATTAATTAAAATAATATTTGCACCGTGTCCAGAAGTTTGCAATGTGCCTCACCGAAGCAGAATCTGGTAAGGATCACTGCATCATGGCTCATGGCCATGGCAGCTGGAGCTCTCGGTGTTCAAATCATTTGTGTTCCGACGAGTCATGAGTCCGGATGGTTTGGGGGAAAGGAAGGGGGAGATGGATCGGAGGGGATCCATGGAGGTGCTTACTGGGCGGTGGGTAGGGGCGAATATGATTGGAATTTTTGTTAGAATTGGAGAAGGCGACAGCGCATCGGAGCTCCAACATGGATGGGCAAAACCAGCCGCGGAACGGCAACAAGGTAGGGTGGAGGAGGTGCGTGATGACTTGGAGATGCTCGTGGTGGCGGCAGCTTTGACCTATGTCACCTAGCGGTGCATAGGAACACAGCAACGGTCGGACCGTGCTACCCGAGTGGGTTGGGTCCAGCTCACTGCTGGGCCCATTAGGGTTAGAGATGGCCTAGCAGCATAGAGAGGAGAGCAGTTGGGCCACAACGGGTTGGGCTCGCCTAGATAGCATTAGGTTTTACCGATTTCAGGTAAATATTTTTCGAGTTTAAAAATAATTCTAGAATATTCCATATTTTAAACCATGAAAGATTCTTAAAATTCCAGATAATACTTAGAGATGATTTGGGACACGAGAAGTCCAAATAAAGACTTGGAGCTCATGAAACGATTTCTAGAACCTTCCAAAAATATGGATTTAGCTCTATAAAAATTAAGAAAAATTGCTAGAAAATCTAGAAAGTTTGTAGAAAACCTAAATGATGGATAAGCATATTTCAGAAGCTATTCATATCCCAAAATTAAATATTTTGGGGTGTGACACTATTGTACACCATGGAGTAAGTAGCTGGAGTGATTCAACCATGACATGATTCCTGTCCTAGTCTCATCCTTTGTCCTAGTCTCATCCTTTATATTGTTATTATAACCTAGTGAGACAGAAGACAAAGTTACTAGAGTCTGTCGAAATAGGCAAAATAGGTCGTATATATGCTGGTGATTTCCCAAGAGAATTTATGTAGGAATGGGAACTATTAGGATTGCAGGGGTTAGCTTCTAGTTACAAAGTTACACTGAACCTCTATAGATTGCAATCGTTGTGTATTGTCTCTCCTAATGTTGTTCTCATGGTGTAGAAGCTATATACTTCTTTCCTTAGAAAAATGAATTATTTCCGGCCTTTGCGACCATATACAGCCATTTTCTTTCAGCAAATAGATCTTTAAAGCTGATCATCGAAATAGAAATAAAAGTTCACCAAACATGAGGAAAAAATCATAAGCAAAGTCTATTATTGCTTTTCCATCCGTTATTGGTGAAGATATCCAAGGCAATGACTTATAGCGCCTTGCTTGCAATCTGAATCGATTCACTTATGTCTTTGCGTTGCATTGGGGACCAAAACTATAGCCAATAAGATCCCTAAATACCGTCTACATAAAAGAGGTGATTTTTTTTCTCAAAAACCATATCATTACAAGTACACCAAATCACCCACATAAAACAGCAACCCCTACAAAAGATCAAACTTCTTATCTTTTTCTAACCAATCAGGCTACTTTGTCGCACCCTCAAATTTCTAATTTTGGGTAGTGAATAGAAAACACTAAATAAAATAAATGATTTCAATGTTGATATAAAATTTCCCAGAAATTAGTTCAAGTTTATTCAAATTTAGATATAAAAAATGGTTTTCCAAATATTTCTAAACTAATTTGGTGGGCTTGAGCTTGATGTGATGTTTGCTTGTTGGATGACTTTGTGTTGTGAGTCAGTAAAGTTTTTGCCACGCCGGGCAAGAGTTCTAATCTTCAAAACACATTTAGTAAGTCGTCCCTCCTTCGGGATGTCTTTATCTTTTTCTGTAATCAAATTTCTTGTTTCCCAACTTAATCCTTTTGTTCGAAGTTTTCCATAATCTTTTCCTCTGCTCCAAATAACTCCTTTGAGTTCATCATCCATCAGCTTATCTGTACAAACTTTCCAGGAATTTTTTCGGCTTCTTCTATACCTTTTTCCCACTTTTCTAGGAGCAAAATCTAATTTTTAGATGCTCCAAAATATCTTTTCATGATCTCCAAATATGTTATTTGGGTTCCTCATGTTTCATAATGTCTCTGAGAATTTTTCCCAAATATTTGGAGCTTTTAGAGTATTTTTCGTGGCTTAAATACAATTCTGGACTTTTATGGAATCATTTTAATCCAGAAATTAATTAATTCCGAAAATAATAGATATCTCGTTTTTTTCCACCGATCTAAAACCCTAACAATATTTATATGCTGGCGATCTGCGAGATGGCTTATTATAAAAGTACAACCCTTTTTGCAGCCGCCGCTCATAGCCTCCTACATCTAAAACCAAAGTTTTGCACAACTAGAGTTCCGGCGAACTCTCCGGAGAGCTTTTTCGACCAAACCGACGCGTTCCGGCGTCAACAACCACCACCACCAAATGGTAGCTCTCTTCGTTCTCTACGCCGTAGTGTCTTTCTTTTCATCAATTCGTCACCGTTTGACCATTCCCCTTCGTTTTCGTTTTTCCGGTGAGCTTCACGGCGAGCTCCTCCATGGACGCATTGAAGCTTCTTAGTTTCCGACTGAACCAGATCCTCCGGGCTCGCGCCGCGCCAGACCCGGCCCCGCGACGCCTCCAACCCGCACCCCTGGCCCCTGTGCACCGCCGCCTCCCGACGCCGTTCCTCCCGCGGCTGTGCACGGCCGGCAGCAGCTGCTGCTCCGACCCGAACCGGCTGCCCGCCGGCTGTGCCCCACGCGCGGCTGTGCGCAGCCCCGCTGGCGCTGCCGGTCCCCAAGCCCGGCCGGTTGCTGCCCCAGCTCGAGGCCCCTCTCTTCCCCCATCATGCACAGCAAGTCCCCATGGCTGTGGTACGGGAGCTCAAGGATGAAGATGAGGTAATTACGCAATTGCCACTGCGTCGTAATGTGTCCATGGTTTATTCGTTTTACCTCGTTCTAGCTTCGCTAACGATAACGCTGTTGTACCGTAGTTTGAGTTTTATAATTAAAATTAGAATTAATTTAGTTAATACCTATTCAACTAGTTTTTCTAATTTAAAATAAATTAGATTTCTACACCGATTTTTTAACTAATGTTAATACGAAAAATATAAATATAAATGTGTCTTTTAATATAAATTTTTTAGTTCAAACACGAATCATATGCTAGTTGTGCTCACGTATCTTTTATTTGCTAGTTAAATAATTAATTAGCTTAATTTGTACATAAACTTGATAAATAAAACTTGACTAAGTTTATCTCGCCTTTACAAATATAAATTAAATTGAGTTAATTGCAATATATCCTTTACATATCTTATTATAATAAAATAAATCATGCATATAGTTATCTTTTTCTTTAATAATACAAATCATCCATAGTTGTATCTTTTCAAACCGTAGTTTCGAGCCCTATGCTTTAGTGTGCTCTTTTAGTGCTTTCTTCTATTTGGTGCTCTATACTTAGATATGCTTATCTGCTTGTTTCTTGTATGTTCATGCCTGATGCTTGTTGTGAGCAGAAAGGAACGCAGTTCAAGAGCTCTGAATGTTAAGAGATGGAAGAATAAGTGTTGAAAACTTTGAGCAGTTATTCTTTAGAATGAAGAATGGAGGCAAGTATATTCCTTGATCATACTTTAGTCCTAATAACCTTTATTTATTTTATGCTTGCACGCATTAACTTGATGGGTTCCTACTTTGTCCGTATTTATTTATTTATTTTACGCTTGCACGCATTAACTTGACGGGTTCCTACTTTATCCCTGTTTACGATCCATGTCCTTGGAGCCGGGTTATTTATTTAAACAATGGGTAGTTTGCTTAGTTGCTAAACTATGATTACAGGTAGTTTATGAAAACAACACTTATACATGATTTACATTTTTTGGAAACACTATGATGAACTGATGATGATAATTAATTTAAATTCATGGAGCGACCATCCAGAAAAATAATGCAACCACAAAAACTATATCGCTCTAGTCTTAGCTAAATAATTAGATGTCTCTATCTTGTTAGCAGTCGTTTCAACATAAGAGGGGGGACTGTGATGAGGTGTTTGCTACTTGCCAAGGGTGTACGCATGGCTATGATCACGACTTGGGGGAGGTTCACACACGCAGCAGCTGAAATCTTAGCAGGCTACTAACTTGTTGGAGCATCTTTGGAAAGGCTTCATAACTAATCCCTGCCACTCACCTCGGAAGTGTTTAAGAGGCTAGCTACCTCGGGTATCAAGAGGGAGACATGACTTGTGGATAAAATGTACAACCTCTGTAGAGTGTAAAACTGATATATCAGCCGTGCTTACATTCAAGAGCGGCTCGAACCCTCACATGACTTAATTAAATTGAATCTGTGTTTAATTCAGTAATTTATTTGTTCCAAGCTTTTGTTTATTACTCAGTTATCTCTTTATTTTTATAAATGTGGGCAATATTCATTCATGGCTTAGTAAATAGGTTGTTAATATTTAACTGTTCATTAAAATGCTTACCGCTTTATTCAGCTAGCCTTTATCCTTGTTTATGCCTTGCATATCATTTATTTCCTAATATAGTTGCTGAATACCAACTATAAGTGTACTCACACTTGCTAAAACCGCTGCTTATAAGAAAAAGTTGCTATAAAGTTTTCTGAAGATGTTGCTGAGTTCCAGGTGTATGCTACCCCGGTCAATTGCCTGTGAAGTGTGGAGCCGTCATTTCCAAGATAAGGTGTATGTCTCTGATAGGTTTTTAGTGGTTGTAAGTCTCCTTTTCGTGATGTTGTTGCTCATTATTCCATTATGACGTTGCTACATGTATGAAATTTGATCCTAGTATATATAGCTATGCATTCGATTTTGTTTTAAAAACCAGGTGTGACGTACTTCTGCCAGACTTGATTGGCGCCAAATTGACTAGTGCTCAATTATTTGGCATAAAATTCGTCACATCCTGTTCATGGCTATCCTGAATGAACCAGAAGTTGATTTTGTTCTTTGCTTTAAACAGGGTGAATTGACCATGTGTAAAAAGTCCAATACAGCTCTACTATTTCAGTCTGTCGAATTTGTAATGCTCCTCATGAAAGCAAATGGTAAAAGACGGTAATCACTTGAGAATATGATGCCTTTTTAACATAAATTGATCATTGTAAATTAAATCATCATTCAGAGCATCTTCCATGGTTGGCTCTGTGATCGAGCATGTCATATTTTTACATTTCAACTCTAATACTCTCTGTTCGAGCATTTATCCAATAACTGTAAAATAAATATGGGCCATGCATCCAAACCGTCTTCTAGGAGCTCCTATCTGCTGATGGTTTAGATTGGTCATATGATACTCTTTCCTCCATCAGTATCAGAATGTTACTTGTGAGTAGTATGGGTGTCGTACGGTTAGTATTGTGAGCAAAATCCATAGGTGAGTATAGTAAATGTATATATCCAATAAGTCAGAGGATTAATCTCTCATTCTTCTTTCAACCGTTCATTGTTCTCCTCGCTTATGTAGCACGCATGGTTTCATCTCTAGATAAGTTCAACCCTTTTATCTCCTACCAAAGTGAGATTTTCATCTGGAGCCTTTTATCTCTTTGCAAACTTAGATTCACGCATGACAAGCAAGAACGAAACACTTCAGAATTTCAGGACTCAGCACACCAACAATTAGAATTTGACATAGAGAAGTTTCAGAAATATTGCATTCGCAACAAAACACTTTCAAATTTCTGAACTCAGCACCAACAAACTGGAGAGTGACTGCTGATCACGGTTTATAGGAGCAGTTACTTCATTGTCATAGTGATCCTACGAGAAAGTTCAGAACGTGCAGAATGTGCAATAGTAGAGCAGTGTGGGGATGTTTTTATTATTTACTGAGTTATCTTATCTATAGCCTTTTTTTTCACTTTCTATTGTGTCATGAGTGTGCTCCCTTTGATCTATTTTGCTCGTTGGCCCTACTGTAAAAAAGTAGCCAGACCTTGCATTCTGAAAAAAACAAACATATAAAATAAGTCATACGTAGTATTATGGACTACTTTTTTCCAGTAACTAAAACGAACAAGAAATACCCTGTAATTCAGCCACGTCAACGCTTCACTACCTGTGGGCAGTGGACAAATATATATATTATGATGAATAGTTCCATTGCCCGTTCTCCAGTTCTATTGCCCAGCTCCTATTTGTATTTTTGATACATTGAAAACTTTAATTTGGGGAAAATTGTGTATATGAGTGTTGTTTCGACTAACTAGCTACGTTAGAGTGGGAGACATCGGGAGAGAGTTGTGAACCTAGCGGCTAGCGCCTTTCCAAGTGAGCTAGCTAGATCAAGGCTCAGTGTGTTAGCTTATAATTTCAATCCTAGCATTCAAGAATTTTAGAAGAGAAGGTTTAGATATCAAGAGACCACAGGCAATGCATTTACAAATCCCATTATGGCAAGAGACCAGACTACGGACCACTGATCTTCTGTCTAGAGCAAATGTTTCTGGTGCAAAGATTTGAAATGGACAAACTCACAAACATGCAAGTTAAATCCTTTTTGCAAGATGAATATGATGGCTGTGAAAGCACAGCGTTCCCTTTCTAGTACAGGCAGGTGTCAATTATAGTATTGCTCTGTTTAATGCTATTGGGCTAATCTACATGCATGTTAGTTTTACACTTGGAAGTTATTTAGTACAAGCAACTGAGCGGTGTAGAGTTGTAATCTTTAAATGAATTGTAATAAAAAGACCATACAATAGGTCCTTGCGATGAATTTGTTATCTACCTATTTGGTGGGACTGGAATCTTTCAGCCATCAAGACATATCATTAATAGTGTATCTCCCAGGAAATAATTTGTTATGTTTGTCCATAAGAGATGCATGTGGGTAGGTAATTTGCATTTTCGGCTGAGTAATGAAGAGTTGTCTTTGTCATTATGTAGGTAGGTGCATTGTAGATATCGAAGTAAAAAAAAATCATGCATAAATATGGTTCTAGCAATCCATTCAATATTTTTGTCAAGCTTTGAAGAGGGTGAATTAATTTTTTGAAAACAATTAACATTACTGAGATATAAAATAAATATAATCATATTGAGATTTAAAATATTTAGTTTATACAAGGGCAGAGGCAAACAATTTAGGTCGAGAGTTGGGACCATGGGAAGTTACTTTTGTTTTGCAACGAAAGGTCACATGCGATCTGTAAAGAAAGTAGATGATCTGCAGAAGAAATGCGTGGTCAAGGGCCAGACTAGAACCATGGGAGGCAACAGGGAATTCAAAGAGGAGTTGCAAGTACAGACAAGCATCTAGCCAAATTGGCATCACTGCCAAGCTCTATGCCATGTCAATTACACTGATTATATCAGGCATATCAGGATAAATATGTGTGTGCAGTGTGATTTTGTTGGTAAGAGTGTGAGGCACCGGGAAACACATAGAGGCAAGCCAAGCTGAAATAAGTGTAACCGATAGACGGTGAGCGTGAGTAGAGAAGAGACTGATGTGGGTGTTGCCGCGTTCCGGTGATGCAGCAATGGCAGGGCCACGGTGATGGTTGCCGCGAGGTGGCTTGCCACTCGGCCTTGTAAGGCTGAGACTGTGGTCACATGGGCAGCAACAGTCAGCCAGCCGGCTTGTGAATTTAAAAAAAAAAGGTAAAAAAATTAAATTCGAAAAACGGTGCCGATTTGGAAAATTTCTAAAAAGTACCTCCCGCCCGATCAACAGGCGGCGTGGGGCCGGACACCTCCCGCCCATCCAACGGGCGGGAGGTGCCTCTTCGCGAATAAGAAAAGTTTCTTATTCGCGAAGAGGCCCCTCCCGCGGCAGCAAAGGCATCCCGCCCGCCCAACGGGCGGGATGTGCTTTTTTTCTTATTTTTTATTTGAATTTATATTTTACAAACTATTTAAAATACATACTTTTTTCAAATACAAGATTTATTCGCCATATTCTTTTGTATACATATAAATTTTTTTAAAAAAAAATCGATAACAATATTACTCTGCTTCCCATTACTCATGCAGATCGATCTGATCCACTGCGCGGCTGCATCTCAGACCATGTTGTTTGACCGTGGAGTACGTGTACCGGAGGCACAGTACAAAGAGAGCTTTCGTCGGATTCATGACAACTTGACGCAAGCGTTACATACACTGACGTGGGGGCTTCCAGTTCATCTCATGCGTCCGCCCACGTGTACACAGCTGGCCCATCGACCTCACCGTGCTCCAGATGCACTCACGTACTCGGAAGGGCACATACGCCGACGGCCTAGGACTAGGGGGGAGGACCAAGAGAGCGCGAGGACCGGGACAGGCAGAGTAGATACTCTTGATTCGGTGGACTCTGTATAGTTAAACTATTTTTTGTATCATACTATTTTATTTTTAATGGCTTGATGTATCGTACTATCGTAATATTTAGATTCTACGTTGCAAAACGTTATCGCTTAACCATCTTCGTACGAGTTTTAGATATCGTAATCTTCTTCGTAAAATTGAACTAAAATTTTATATGTATACAAAAGAGTATGACGAATAAATCTTGTATTTGAAAAAAGTATGAATTTTAAATAGTTTGTAAAATATAAATTCGAATAAAAAATAAGAAAAAGGGCACATCCCGTCCGTTGGGCGGGCGGGATGCCTTTCGCCGCGGGAGGGGCCTCTTCGCGAATAAGCTTTATTCGCGAAGAGGCACCTCCCGACCGGCCCCACGCCTCCCGCCCGTTGATCGGGCGGGAGGTACCTATTTTTGGAAATTTTTCAAATCGGCACCTCTTTTTCGAATTTAATTTTTTAACCTTTTTTTTAAAAAAAGTTCCTTACCTTTTACTACATATTTGGTCCAGCAGTCCAGGGCTCTTGCAGCCTACGTTTCTCAAAATCAACTGCTACGTAATCCTCTATGAAAAGGGTTCAACAAGCAGATGATGTGCAACATAACTTCCATGGTGCGCATGTTTTTTATGAAACAGGAGGGGTACTCCCCTGCTGGTTATATATTAAAAAGAAACAAAAAGGCAATCCGTCCAGTGACTCAAGACACAAAGAAAGAAAGAAAGAAAATCAGAAAAATTACAAGAGGGCTTCTAGCCATTCAGACATAAGAGGTTTTACATTTCCTTTTGCCCTTAGAATAACCAAGGCAAATTCTCTCTTGAAGTGGCTAAGACAATTATCAGGATGTAGCTGCAGACCTTTGAAAATGAGATCATTCGCTGCATCTAAATACACCAACTCAGGATGATGATCACTTCCATGAAGAAAGGGACTCCCAATTGATCCTTGAGATCCATAAGAGTGTCAAATGGGTCGGCTGCACCCACCAAAAGACCAATGAAGGCCCAGCAGGCTTGGGAAAAAGAGCAATTAATAAAAAGATCAGCCATTGATTCTTCTTCACTGTCTACACAACACACGCAGGTATAATCGGGGAGAACCATGTTTCTTCATCTTAGTAACTCTCTGGTGCAGAGCCTGTCATCGAGAAGAAGCCAGAAAAAAACTTTGTGCTTATTTTGACACGCCGACTTCCATAGCCATTTGAAGGCTACATGTACCACTCTATGGCCAGTGAGGTGGATATATGCTCTCGAGGAGGAGTAGAAAGGTGACTTCCAAATATATGACCAGAAATCCGGTTCATGAGTATCATTCATGCTTGAAAGATCTTGTGCTAGTGCTGTCAGTTGCTGCAGTGCAGTTGATGAAATAGGCAGATGAAGCAAAGAGGCCGGGCCTGCTGCCTCCCCGGCAGACATGAGTCATACAGTTGAATCCTTAGCAAAAGAATAAAGCTCAGGGAAGTGTTGGTTAGGGACTCTAAGCATCCAAAGATCTTCCGAAAATAGACAGCTTGCCCCATCCAGAATGTTAACCATTGCCATCCCTTTAAAAGAATCCAAGAGTTTGAGTAGATCCCTCCACCAGAATGACCCTCTTTTCTTGATGAAGGCAAAGAACCATTACTGCAATATCTCTCCCATACTAGATGAACCCAGGGGACATCTAATCTGTAAAACAATTTGTGTAGGTGCTTGAGAAGCAGGGCCTCATTCTGATCTTTAGATTAAGCACACCTAGGCCATCTTCTGAAAGCATCTAGACCCCTAATTTGAGTTTTTGGTAATTAATGATAATATTTGTGGACTAACAATTTCTTTAAAAAGAAATGAGTATAGGTTGGTCCAAGAGAAATGAGTATAAATTGATGTCATGAAGACACTTGGAGATGATATTGAATGGATATGCTCAAGGCAAAGGTATATGATAGGGCTTTTCTATATTTGCCGGTCATAAGATGTTTAGCGGATGAGAAATGACCGGACTAATAGGATAGATAGCCGTACTATTAAGAGGGGTAGTTGTGCCTTTGCTTGATGATTCTATCGTGCCATATTGCTCAAAAATTGCATTGCATGCATGAGGGTTAACTTCGTTTGAAAAATGGCAAAGCTTAAATTTCAAAATGTGTGCTGTCTTGCTGAAGCGGACGGTCCAGTCCAGATGGGCGGACAGTCTGCCATCTTCTCAGAAGGTTTTGCACAGAAACTTGGAGTTTTTGGTGGGCGCCAAAAGTTGAACGGCATACGGTCCGCCCAGGTCTAGCGGACGGTCCGCCACCTAACATAAGTTGTTCCAAGCCCAACGTGTCGGTATTTTACTGGCTGCCCACCGAGGGGTATACCTAAGGTGGTAAGTTTAGGTGAGGAGACGCCGAGATCAGGAACTTGAAGGTGCAAGGAACACAAGACTTTAGATAGGTTTGGGCCGCGAGGCGCGTAATACTCTACGTCCTGTATGGTGGTTTGTATTCCCTTGGATGTAGAATGATCTGTTTTGAGGGGGTCCCTGCCCCCCCTTATATATCCGGGAGGTCAGGGTTACATGAATCCTAACCAACACTAGCCGGGGAATCGTAACCGAATACAACTCAAGTAGATTCCTTCTGTACCGACTAGTTTTATGCCCTACTCAAACGAGTAGAAAATAACTTAAATAAGAGATAAGATAGACTTTATCTCTTAATCTTGTTTAAACTACGTTATGTACACAGCCCCGTAGCCCCAGGTCTGACAAGCCCCCGAGCTCTTCGTAGCTGAGTACTGCAGGCTTCTCGAGTACTTTCGAAGCAGTCTTCGGCTTCTCTTGGAGCTCCGTCTTGAAGTTCTTCTTCGAGTACTTTCTTGGCTGCATCGAAGCTATGAGGTGCTCATGCCCCGAATTACTTCTTTGGTATGGTGTGCGATTGAAAAATCGCACTTCATATGGAGTAGCCCCCGAGCCTTAGGTTGAATCGGAGAATCAGGCTGAGGGTCGCATTAGTCTTAAATCTTCCTTACTTACTCTTCGAATAAATTCGAAAAAATAAGTAGTCGATGCCACGTATCCCGCAGCCCCCGAGTCTTGAATCCAAATCTCTCAGGTTTGGAAATAAGGATCCAAAAGTCGTAGCATGCAGTGTAAAAATATCCCCATAATAAATAACTGGTGTGATGGTACAAATGATGGAAGTTAGATCTAGAATTCGAAAAACCTCTTTTTTCGGGACAGTTAACCCTGAAAAAATAATTAATCGAATATTTTATCTAAACAATCCACCAAATGACCCCTCATCTTCTGAATATTCCCTGAAACGACTCTTCAACTTTAAAACAGTAAAACTGTATCCAGCCGCTGGTTATTTAACCCCGTGGTAACGCCAAGTTAAAACTGTGCTTCCAATCTGCAATCTGCCAAGAACTTTCCAAAACTCCCAAATAGAGCCGCACTCCGCCTTCACCCTCTTGGAGAGCCCCAATCCAACCAAAATCTTCCGGCCTCTTTCTCCGCAGCCCCCGAGCAACTCGTGGCGAGCGGATTTAGAGATGGCGCCCAAGAGATCTGAGAAGGATGGGAAGAAGAAGGAGGCGCAGCCGCCGTCTGGGGAGTGGACACACAGTAAGTGCTCCCTCAACAATCTCAATAAGCTTGTTTCCAAGGGATTGCTCCAAGATAAGAGTCTTGTCAACTGGCGCCCCTCTTTTCGTGAACCTTTCCCCATGGAAAATATAGACGAAATCATCACATTTTACCATTTTGCCGAATGGGGTCTGGCCCTCCCTCTTGCTCTTTTTTCCGTGGCCTTCTTTATTTCTACGGGCTTGAGCTCCATCATCTCAACCTGAATTCCATTTGCCATATCGCGATCTTCATCCATTTCTGTGAAGCCTTCCTCGGAATCGAACCCTATTGGGATCTTTTCTACTTCCTTTTCCGGGTAAAACCACAACCCACAACCAAGAATATGTCCGTTGTAGGGGGCACTGGCATCCAACTTAGACAGCAAGCCGGCGATAGGTACCTTTCTTATAAATTCCCCTCCAACATTCCTGGATGGAAGAACCACTGGTTCTACATCGAAAACCACACCCCCTAATTTCCTGAAAAATCAAATAAACCACCTGTTGTAAGGCCGGAGTGGAATATCGAACTTCCCAGGGGGACATGGATCAAGTCAATGAGTTGCTAGACACCATAGCAGCTCATAAGGAAATGGGAGTGACCGGCACATCCGTAATGTTTTCCTTCTTCAAGCGCCGGGTCCAGCCAATCCAACAACGCCATACACTTGGATTTAGCACATGGGCGCTGAAGATCTATCTCGCATGTGCGCAGAGGAGCTGATGGACGAAGATGCACTCATCCGAGTCAAGCGAGTGCTGATGGACATGAACGTCGTCCCCTACATCCCGGGATTGTTTTCCGTGCGGAGTATTCGACTACTTTTGAGAGCAAATTCTATTGTTCTGCCACTGCTAACTGAAAATCTTTTACAGGGACTCATAGAGTTGTACCGAAGCTATCCCCCACAACCCGACATCCCACGACCGGACCACCTTCTTCCCAGTGCCGCGGTAGAGGCAAAAAGAGCTCGAGCAGCCGAGGCACTGCCGGGCAGCGAGACCATGGAAAGCGAGAGCCCTCTGGTGGAAAGGGAAGCCGAGGGGGAGGCGAGAAGGGATAACTCCCCCGGACCATCCCTGGAGTTGACGTCCCGCAGGGTCGTCGGGTTGTGCGCAAACGGAAAGCGCAAGAAGTTGAGTCTTCCAGGTATGAATATGCTGCCTTGTTGAATTGTCAAATATTGGTATTGTTGCATGCTAACAGTATCCATTTGCAGTCCACCTGCTTCTCCCGAGTCCGAGCGTGAGGATGTGGGAACGGATCCATCAACTTCTGCGATAGAAGCGGATCCATCAGCTTCTGCGACAGGAGCGGATCCATCAGCTTCTGCGACAGGAGCGGTAACCATTGCCGTGGCGGGCACCGCGCCACCAGCTGGTGTGACCTCGCCGCCAGCAACGGGTATCGTAGTTGAGACGCCACGAGCTATGAGGGTGAATAAAGCTGTCATGAAGAAGTCTTCGCTGTAAGTTTACGTCTTGTTGCATAATGATCATTCTGTTCTCTTCGACTTATGTAATGATATAACTAATTCTGCTTCATTAGGTCTATGACTGTCAGGGGGTTTAAACCAAAGCCTGTGTCGGCTACTCCAGCCCCCGAGCCGCCAGCCCCAGAGGAGTCCACACCCAAGGGGCCAGCCCCCAAGACGAACACAACACTGCCCGACCTGCCATGCTCCGAGCCCCAGCAAGCCGAAGCCAGAGCTGGTGGTGGAGAACAAGTCGAGGCCCTTGAAGCCGCTCATGCAGATGGCATAGGTAATTGTCTCACCCCCCACGGCTTGCTGCTTAAACTACAAACATTATGTACTGAGTGCATCCTGACTCGCAGGTACCCAGCAACCACCTTTTGAAGAAGCTGCAGGGACCTCATGGAGTCCTGGAGACGTGCTGATGGCCGGATGCGGATACCAGAACATCATCACCACAGATCTGGTGGATGATCCAATGCTGACGGACCACAACATAAAAACCTTCAAGAAGGCCTACAAGGAGTTGTACGATTTTGCCCTGGTAAGATATGATTACCCTTCTACCAGTGTACGTTGGCGAGTTGCTTGCCTTAATCTCCCCCCTTATGCAGAATGTGATCATGCACTCACAAAAGAAGGCAGAGAAACTGAAAGTAGTCGTGAGTGGCCACCAGGAGCTTGCTGCTAAGGAAAAATGCATATTCGAAGAGCTGACGAAGAACTGCTATCTTCAGAGAGAACTTGACAAGGTGAAGCAAGAGCGGACTCGAGAGACGTGGCTCCTCAAGAATGATCTACGCAATCTCGAGGAACAACTCAAGGAACAAAAGAAGGCGCACCCAGGTAAGCCCTTACTTCTCTTGAGTACTTCCACTTAACAATTTATCTTGGATTCTGAAAATATCTTCACCGCAGAGCTTAGGAAAATCTTAACGTAAAAAGAAGAGCTGCTTACTGACGTGAAGAATATGCTGTATCGCCGTACAGATGACGTCAAGAGGCTGCAAAAGGTCATTGCCGACATCGAACAACAGTTCACCGGCAGCCTTCAGCAGATCAAGACGCTGGTCGAAGAGAAGGAGCAGCGGCAAAAGGAGCTGGAGGACCTCAGGGGAGCCGCCAAGAAGCTTGTGGACATTGTGGACCCACAAGAAGATGGTGAAGCAGGCGAGCGGCCCTTGCTGGAGCGACTTCTCGGAGCGCCGTAGAAGGTCGTCAAGTTCCTCGCTGAAGCCCCGATCGCGTGTGTCAGCCACGCTCTTGCCTTTGTGAAATCCTTTTGGCCGGACACTCAACTAGAAATGTTCGCGCAGGGAGTGGCTGCGGAGTGCACTGAGGAACAATTCAATGAGTACCTCCAAGAAGCCCAACCTATAGCAGAACAAATAGTAAAAAGTGTACTGGAGGATTAAGATGTAAAAACAAGTACTCATTCCCTTGTATATATATTCTTATTTGATGTCTCTACTTGTATGTGCCTCAACTGAATTGTCATCCAGATTTAAAGGCTAAGTAGTAGACACTATCTCGGGTGCAGCGACCCTGGAAGTAGCCGTAGCAGCTCCGGGTAGGAACCCATCCAATAAGTTAGATACAACCCGATCGAGTAGGTCTAACCAGTTAGGAAAGAACGCGAGCATCATCGTGAGACTGCCGTGGCAAGAAAAATGAAGCTACACCGAGTGCAACAGCTCTAGGTGTAGTCAAAATCGCTCCTCATGTGAGCGCGTCCAACAAGTTAGGTGTAAACCAATCGAACGGATCGAACTCGTTGGGAAAGAATGCGAGCGTCATCGCGTGACTGCCGTGCTTATGGCAAAAAATCAAAACTACGCCGAGTGCAACGACTCTGGGCGTAGTCGAAATAGCTCCTCGTGTGAGCCCGCCCAACAATCGAACGGATCGAACTTGTTGGGAAAAATGCAATCATCATCGCAAGCGACCATCAAAGGTCACGGCGAAAGTCGACTCATACAAAGCATGAACGTGGCCGTAGCCTCCATCAAAACTGGTAACACGAAGTTGAAAGAACACAAACGTGGCCGCAGCCTCCGTCACAACTCATGACAAGAAGTTGATTTATAAAACATGATCATGGCCGGAGCCTCCGTCTGTCGGCAGAAAAATTTACATTCCGACTTTTGTGACACATAGCCTCCAAATTGATTCGGAAGAAAAAGGCTGCCTAGGCACCCGGAGAATAGCTATCCACGCGTGCTTCCTCATGGGTAGAACTTGCGCAGGTTCTGAATGTTCCAAGAATTTGGGATATCTTGGCCCTCGGGGTATTGTAGTCGATACGACCCCGGCCTTATAACCTGCTTGACGACGAACGGACCTTCCCACCTTGAGTTGAGCTTGTGTAAGCTGGACTCATCTTGGATGCGACGTAGGACCAGATTGCCTATATTGAATGATCGTTCCCTCACGTTGCGATCATGATATCACCGGATCCCCTGCAGGTATCGAGCTGACTGAACAAGAGCGGTGTAGCGAGCCTCTTCGACAGAATCGAGCTCTAACTGCCTTGCTTCATCCACCCCGCCTTCATTGTACATTTCAACCCTTGGGGATTTCCACATGATGTCGGCCGGCAAGATAGCTTCATAGCCGTAGACGAGGAAGAATGGTGTTTGTCCTGTGGCTTTGGACAGCTGAGTCCGGAGCCCCTAGACGACATGTGGCAATTTGTGTATCCACTTTCCTCCTTTCTTGTTGTTTTCATCGTAGAGTTGTTTCTTGAGGCCATCGATTATCATGCCGTTCGCCCTTTCGACTTGACCATTGGCCCTTGGGTGTGCAACAGAGACATATTTGATCTCGATGCACGCATTTTCACAGAACTCCCAGAACTGGTTGGCCGTAAAGTTTGATCCTAAGTCTGTGATGATGGTATTCGGGAAGCCGAAGTGATGCAAGATATCGGAGATGAAATCAACAACTTCATCTGGTGTGAGCTTGGCTATCGGCTTGTACTCAATCCACTTGGTAAACTTGTCGATAGCCACCAATACATGGGTGAAACCACCTAGCGCCGTTATGAAGGGCCCAATCATATCAAGGCTCCAGCAAGCAAACGGCCAGGATGGCGGTATGGTGATGAGGCTGTGAGCTGGGACGTAAGATTGCTTGCCAAAGAATTGGCAGTTTTGGCATCTCCGCACAAGATCCTCAGCATCGGATACTGTGGTGGGCCACTAGAAACCGGCTCTGCATACCTTCCCCACTAGCATTCTTGAAGCTGCGTGGTTGCCGCAAACTCCCTCATGTATCTCCTGCAGTATGTCGTAGCCGTCTTCTTTCGTGACGCACTTCATGAGAATGCCTGAACGTGCGCCACGCCGGTAAAGCTTGCTGTCGACTAGGATGAACCCCTTACTTCTGCGCATGACACGAGCTGCCTCTGCGCTTCTTGCGTCAATCCCTGCTGGTAGTCTTTGATCCTGGATAAAATTGATATAAGCCTCTCTCCAGTCCTCACCAAGCATCATAACCTCCCGATCAAGTTGTTGAAGGCCCGCATCGATGGTTACCTGTGGTGAGGACTTGATGGATGGCTGCTTTAACTCCTGGATGAAGACTCCCGCTGGAACCTGTGCACGAGTAGACCCTAACTTGGACAGTATATCCGCACCAATATTATGCTCCCGTACCACATGATGAAACTCCAAGCCTGAAAACTTATTTTCCAGCTTGCGCACTTCTTGTACATAAGCATCCATCGTCTCCTTGTTGCAGTCCTACTCTTTGTTGACTTGCTAAATGACTAGAAGTGAACCACCATATACAAGAAGTCGCTTGATGCCTAGTGATATCGCCAAACATAGCCCGTGAAAGAGTGCTTCATACTCGGCTTCATTATTGGATACCTCCCAAAGGATCTGGAGGACATACTTCAATTGTTCGCCTCTTGGAGAAATAAATAGAACTCCAGCACTGCCGCCATCGAGCTTGAGAGACCCATCAAAGTACATGGTCCAGTGCTCTGGCTTGTCGACTGGAGTTTGGATTTGATTTCTCCCTCCATTCAGCCATAAAATCGACTAGAGCTTGAGACTTGATTGCAGTGCGTGGCTTGAAGTCGATAGACAAAGCCCCCAGTTCCACTGCTCACTTTGATATACGCCCCATCGCATCTTGATTATGGAGAATATCCGCCAACAAAAAATCCATAATCACAGTTATCTTATACTCATCGAAATAGTGGCGCAACTTTCTTGATGTAATCAGAATTGTATATAAAAGTTTCTGAACTGCCAGGTATCGTACCTTGGATTCGGAGAGTACCTCACTGATGAAGTACACAGGCCTCTGCACCCCAAATGCATGGCCTTCCTTGCTGCGCTCGACTACAATAGCACTACTGACAACATGAGTTGTTGCCGCAATGTAGAGTAGTAGATCTTCTCCCGGCAATGGTGCTGTAAGGACTGGAGGAGACTGAAGGTGATGCTTCAGGTCTTGCAAGGCTCGTTCAGCCTCCTCTATCCACTGGAACTTGTCTTGGCGCTTCAGGAGCTTGAAGAAGGGTAGTCCTCTCTCCCCAAGCCGGGAGATGAACCTGTTCAAGGCTGCCATACAGCCTGTTAGCTTCTGCACATCTTTGATTGTGGCCGGAGCCCCCATATCAGTGATGGCAGAAATCTTCACAGGGTTGGCTTCAATTCCCTGGTTGCTGACGATGAACCCGAGCAATTTCTGTGATGGTACTCTGAAAATGCATTTAGTTGGGTTGAGCTTCCACCGGAACCTGCGTAGCCTACTGAACGTCTCTTCCAAGTCTGTAATCAGGCCATCAGGATTTCTGGTCTTGATGACCACGTCATCCATGTAGGCTTCAACGTTCCGATGCAGCTGATCGGCGAAGCACATCTGAATAGCGTGTTGATAGGTTGCTTCTGCATTTTGCAAATCGAAAGACATAGTTTTGTAGGCGTACGTCCCGAACGGGGTGATGAACGTGGTCTTGATTTGATCCGCCTCCTTGAGCGCAATCTGGTGATATCCTGAATAACAATCAAGGAAACAAAGGAGTACACAATCCGCCATCGAGTCGATGACTTGATCAATGCGCGGTAGCCCGAAGTGATCCTTTGGGCAATGCTTGTTGAGATTGGTGTAGTCAACACACATTCTCAATTCATTATTGTTTTTCCTTACAAGAACGGGATTAGCTACCCACTATGGATGAATCACTTCTTTGATGAAGCCAGCCTCGAGGAGTTTAGCTATTTCCCGTTTAATTGCCTTACGCTTGTCGTGAGCAAATCTTCGAAGGCGTTGCTTTTTTGGCACAACCTGTGGGTGTATATTCAGACTATGCTCGATCAGCTCTCTAGGCACCCTTGGCATATCCGCTGGTTTCCACGTGAATATGTCTCGGTTAGCCCGAAGGAAACTGACGAGTGCGAGTTCCTATTTCTCATCCAAGCCCGCTCCAATGATGGCGGTCTTAGATGAGTCACCCTCCTGGAGCTGGATTGACTTGAGGGCCACATCGCCAGTCGGCTGGATGCTCAACTTGCTGGGCTTTCTCGAAGGGATCTCCAGCCCGGTCTAGGAGAGCTGCTGCGCGGCCGCGAGTACTTCCCCTGAAGCATCTGGCACACGAGTAGTCGAAGCATACTGGATCGCCTCCTGATTGCAATGATATGACTTCTTCAAGCCGCCTCGGAGAGTGAGTACTCCACTTTGTCCTGGCATCTTGAGAAGCAGATAAACATAATGCGGCACTGCCATGAATTTGGCGAGTGCTGGACGGTCCAGTATGGCATGATAAGAAGATTCAAAGTTAGCCACTTCGAATTTAATGAACTCGTTGCAGTAGTTCTCCCTCGTGCCGCAGGTGACTGGAAGAACTACCATACCAAATGGGTGCGCCACATTACTTGGGATGATGCCATAGAAAGGGAACTTGCTCAGAACCAGCATGTTCGTAAAGTCCAGGCCCATCTTTCTCAGAGTGCTGGCAAAGATGAGGTTGAGACCGCTCCCGCCGTCGATGAGCGCCTTGATGAGCCTGACTTCAGCCACCACCGGATCCAAGACCAGGGGGAACTTTTCAGGCTCCGAGAAGCTTGTCCACTGGTCATCGCGGGAAAACGAGATGGGGACCTCCAACCAACGGAGTGGTCGTGGTGCCGCCGGCTCGACGGACATGATGTCCCGGAGAAGCAATTTTTGTTCCCGCCTGGAACTGAAGTCTCCATCTCCCCCGAAGATGACGTTGACGGTCTTTGAAGCATCCTGGAACTTTACGTTGCGCCCTTGGTCCTCTTGGTCATCGTCTTCGGGTTCTTTGTCCATTGGCTTCTTGTTCTTCTTGCCACTATCGGAATTGCTGAATATCCTCCGGAGGTGGTAACAATCGATTGCCGTGTGATTGGCACCTGGATGCCATGGGCATTTCTTCTGCAGGAGCTTCTTGAACTCCTCCTGCGACATCGACTTCTTGCCTCGCGAGGGACGATCCACAGCGCAATGAGATCAACTGGCTTGCATTTTCGGGATGGACCCAAATAGTCCCGCTGGCTTTTGTCATTGCGGTTGTCATTTGGATGTCTCAGAGTGCTATCTTGGCACCTCGGGAACCGCTCCCGCATCTTCTCTTCCTGCTCGGACCAGTCGTGCATCATGTCGCGAAGCCCCGCAACAGTTTTCAGCCTGTTCCGCCCGAAGTCTCTGTAGATGCCTGGGTCGGTGATGGCATTGTAGAAGCAGTCGATGATGTCTTCCTCCGAGATGTTCGCAATGGTGGCGCGGACATTGAAGAAATAACATGTGTAGGATCGTAGGAGCTCGTTACATTCGTGTTTACATTGAGCAAGATCGTGACGAGTACCTGCGCGAGCGATTGCCCCCTGGAAGTTGTCGATGAAGACCTTCTTGAGCCGCTCCCAGGAGTCAATCGAGTTGTTGCTGAGGCTCTCCAACCACGTGAGCGGCGCAAGGTCCAAGGCCATCGGGAAGTAGATGACCTTGGTGATGTTGGAGCCCCCTACGACTTCAATGGCGGTGGAGTAGCAACGCCATTGCTGAGGAGCTTGCTTGCCATCATACTTGGTGATGCTGATCGGCTTGAAGCCCTCAGGGTATTTGTAACTACTGAACCGTGCGGAGAAAGCTGGGAAACGGTCGCTGCAGTCAGTACCTTCAGTCTCGACTTCCTCGCGCACTTTGCGCCTGGAATCGATCACGGATCGCGCATCGTGGCTTCATTGATTCGCTGGCGCAGGTCTTCTGGAGGAGGCCGGTGAATGGCCTGTCGCGGGTTACCCCCTGGAGGTGGCTGCTGCCTCCCACCAGGGGCCTAACTTCCGTGAGCGTTGTCGTTGTTGCTTCACTGAGGTCGAGGACGACCGCCTGCCGTTCGGCTGTGAGCCTGGCTTCGGCTTTCGCCCACGCGCTCCTCCCTGAGGGTAGACACCGGGTTTTGCTGATCGAGCTGCATCCAGGCCCTCTATGCGTAACGAAGTGCCTGATGCACGTTCGGATCGTTACTGCGCTCGAGTATGGCCGTGACCCTAGCGATGTTGGCCACCGGAGTCCTGAAGCCCCGCTCGCTTACGGCAGCGAATTCGGCGTCAAGCTCGCGATGCATGGATCGCATGCGCTCATTGACCCTCCTTCGGCGAGCTGCGCGAGCCCTATTCCGGATCCTCCGTGCCTCACGATCGGCGTCATTCTCGTTGCCGGCGTTGGCTGTGGCCTCATCTTCAGAGACCGCATCAAATTTGACGATGGGCAAGTCGCCATCATCCTCGCCTTCTTCCGCCATCAGCACCTGGTGTGAGATGAGCTCCTCAGAGCTCTCGTCGACTAGTTCAGTCGACTCCTCCACCATGGTGGCTAATGGCCTGCCCTCCTGAAAAGGCAAAGGCTCGAGGTGGGCCACAAGTCGATCCTCAGCCTCGAGTAGATTAGAAGGTTTCATGCCCTTCCAATGCACGAAACGCCCCTCCGGGGTGGAGGTGATCATCAGATCGCTGGCACCAAAACAACCCGAAGCCTCCCGATGTACGGTGGCTTTGGGCCCTCCAAGTTGGAGCAGAGAGTCCAAGTCCTTCTCTAATGTGCCCTCTAACGTGTTAGTTATTGCTCGCTTCGAATCCCATGGCACCGTATAAATTGTCTCCAGCTAAAGATGTAGGAAAAACAAAATTGAGCAAAAGTAACTGGAAAAATATGGCCTGCAGAACCAAGTGCGTGGGAAAGGATAGAACCGTAGGAACCGGAGACAGCAGGAGCCTGCAATCACATACTTCGACCACTCTGATCACAAATTTTTAACTGGATAGGTTGTGTCTTGTTGTGGAAAGGTAGATTAACAACGTGCAAATGTGTCCTGGATTCATCGTGTAGATATTATACCATATACACACAGTCGAATAACGAGCGTCTCATCACTAATTAAATTAGGTTACATGTTGAAATTTTTCGTCTAAGAGTGAGACAGCCTAGGAGAGAACTCGATTATGGTTTGCTAGTATTAATGCCTTGAAACGAAGAATATTGATAGTTACGAAACTTCCTCTGGCTAAATATAAATTGTCTTAACTTCTTATGCTTTGTTTATAGTATACTCCCTCTGTTTCTTACAAAACATATTATGTTAGGACTAAACTTTGACAAACAATTACTCCATTAATATTTCAATTATGTGATGTAAAGCTATAGTCATAAGAAAGTATTTTTTAACACAAATATATAGTAACATAAAGTATCATAAAAACACACTACAGGAAAACAGCTCATTTTCGTCGGCCAGAAGCCGACGAAAATAGGCCCAATGCCGACGAAAACAGTCGTTTTCGTCGGCTTCCCGACGAAAATAGGCCGACGAAATAAACTCGACGAAAATAGGACTATTTTCGTCGGCAACCGACGAAAATACGTTTATTTTCGTCGGCTTCTTAGGCCGACGAAAATAATACCGTATTTTCGTCGGCCCTCCGAGCCGACGAAAATATATGACGTATTTTCATCGGCCAGTGGCCGACGAAATTACTGTGATATATTTTCGTCGGCCTAGGTAGCCGACGAAAATAATGTAGTATATTTTCGTTGGCTACGCGGCCGACGAAAATACTGGACAGCTGCCCAGTATTTTCTTCGGCCATCAGGCCGACGAAAATACTGGGACCTCCAACCAGCAGCTGCAGCTACCTGATGGCCTATATAGGTCCTTCGCAACATACAATCAGATCAGATTTCTGAAATACATCAAGATCCATAAATATAATTGAAGAACGAGATCACATGATGTCAATAACCTCCAAAACAGTTACTTAACGTAACATACATATCCATAAGCATAACATATCTAACATATCCAAAGCAAATTATCCACCGAAGGACTTTCGACACGCTCCCCTGCTAGGCCTACTTAACGTACATAACATACATATCCAAAGCAAGTTATCCACCGAAAAACTTTCGACACGCTCCCCTGCTAGTCATGGCAAGTGCAAGAGCCTACAACGCGAAAACACAAATCAAGGAGGAGAGGTAATGTTATGTCCGCTACCGCAGTCACCTCCAGAAATGTTACGCGGTGCCGATGGTGGCGTGGACGGGCTGGCAGAAACTCCTCGAGGATGAGTACTCGTCGAACCCTGATTATAGAAAAAGTTAAATCTATTTAGTACGCATATGTAAGACAATTTGAGCATTGCTAGTTATACGATATAATTACCACTTGTGGAGACGGTACACGCACAAATGGTATAAAATTCGGCGGTGGAGGAGGAGGCGAAGGAAGAGGTGGCAAATTAAATTGTGAGCCAAGAGTAGCCGCTAGTATTTCCTAAAAACCGAAAGTAGATTAAATATCTTATAGCAATGAAAAGTGCATAAAGACTTGAAAAAATATAAAACTTGCATAGTACCTGAATCTGTCGATGCTGAGCGAAAAAACTTTGCATGTACTCGTGCTGTTGCCTTGCCCACTCCTCTTGCCTCTGCATCGCCTCTTCATGCTGCCTTATCTGCTCCTGCATTGCAGTTTCTCTTTGACTTTGCCGTTGGTAGCCCCGAGAATTCGGAGTGGACTGGGAACACCTTGCCTCACTCAAAGCACCACTTGTATCAATAACTCCATTCAACATGCTAAACCTGCCATGTTTCTTCCCTCCCCCGCTTGAGTATAATGCACCGACATCCACATCACTCGTCCTCCAATCATACTCCTCCCCATGACGTGCCACCATTTCATCGCCATATCTCGCCTACCATTCAGGCAACTAGTAATAAGATTATATTGAAATCATCGCTTAATTGAAATCATATTATTTTACTAACCAGAGTCTGCATGGCATTGTCACTGCAAAGCAAATCTGGCTGTGTAGGATCTGGGCCGTGGTGGCCTCGAATGTATGTTTCAATATAGCTTGGTGCCACCCCACTTTGTGCCTCCTGATAAAGAAAAAAATTGTGATATTGCAAGTAAGCACGTAGTAAACAAATTGAAATAATAAACACGTACCATTCGACGAGCCAAACGAAGATGTCCATCAGCCCCATATCTTTGCGTAACCCGTGGTCCTGCTTGACGATTAGCTCTCTTCATTCTAGATTTTTCCACAAAGCTAGGTGAAGCCCAATAAGCACAAAGTGCTCGCCAAGCATCCGGACACTTTCTCAACCAAGGCAAACCGCTAATATCAACTTCAAGGTACTCATCCTCTCGAAGATATATCTTAGAAGCACCCAATTTCTTGTTCATGTCTTGCAGCTTTATTTTCTTGTAGTACAAACAAACGCACTGTATACGAGCATTGGACATCATATCCCTTACCACCTTCGTCGCTGCCTTGTCAAACACAGAATGAGCCCTATCTTGTAGGCACTGCTCCTCCCCCTCCGGCAAACGATACCTCTCCTAAAAAGAAAAATTAATTCATTAGTCAACTCATAAATGAATCAAATAGATATTAGTTATACAAGTTAGACAAGTTAAGATAAAGAAGTACCCAGAACTCATTCCAAACTCTCGCTGCCGTCGTGACGCCCTGGTCATCCGATTGCAGCTTATAATGCTCCCACTTCAATGCAGGCTGAAGCACACCTCCAACTGCGACCATTCCTGGGTAGTGAAACCGACAAAGTGTTCCCAATGTTGCATTAACAGGTCTTAACCTATTTCTTCCCACCCAACAAATATCGTCCCACTGCCTGCAATTATTACATGTTATCCATCATATTTTTTACTTCAACTATACAATATATTAAATAAAACAATCACAATAATAAAATATATTACTTACAAATCCCAATGTGGCCTAATCTGTCGACGATTTGCTGGATTGGTTGCTGCAGGAGTCATCACATTGTTGCCTCTAAATCTAAATGTGGTGTATTAGTTAGCTAGCTCATACAAAATTTTTCATGAAATGATCGTAAGCACCTGAACACAGTTTGTGCAGCAGTATCCTCCTCTTCCTCCTCCTCTGCATCTCCATCATCTCCATCCTCGCACTCTGCTCTGTCCTCGCACCCATCTCCCTCTCCACTACCTCCATCGCCATCCACGTTCGCGACATATTCTTCCTCATCCTCACCCCTACCTTCCTCTTCTTGCTGTTCAAATACAAATATATATTTATTGTTATAAAAAATAATTTACACATGCAAACTACATATGACTTACTTGCATAGCCTCATCTAGACATCGCTGAAGTGCACTTCTTCGGCTCAGATGAGAACTGCTGCCTCTAAAGAGAGAAGGCCTATCCGAAGATGCGGATCCATCATTCTTCTTTCCCTGACTCCTTGAAGACGAGGATCCATCCTTCTTTCCCTTCCCCTTCAGAGCGTGCACAAATGACCTCATCCTAAAAAAATAAAATATAGTTAGTTAATATCATATGAAGCAATGGTAAATAAAAGATAACAAGTTTCATAATAAAAATTACCAAATAGAACTCTATTAAGAAAAACTACATATAACATCACATTACATGTTAAAATTCCTCAGGGTCATCTTCTTCAGCTAGGGGGCCACCATGAGTAGTACCATGCCGCGTTTCAGACGTTGTGAACATTACTTTACTTGCACGACGTGGCCGTTTCTTCTTTCGAACCTCAGAAACTATTACATCACCGGTGTCACCTTCTAATCTGTCAAGTGCCATCCCAATATCTACTTCAAAGGCTCCATCACAGTCATTTTCCTGAAATGCTTCAGGAATAGTACGATCAAGCTCACATTCATCGTAACCTTCATCTCCAGGAATAGGCAATCGACTGGAGGACATACTCTCTGAACAATCCACCATGGTTCCAAACTTTCCAAACGGCATGGATACGACATGTAATAGACCATCTCAACTTGATGTGCAAGGACAAATGGATTGTAACCAGAAAGTCGCAATTTGTGGTTCACCTCCACTAAACCAAGTTTTTTATTATGCTTTACCCCAGAACCTAATTTACTATTGAACCAATCACAATAAAATAACACAACTCTTAAATCTTTTGACCCTTCAAACTTCAGCTCCACTATATTCTCAATGACACCGAAATACTCCGTGATAGAACCATCTGAGGCACTCGCGGTGGTCACAACTCTACTATTTGTTGTGGCGGCATGTGGATTTTTTGCTTCAAACTTGGTTGAACGGAACCGAAATCCGTTTATGTCGTAACAACCATAACTCCTAGCAGTCGTGCTTCCATGTGAAAGCTGTCTTAGATCATCATGGACACTGCTATCCTTCATGCACTACAAGTTTTAAAATTTTGTTAACTCATAACAAGTTATATAAATAAGGTAGTTAGAGTAAGGATGCTTACATGTCTTCTAAACCATGTGACAAAATTTGGACCACCACGTAAACCCTCATGCCGTAAGGTTTCGAGCTGTTTAGCAGTTGGTTGTCGTGCATGTCTCCATTATTCCTGATCAAACAACCTACAGATTCTTTATTTAGCACAAGTAAATTGCTAAACGTGCTTCACATATGAGATATATGTCATGGTACTTACACGAAATATTTTTCCATCTCCTCCATATTTGTGTACATATACAACAAGGCAGTATTCCATTCTTGTATGCACATTTCATAGACCATACTAGCACCGACAGCCTTGCCAGTCCACTGAAACAGCTTGAGATTGCTCTTCGGTGTCTCATTCGAGGTGTGGTAGCGCGGTATATGAGCATTAATGTTATTTTCTTCTGCAAAATATGTGCTCGTGTAGTGTGAGATCTCCTTAAGATAGAATGCCTCGGCAATGCATCCCTCCACTCGTGTTTTATTTCCGATGGTGGCTTTGAGCTTCTTTAAGTCTCGTTCAACAAAGTACATCCACCTGTATTGTACGGGGCCACCCACCTCAGCTTCATAAGGCAAATGCACTAACAAGTGTTGCATTACATTCATGAAACCCGGGGGGAACACCTTCTCCATCTTACATACTAAGACAGGTATTTCCTTACTCAGTTTTCTCATTGTGTTTTTGTTAATTTCTTTTGCACATAATTGCCTGTAGAAAAAACTTAACTCGGCCAACATTGTCCAGATTTCTTCAGGGAGGTACCCACGTAGCATCACAGGCAACAACCTTTCCATGATGATATGGTAATCGTGACTTTTCAGACCATTCATTTTCCCAGTTATAATATTCACCGCTCGTTTCAGATTCGCTGCATATCCATCAGGAAATTTAAGGTTCTTCAACCAGAAAAGAACTTCTTTCCTCTCCGCAGGCTTAAGATAGTACTTAGCACGTGGCTTCCCCATATGGCCAGCTTGATTGGGTATCAGATTAAGGGTTGGCCGAACACATATTTCAGCTAAGTCTTGCCGAGCTTTGAAATTATCTTTAGTCTTATCTTTCAAATCAAAAACCATACTTATTATACTTTCTGCAACATTGCGCTCTTGATGCATTACATCTAAATTATGTGGAAGGATCAGAGCAGTAGCGTAAGGAAGGCTCCAAATAGCAGCTATATGAGTCCAATTATGCTCCTCTTTAACCCCTTCAAACCCATCATCTGTGGCAATTAACCGACAATGGCTTGCTACAATCTCTTGACCGGTCAAACGCTTGGGTGGACCCTTAGTAACGATTGTGTCCTTACGAAAGACATCTCGTTGAGACCTGAACGGGTGATCATGAGGCAAGAACCGACGGTGACAGTCAAAAAAGCAGAATTTGCCACCATATTTCAAACGAAAAGCATCTGTATCGCCCATGCATATCGGACAACATAGACGACCGTGCGTGCTCCATCCTGAGAACATTCCATATGCAGGGAAATCATGAATAGACCAAAGAAATGCTACTCGCATATTGAAATATTCCTTCCGACTGCTATCGTATGTCCTAACTCCATTCCACAAGTCATGCAGCTCATCAAGCAATGGTTCCATGAACATATTCAAACGCTTACCGGGATTGTCAGGGCCAGGTATAATAAGCGTCAAAAACACATACTCATCTTTCATGCATAATGATGGCAGAAGATTGTATGGAATTGTTATCACTGGCCAACATGAATAGGGGGCAGCATTTGAGTTAAAGGGAGTGAAGCCATCAGTGGCCAACCCAACACGCACATTCCGAGGGTCACTTGCAAAACTTGGATCATAATGGTCGAGGGCCTTCCAAGCCGTACCATCAGAAGGATGGCTCATGCATCCTGTATTATTACGAATTCCCTCTTTGTGCCATCTCATATGTTTTGCAGTCTTCTGAGATAGGTACAACCGTTGAAGCCTTGGTTTCAATGGTAGGTACCGTAACACCTTAACGGGCACACTTGTTATCTGCACACTTCCATCTTTTTTCACCACCTTCTTGTATCTGCACTTCTTACAAACCGAACAGTACTTGAGATTTTCATTGTTCTTCCAAAATAACATGCAATTGTTCTCACACACATGGATTTTTTTATACGGCATCCCTAACCCAGCTAACAACTTCTTTGAGTAGTAAAAGTCTTTCGGGAACTTGTGAGGTTTCGGAAGCATGTCCGAAATTAAGTCAACAAGATCATTGTAACAACTTACTGAAAAGTTGTACTTCGACTTTATAGCCATTAACCGTGTCACAGCAGCAAGTTGTGACAAAGTGGTGCCCCCATGTAATGGTTCTTTTGATGACGCAAGCAGATCAAAATATTCTGGTACCTCATCAGCATTCTCAACCTGTTGGACAAAATCATCCATCATTGCATCCATCCTATCTTCGTTTTCCTCAAACCTATCAACTAGGTTGTATGGCTCCTGCTCCTGTGACTCCCCATGCTCATACCACCTCTTATAATTCGGCATGAAACCCCACTTGCATAGGTGACGCTCCATATCAATCTTGACTTGACGAGAACAATTCTGACATTTGTTACATGGACACTTTGCCAAACCACCACTAGGAGACAAGGAAAATACATGATCAACAAAAGCTTGTGTGTTGACCATCCACTCTCGCGTAGGCATTCCGTTACTTGTCCAACCATCATACATCCAACTTCGATCGTCTCTCATTTTCTCAAACTAGCTACTTCATAACGAAAGTGAGAAATGTTACTTCATTAACAATATTAAGCAAACAATAATTATCAAGAAAATGTAACACAAATATTTTAAGAGTAATACAGTTTCTGGCCTTAGAGTAATGGACAACAATGCATCACTAAATTTAATAGTTATTCGGTCAGTTCAAAACTAGCATGAAACAGAACGGGCAAGCATACCTGTGGACGGTGGTGGGTCGCGGGGGCACGGCGTGGGGCCTCGGGGGCAGTGGCGGGCCGCGGGGGCACGGCGTCGGGCCTCGGGGCGGCGGCGGCGACCTTTTTCTAGTTAAGGTAGGTGCGAGGCGGGCAACGGCGGCGGCGGCGACCTTCTGCAACAAGTAATGAAGATATATAATTGTGCCAACTCACTTAGTTTCATATATGTTATTATACTCAATCTAGCCACAGCTTGGCACAATTGTCATAGGCAGGTTGGTAAAATGTTTTGCTTGACATAAACAGGTTTATCATGCTCTAAGTAATTTAGCTTTGAGTTTTGTTTCTTTCATTCACTACAAAACACCTATTAGCCAATAGATCATTTGTTGATATTTCCATTAATATAATCTCACTAGCAATTACTCATAATATGATTAAATATTTCTTGGACATCTTTGCCATTATGCCATAAAAGACTGAACGTACTGCTTGGACAAACTCAGAAATAAAATCAGAATTGACTGGATGATTCAATGTTCCACAAAGATTCAGTATGTTGATTCTAGGTAAGCTTGCCAAACATGAAGTGAGCATTCACCAAAATTAGCACAGAGGTAAACCTGGCATAAGTCTTGGGCCAGAATCATGAAAATATTGTGAGAAAGAGACATACTAATTGATCATGATATCTAGGTAAAAACTGGCACTTCCACGAACGGCTTCTTACTTAAACTACCCTACTGAACACAAGACAGAGTAATAGATCCTGATGCCCAACTTATTGACACTAATTCTCGAATTATTGAGACAAAATAGCTTAATCACCAGATCCTCAAGAAGCCGACAGTAGCAGGACTCATGTTAATTGATTGATCATTGCGTCTTCATGCCGGTGACAGTCTGCCCGCCTATAACAAGATCAGGAAAGATAATTAAAAACCACACTGTAGCGCAAGGGACGCGCGCCCGAGGCGGCGCAGGCAGCAGCGGCAGCCGCGCGCCCGAGGGCCGCGCGGGGCGGAGGCAGCGGCGGGCGCCGGGGCCGCGCGCCCGAGGCGGTGCAGGCGGCGGCGGCGGCCGCGCGCCCGAGGGCCGCGCGGGGCGGAGGCGGCGGCGAGCGCGGCGCGCCCGAGGCGGGGCAGGCGGCGGCGGCGGCCGCGCGCCCGAGGGCCGCGCGGGGCGGAGGCAGCGACGGGCGCGGCGCGCCCGAGGCGGGGCAGGCGGCGGCGGCGGCCGCGCGCCCGAGGGCCGCACGGGGCGGAGGCGGCGGCGGGCGCGGCGCGCCCGAGGCGGGGCAGGCGGCGGCGGCGGCCGCGCGCCCGAGGGCCGCGCGGGGCGGAGGCGGCGACGGGCGCGCCGCGCCCGAGGCGGGGCAGGCGGCGGCGGCGGCCGCGCGCCCGAGGGCCGCGCAGGGCGGAGGCGGCGGCGGCCGCGCGGGGCGCCGGCGGGGGCGGTGGGCTCAGGCGACGCGGGGGGATCGGATAGCGAAAGTATACTGTGCGTGTGTGGGAGTAGACGACAGAGATCCAGCGCGCGGCGGTATTAGGGCATGTATATTTTCGTCGGCCTGAGACGGCCGACGAAAACGGGCGCTTTGTTTCGTCGGCCAGGTCTTGGCCGACGAAATTAGCGTCCTTTGTTTCGTCGGCCACATGGAGCCGACGAAAATAGTACCACATTTTCGTCGGCTAGATTTGACGAAATAAATATTATATTTTCGTCGGCTTCCTTTGGGCCGACGAAATTGCCTGATTTTGGTGTAGTGACAGTATATCCTTGATGGGTTTACAGGTGAGTGTTGGTGGCCATGCCCCATGGTCATTATCATCTAATGGTTAATGCCACAGTAGCTATATGTGTGCACTAGTGCAAGGTGCTAAAGTAATAAATGCCAATATAGTATTTTTGTGAACAGGAGCTTTGTAAATAAAATGAAGAGAATTACTTAGAAACATAACTACAAAAGATATGCATGGCGGGCAGGGAGTGGCTTTGGCAAATGAGGTGCTGGTCCACATGGTTAGTGGTTGCGCGCTCCGGCACAGGAGGTCCATGTGAGAGCATGTCACCGTCGTAGTGCTCCAGCGTGGGAGCGCATACTGGTGACCCGCATAGAGTCATGAGTCTATGCACCAATGGCCGAGACGGCAGCTGCGGACATCCAAGTACCCAACCATGCGGCATATCTAGTAATAGCCATTGTATGGCTTCCCTCTCCGTATCCTACGGATCTTCTCACGGTGTACTCACTCCGTTCTATGAAAAGTGCAATCCTATATTTAAAAAAAAATCTCACAAAGAGCAATTCTAAAGATTGGATCTTCACTATCTGCCTAATTAAATGGTCAGATTTGATTTGCATATCAAAACTAACCGTGTATGGCAAACAAATGAGGGCACGAGAGTCTTTTCATGCTACTACTAATCTGTAGAATTGCACTCTTCATGGGATGGAGAGAGTATATATTGATAAGGAACTTGAGCTTCAAGAAATTAGCAAGATACATGCTTTTTTATAGATGTTTACATAAGAGTGGGAGGCACTGGGAGCATAGGTGTGAAAACAGACTGAGCTGGCACTTGTGCAAGCATCGGCAGCTTCCCGGGTCGCTAAGGTAGAGCATAGGAAGCAGGAAGTTGTCCAGTACCCTGGTAGTACTCAAGAGCTAGCTCAGCACTTTGAAGCACTGAGAGATTTGATCAACGTGAGGAAGAAAAACGGAGAGAGAGGGCAAGGGAGAGGCAGGGCCTCCCTCAACGGGTCTTCCTGATGGTGAATTACTAGTAACAAACATATGACTCCAACTTGTGCTCTCATCCCCAAAGTCCACCAAACTAGCCATTTTAACTCTGAAATGAGCATGCACATTTGGACTCAAGCATTTCACTACCGGAAACGCGGACTTTGCCGAGTGTCCGAGGCTTTGCCGAGTGCTAAATATCGTGCACTCGGCAAAGAGACTCTTTGCCGAGTGCTACACTCGGCAAAGAAAAACACATGATGAACGCATCCTTTGCCGAGCGCCAGGCACTCGGCAAAGAAAAACACTCGGCAAAGTATTCTTTGCCAAGTGTCGGGCGCTCGGCAAAGGACGACACTCGGCAAACAAGCGCCACGCAATTAACGGCGTCATTCTTTGCCGAGTGCCACGTCGCAGGCACTCGGCAAAGAGACGTTTTGCCGAGTGCCTGGCCAAGACACTCGGCAAAATGTACATATTTTTTTCTCTACTTTGCCTAAATTTTTTCTATTGTCATCCTACATTCTCCTCAACAACATATGTAATTTAGTTTCATTTCTCAAAGTGTCTGCTATATTTCGTCAATTTATTTTATTTTATTGAATTTCTTGAATAATTCAAATTTGAACTGGTGGTCATTCGAATAGTGGAAAAAATGAATGAAAAATTGTTATTTATGTTAATGAGCATGCTTTGATGTCTTATCGAAAAAAGGACCAGAAATTTTTGAACTACTATTCACGAAATATGGCGATTAAATTGTGTTCGAGTCGTATTTAAATTGTATAAAAGGCAAATTTGGTCGGAAAATTATGAAACTTGTCGAGATGTCATGTTATCATGTGAGGATATTGTGATAAAATTTTTATAAGATTTCGTGAAAGTTTGCAATCTACAATGCTTAACACCTAATCGGTCTGTATATAAAATCATACATCTCTTTGGAAAACTTTTAATTTGTAAGCATCGTATGTTTTTACTTTAACGAAATCTCGTCAGATTTTTATCATAGGTTCCCCATGCGATATCATTACATCTCGACAAGTTTCATAATTTTCGGACCATATTTGCATTTTGTACATTTTAAAAATAACTGAACAATAAGTTCGTCGTCATGTTTCGTGGACAACAAATTTGAAATTTCTGATTTTTTTCTCGATAATGTCTCAATGCATGCTTCAATAACGTGAATATCATTTTTTGATTCATTATTTTCTATTATTCGTGTGACTTGTAGTTCAAATTTTAATAATTACAAGAAATTCAATAACATGAAATAAATTGATGAAATATAGCAAACACTTCGATTAATGGGCACAAATTGCACATACTGTTGCATGTATTGTAAGTATCACAGCTAAAAAGTTTGGTGGTAAATAGGTGTAAAAAATTAAAATTATTTGCCAAGTGCCTGTTTGGGGCGCTCGGCAAAGCTGCCTCTTTGCCGAGTGCCTGCTCGGGGCGCTCGGCAAAGCCGCTTGTTTGCCGAGTGAGGCTTTGCCGAGCGCCGCAGATCGGAGGCACTCGGCAAAGAGGGAATATATCCCAGCCGGCCCCCCGCGCGCCCGTTACCCACACGCGCGCGCTATCTTCAATTTCGCCCGCGCCCCTGCCCGCGCCGCCGCCGCTCCCCCGCCCCGCAGCCCCAGCCGCGTCCCCGGCCTGCGCCCCTGCCGCCGCCGCACCCCCGGCCCCCCGCCGCGCCGCCGACGCTCCCCCGCCCCGCAGCCCCAGCCGCGTCCCCGGCCTGCGCCCCCGCCGCCGCCGCGCCCCCAGCCCCCGCCGCGCCCCCGCCCGCGGCCGCGCCCCGGCCCGAGCCGCCGCCGCATCCCCGGCCCCCCGCCGCGCCCCGGGCCCGAGCTGCCGCCGCGCCCCCGGCCCCGACGCCGCGCCCCCGGCCCCCCGCCGCGCCCCGGGCCCGAGCTGCCGCCGCGCCCCCGGCCCCCTACCGCGCCCCGGCCCGAGCAGAGTGAGTATTCAGTTTCAATACAGAGCAACCAAAAGAACTTAATAGAGAGCAATAATTTTGGCCAATGCCAAACACTTTGATACCGTCATGACCACACTACGCCCAAGTTCTCATGGAACAGCAAAGCTATAAGAGAAATCTCGATGGATACTATGCACAAGCAAAACTGAGTTCCAGTTTGCTACTCGAATAAGAGAAATCTCGATGGAAACTGTGCATTTTACATGAGAATACCTAGGTCATTGCTTGAGCAACCTAGGGTAGAACTATGAAGCAAAATCCTATATTATAGTTTTGCAGAGCTTAGAAGACAATGTGTCATCAAACAGGCTCTGTGATTCATTTTTTTCGAGTAAAATATTTGGATAGTCACTTACATTTTTAAGCTCAAGAACCGAGTCAACAATGTAGCATGTATTATCTATTATGGCTAATCAAAATCAATACTCAGAGGCCATATCATATAGAATTCAACATACATAACTCCTAGTCATTGATGTGCCTTCCTAATCACAGTGCCCACCACATGGATTATGTCTGTGTTCTAAGCCTCTTTTAGACACGTATATTTTACTTTGCATCAATATCATTTCTTCAGTGGGACTAGAAGGTGTCAGGAATTAATCTTGCATCGCCCTAATCTTTAGTAATTTGTGATCTCTGTTTTGGTTTGTGTGTGTGTGAGTGTGCCTCCTTTGATGTAACATATGTAACATATATTATTAAGTCACCTAGGAATATTAAAGCAAAATTGAGGCTTCCATTGCAGGTACTGCCCCCGGCCCGCGCCCTCGGCCTTGCCCCCGGCCCGCGCCCCGGCCGCCGCAGGTACTGCATCCGTTCATGTTCCACCAGCTGATGCACGTTTCTTTAAAAAAATACACCATGTATCTTTAGGAGTTGTTATAGATCATTCTGCTGTGTTGATATAACATGCCATATTCCTCGCTCCCGTGCATATACGTAGGGCAATTGATATTACTCTGTCTCCGGTGTATATGTTAGAGGATGGAAGACCGCGCGTGGATGTACACTGGCCGTCCAAGTCAGGTTGGGATGACTAGTGAGTGGATCAGGAAGACCGATGCTTTCTTGGAAATGGCGTTTGGCGAAGCTGCTAAAGGAGCGAATATGATTCTCTACCCATGCAGCAAGTGTGCAAATAGGAAAAGACAAAATAAGAAGAACATGGGGGAACATCTTTGCAAGAATGGATTTACGACAGACTATACCCGGTGGATCTACCACGGTGAAGCCAATCGTATGAGAGAGGATGTGGTGAGACCACGTGTCGAGGATTATGATGCTAATGCCGGTGTAGCGGACATGTTGGATGACTATGGGGAGGCACGGTTCGCCGAGGGACAAACGGAGGAGGAGCCAGAGTCGACCGCAAAGGCGTTCTACGACATGCTTGCCGCGTCACATAAACCCCTTCATGGACATACGACGGTTTCTCAGCTTGATGCCATTGGACGCATAATGGCGTTAAAGTCGCAGTACAGTCTGAGTCGAGGCGCCTTTGATGCTTTATTGACAGTTATTGGTAGCCTGCTTCCGAAGGGTCACATTCTGCCAAAGAGCATGTATGAGGCACGGAAACTACTTCGTGCACTCAAGATGCCGTATGAGCAGATACATGCTTGTAGGAATGGGTGCGTCCTGTTTAGGAAAGAATACATGGAAGCAAAGTACTGTCCAAAGTGTAAATTCTCAAGGTTCATGGAGGTAGACTGTGATGGTGATGGCCCAAAGAGGCAGCTTAACATTCCCGTGGCAGTCCTACGATACCTTCCGTTCATACCGAGGATCCAGAGGCTATACATGACTGAGGACTACGCGAAACAAATGAGTTGGCACAAAAATGGCAAATGATACAATCCTGACAAGATGGTACATGCATCCGATGGTGAAGCATGGAAACACTTTGATAGCATTCATCATGAGAAAGCTAGAGATGCTCGTAATGTACGTGTTGCGCTGGCAAGAGATGGGTTCAATCCTTATGGAATGTCGGCTGCCACATACACATGCTGGCCTGTATTCGTTATCCCCCTCAATCTTCCCCCGGGCATATGCTTTCAACGGCAGAACATAATCTTGTCGTTGATTATTCCTGGACACCCGGAGAATAATATGGGTGTGTTCATGGAGCCTCTCATTGATGATTTGATCCATGCTTGGGAGTACGGGGTATGGACATACGATCGGGCTACAAAGCAAAACATCATAATGCATGTTTGGTACCAATACTCCATGCATGACTTGCTGGCGTATGGGGTATTATGCGCATAGTGTGTTCACGGGAAGTTCCCATGTCCTGTATGCAAGGAAGGTCTTAGGTTCATTTGGTTGCAGAAGGGTGGCAAGTATGTTGCTTTCGACAAACATCGGCAATTCCTCCCTCTTGACCATCCGTTCAGACGAGACATCAAGAACTTTACAAAAGGTGTCGCAGTGACAAGCCTTGCACCTCCAATGAAGACTAGTACCGCAATTCGTCAAGAAATAGATGCTCTCGTGGTCAATCCAGCAGGTGGCTTTATGGGATATAGCGAACAACATATGTGGACTCATAGGTCAGGCTTGACTCGGCTCCCCTACTATGATGACCTGATCCTTCCACACAACATTGATGTCATGCACACCGAAAAGAATATCGCTGAGGCACTTTGGTCAACAATCATGGATATTCCCGGCAAGACAAAGGACAACGTTAAGGCTAGAGTTGATCTGGCAATATTATGTGATAGACCAAACCTAGAGATGAAGCCTCCTTGTTGCGGAAAGACATGGAGAAGGCCTAAGGCCGATTTCATCTTGACCAAGCCCCAGAGGAGGGAAGTACTAGAGTGGATTAAGAAGTTGATGTTCCCTGATGGGTATGCAGCTAATCTGAGTAGGGGGGGTCAACTTTTCATCTATGCGAGTCTTAGGGATGAAGAGTCATGACTACCACATATGGATTGAGCGGCTTCTTCCGGCGATGGTTCGAGGCTATTTCCCTGAGCATGTGTGGCTAGTATTTGCAGAGTTGAGCTATTTCTTCCGCCAGCTTTGTGCCAAGGAGTTATCTCGGACCGTGGTTGCAGACTTAGAAAGAATGGCACCGGTGTTGCTTTGTAAGTTGGAGAAGATCCTTCCACCTGGCTTTTTCAATCCGATAGAGCATATGATTTTGCACCTCCCGTATGAGGCACGAATGGGGGGGCCCGTGCAGGGTCGTTGGTGCTATCCAATCGAGCGGTGTCTAAAGGTGCTTCGAAAGAAATGTGGAAATAAAAGCAAAATTGAGGCTTCCATTGCAGAGGCATACATTCATGAAGAGGTGTCCAACTTCACAACAACATACTATGGTAAGAACAGAACATCGTGGCTTTAGTCGTTTTGTACATTAGGATGGCTTAGTTACATCTTCTAATATGTCATGCATGTACTTGCTGTCCTGTAGGTGACAACCTCCCTAGCGTGCATAATCCTCCCCCTCGTTACAATGCTAGCGAAAATGAATCGAACCTCAGCCTGTTGCAAGGGCAACTCGGAAGTGCAAGTGGTTCGAGCAATAAGACATTGAGCCCTCAAGAATGGCGTCAGATCATGCTATATGTGTTGACCAACCTTGAAGAGGTGGTGCCGTACATGAAGTGATTTCTTCGTGAGTTCTGGCGTCAATCAAGGGATCCTACCAAGCAGGAATGTGATACCCTTCTTAGACAGGGCGCGGGGAATGGATCGCCCACTTTCATTGCTTGGTTCAAACAGCAGGTACCGTCCAATGTAGCTCATACTTAGTTTGTCAATCGTAGTTGTTGTTATGTGCAAATAATATGACGATCTATCATGCTTGAACTTGCAGGGTCATAGGATGAGTGCCGAGTTGAGATAGGTTGCAGATGGCTTTGACTGTAGGGTCAGATCATATTCTGGTTATGACGTTAATGGATATCGTTTTTGGACGAGAAGCCATAAGGCAAGTCGACCCAATCGAAAGACCACAAATTCTGGAGTTTTTACTCTCGGCCTTGATAATGTCGAGTATTACGGAAGAATTGAAGAAATATATGAACTCAGTTTTCATGGTTCCAAACCTCTCAATCCCGTCATATTCAAATGCCATTGGTTTGATCCAGAGGTAACGAGACGGACATATTCTAATCTTGGGCTAGTGGAGGTCTGACAGGATTCCATCTTACCAGGAGACGATGTCTATATTGTGGCCCAACAAGCCATACAAGTTTATTATCTCCCATACGCGTGCCAAACCAAGGAGCATCTTAAGGGTTGGTATGTTGTGCACAAGGTATCACCGCATGGCAAAGTACCTGTCCCAATCGATGAGGATTACAACTTAGACCCAAATACATATGACGGAGAGTTCTTTCAAGAAGAGGGGCTAGAAGGCCGGATTGAGATAGACTTAACCGAAGTGATCGGAACGGAAGTTGAAATGGTTATTGATGAGGAGGAGGAGGAGGATGAGGTGCAAAATGCAAAAGACTTACAAATGCTAGAAGCATTACATTTAGGCAATGTCAATGACGATAGATATGCTTCGGATAATGCGGACTATGACATGGTTGATAGTGATGATGAGACTTATGATCCAGCTAATCCTGATGATGAAGATTACTTTTAATCAATGTAATACTATATTATTACATAATTATATTTTATTTATTTTGCATCTCTTTCTAAGTATGGCATGTTTATCTGTACTTATTGATTTACTCTTCTTAATTTCAGGTGATTGAACAAAGATGCTGGGAGGTGGTTACTTGAGGAACGTACGGTCTCTTTACTCCAGGGCGAGGAGTGCCCCTGCACCGTCCGATGTAGCAGAGGGGTCGTCACGGAGGGGGAGGGAGAGGGGGAGGAGGGGGAGGGGAGGGGGAGCTCACAGGGGCCCTCGCAGGACGACACGGAGGAGGTGGCACAGTTGCCTACGCAGGATGAGCTGCAGGAGAGGGATGAGGAGGTGCAGGAGAGGGACGAGGACTCGTAGGAGGAGGATGAGGATTTGCAGCACACCGCCTCTGGTTCCATGGGCTCTGGTTCTGCAGCCTCTGGTGCGTCGAGAGTCTACTTGCGAGGTTCCTCGAGTCTCCCTCACCGACCGATACCTCGTGACAGGCGCCCGCTGATTACTCCCGATAAGAACAGGTAACTTTAAATGTTTTCTCCGCTTGTACATGTTATATGTTCAAATCTGGAATAGAAAGTAATGATTTTGCTTAATCACTTGTGCAGGGGTTGGATGATTGTGCAGCCTGGAGCTTCTCACAAGCGCACCGTCAATGGCATCATCGGTATTCTATGCAGGCAACACTTTCCTGGCATGGTTTTGTATGGCGGAGTGTGGGAGCCGACCTATACGTTTGAGCACTACGCCATGGCCCCTGATGCTGAAGATCGGGAGGGCCGGGTATTCGGCAACAAGGCGGAGCGGGTGAAGGGGGAGCTGTGGGTAAGTGCTCGATAAATTGCATATTAATTGCACAATTTTATACCATAAATGAATGAGATCCATTGTGTTTGTATATGTAGGATTTCTTCCGATGCGAGGCTGGTAAAGAGGGCGACGCAGATGTGGTGATCACCAACTGCTGCAAGAAACTGGTCTGGGAGATGCACTACGAGGTGCGTATCCAAGCCGTTAGAAATTACCACACCACCGTCCTTGGGCAGAAGGTCACCAAAGAAGAAGCAAGAACAATTTATTTGACTCCGGAGCAGTACATGCAGGTAAAGAACAAAATGACTATGGCTTGATTCTTTTTCTACATTAGGATGGCTTAATTTCATCTTCTAATACGTCATGCATGTACTTGGTGTCTTGTAGGTGACTCCTAATTGGTGCATCTCGTTTCCCGATTGCTGGCGACACATAGTGCAGAAGTGGTGCTCCGAGGAGTGGGAGCAGAATCACGTTGCTTGCCGGGAGCGACGTTTGTTGATGCCAGGTGTAGCACACCATCAAGGCAGCCGCAACCTCAGCGGATACGCTGAAGCATGGGTACACGAATACATTTATTTCATCTAACACTCAATTATGCATGCTTTCTAATCATCTTGTTGCTTTTCTCGCAGTCATCGTCACATGGTGGCCAGCCTTGCAACCTCTTCACGGCATTTGCTCTGTCCCACAAGGGAAAGGCGACCTCCGACGTTAACTACAACCCGGAGGATGGGCCCGAGGCATACAGCAATGCGAGCATCCACACCCGCCTCAGTGAGTACACATCGATGGCAAGAGAGGTTCATGGCCCAGAATATGATCCCACCATAGAGGATCTTGACACAGAGATCGTCATGAGGGTCGGAGGAGGTAAGAAGAAAGGACGGTACTGGATTGCCGATGGCGCAATCGACTCGTCCTCTACTCCTACTCTTTCTCAGATTCGCGCAAGGAGCACGAGTGCGAGCCCATCCATACAACCTCGGCAGGACACTTCACGCCATCAGATACAGGCACTCAAGGTTATTCCTTCTTTATCCGTCGTTCGTTGATTATTACATACGTTTTCTTAGCATTATTGTAACATTGGGGTGAAAACTGTGCAGGTCCGGCTGGAAGAAGAGATGAGGAAACGACAGGAGTTGGAGCAAAGGATGAGTGCTCTACTTACTTACATGCACGCTGCAACGGGTGTACCTCCGCTAGCTACTCTGTTCGCTCAACCTCCACCACCTGATCCGTACTCTACTCCTGTAAGTATATAAAATATAGATTGTTTTAGCAAATTTAAATATATAGTCTTTGCTATACATCTAGATAAACATTGTATATAAAAATTATGCATCTAGAATTATCAAAACAACCTACAATTTGGCATTATATCTACTTGATGTCAACTTAGAAAATCTAGTTGATGTCAACTTAGAAAATTGGCATGCTCAGCTTGGAGACTAGCTACTGTAATTCAGACTGCAAATCTAGGGTCTCATTATATCCCGAAGTTTAGACTTAGGCGGCAAGTTATGCGAAAACTTAAACCCAAAGGAGTAGGGATTGCTAAGGACAAATAATAATTCTTGTTATGATCAACTGCCCACTACTCACTTAACTTGATGCATGCAACAGAAAAGCCCAAAATTTGATTTCTTGCAAGACAAATTTGAGGATGAGTTCCATAAAAGATGAGAAATTATAGCGCGCCTTGGGTATTTGTTTCCTGCTCATATCCATTTTGTTGAAAGGTCACAGCAGGATATGCCAGCCCTTGAGATCATTTTGTTTCCTGATGACATTATATATATGTGATGAAAGTACAGACACATAGGTGTAGAAGAAGACTTTGTGCCAGACATCAAATGTTCCGTCAGACATAAGTAGCTGTCAATGGATCCAGCCCTCCCATTCTCGACTGTGCATGCTGCTAGGATGTTCCAATCGACTAATCTTTCTTTTAAGCAAATTTCAGTTTTATTGGTTAAAAGTAATCCATCTTCTTTGTCATCTTTATTGGTTAGGTATCTAATAGTCTGGCTATATTTATGTACGATCGTCATTTATCTTGTCTCACATGCAATCTCTTCTTCTTTGTGTAGAGACAATCGGCGGCGTCAAATGATCCGCATGCACCGCCATCTCCAAATCAGGCAACTCCAAATCAGCCATATCGAAATCTTCATTTGTGACATTGGAATTTGTGTGGTGAACTTTAAACGAACCTTTATCGTTGTTAACACTTATGTGGTGAACTTGTGTATGTGATATTTTTGTGTGTTGACGAGACTTTGTTAAATTTGGTTGTGACGATAAGACTTGCGTGAATTTGGTTGTGTCTGTGAAATTTCAAATAATATGTCTGTGTGAATATATAATATGCCTGTGTGAATATGTGCCTGTGATAAATGGTGGGGAAAAAACAAATTAAAATCTAAAAAAAACTATTTGCCGAGTGTATAAACGAAGCACTTGGCAAAGTGACCTAAACTTTGCCGAGTGCCACGTGGCAGGCACTCGGCAAAGTGACCTAAACTTTGCCGAGCGCCCGCAGTTTGGCACTCGGCAAAGACTGGGCTTTTGCCGAGTGTCACGTCACAGGCACTCGGCAAAGACTGGGCCTTTGCCGAGCGCCAAACTGAGGGCGCTCGGCAAAGGCTGGGCCCTTTGCCGAGTGCCTGTGTCGTGGCACTCGGCAAAGGCCCAGTCTTTGCCGAGCGCCATACTGCGGGCGCTCGGCAAAGAGCCGTCACGGCCCCAAACGCCGTCACGGCTACTTTTCTTTGCCGAGTGCTTCCGTGACACTCGGCAAAGCCTTTGCCGAGTGCCCGACAAAAGGCACTCGGCAAAGACGTCTTTGCCGGAATATTCGCTGCCGAGCGCGCTTTGCTGGGTGTTACGCTCGGCAAAGCCTTTGCCGAGTGTTTTCTTGGCTTTGCCGAGTGTCCCAGACACTCGGCAAAGGTCCTGAATCCGGTAGTGTTTGAAGCCGGATGCACCTGCAAATTTTCTGTACGTTGGACATATCGAGCTGATCATGTTTCATAAAAATTGATTTCAATATGCTACAGTTCATCTAGGGATGGATACTGATGGTGCGTCAGCTGACTAACTAAACTGGACAATAATGGGTTCAGAACTATATATGTCCTGTAAGAGTGATGAGTTGATATTATATAACTTCTTTTGCAAATCCTAAAGTAACTTAGAATATCTAAATATTCTTTGAACATTGTCAAATGTGCATTAGGGTAACAGGGTTTACTGCCTTTTCAGTAAGCTTTCTTTCTTGAACTACGCAGAAGAGTTGTGTGTGTCTTTCTAGTACGGCCTCCGTCCCAAAATATAACAACTTTTAGACTTGGTCAAGATCAAATATATTCATCTTTGACCAATAATATCTTCAAAATATTTATTTTTAAATAGAAAATGTTACATGTTGTGATAGTTGGTTTCATTATGAATAAACTAATAGCATTTTCATATTGTCAATGTTTATGATTTTTTTACCATCTATAGTCAAAGTTTAAAAGGTTTAACTTGAAAAAACCTAAAAATAGTTATATTCTAGGACGGAGGGAGTAAGTTATTAGGTTAATCTCAATGCATTTTCTTATGCCACCTTCTTCATATGGCTAAAAGTATGATATATTCTTCCTAATGCATTTTCATATGGCTAAAAGTATGATATATTTCTTTTAGGCTCCCACCACCTAGTTTTTGTGTTGTTACTTCTACTTGTTTGATATTCTTTCTATGAAATGGACCCAAGAAAAATATCATAAGAAATATCCACATATCATGCATTTTCCAATTGTGCTCAAGCAGTATCAATATGAAGATATAGCTTTACCATCTCTATCTTTATTAATTTATTGACAAGCAAGTTAGAAAAAAATCATATATTACACTCAACTAATGTGCATGATACTATCCACTTAATAGCGTTAGCATTGTCCCTGTGTAATTCATCATGGAATTTTAATGTTATGCGCTTATCTAGGGCAAAGTAGGAGTCATCTTTGTGGTTATGTACGTAGGTCCATTAATATTGTTCATATGGAAGAAAACCTTTTTTCATGCATAAATGTGGTTCTAACAATTTCCTTCAATATTTTTTTGCCCAGCAAGCTTGATGAGGGTGAATTGGTTTTTAAGAAAAACTTGATTAACCTTACTGAGATATAAAATCAATATATTTGTATTGAAATTTAAGATATTTGGTTTACATAATTACAAATGTGGGGGGCAAACATCAAGTAAGGATGAGAGTTGGGACCATGAGAAGTTACTGTTGGTTTACAACCAAAGTTCACATGCGAACTGTGTATGCGTGGCTATGGTGCCCGTCCTTATATTTACACGGTGTCCTGTAATGTATCCAGAGTTGCTCTTCGTTACGCTCTTCATTACACATGGACTCTAGAGATGTAAGAAAATAGCAATTATATATTAGCTAGAAAAATAATGATCTGCAAAATAAAATGCGTGGACCAGGCTAGACTACAACCATTGGAGTAGGATGCAACAGGGAATTCAAAGAACAATTGAAAGCAGAGGCAACCTTCTAGCGTGCCAACCGCAAAGCCAAGTCAATTACACTGATCATACCAGACCGATCAGGTTAAATCCTACAGTGCAGAATGCAGGAGCACACACGATGATGTACTGCTTTTCCTTAGCCCAGCCCGCTACAGAGCTTCCCATGGCATTGGCATATTTCAAGACATCAAGAAACTTGAGTTGAAGAAGTTATCTAGTACGTGTGTGCTGTACTGCAGTGTGCTTTTTTGTTTTGGTAAGAGTGGGAGGCACCGAGAAGCACACTGAGGCTAAACAAGCTGCAATAAGCACGATGAGAACACGGCGAACTTGAGAGAGAAGAGAATGATGTGAATGTAGCCACATTCCCGTGATGCAGCAAACTTGCAGCGAAGTGGCTTGTCACTCGGCCTTGTGAGTTGTAAGGGTCAAGAGCGGTCATGGGCAACAACACTCAGCCGGCAGGCTTACCTTTATACAGTACAGTACCTACTTTTTGCCAAGCTTGAAAAGGTTGAATCGGTTTCCTTAAAAATCAATTGAAACCATAGGAGTAGGAGGCAACAGGGAATTCAAAGAAGAGTTGAAAGTACGGACAAGCATCTAGCCAAATTGGCATCACTGTCAAGTGCTAAACCATTTCAATTACAATGATTGTATCATGTCAAATCCTACATTGCAGAATACAAGAGTAGCACACAGGACGATGGACTGCTTTTCCAGTAATACTATTGCGCCCACAGCAGAGTTGTTTTTCTACCGTTCTTTCCCTCGAAATCCTTTAATGCCTAGTCCTTTGGGGGAAACTTATCTTTGGGTTATTTATAGCCATTACCTAGTTTCCTCTCTGTGGTTGTCTTTATATAGCTACTGCCATTGCTTCTGTGTAGCCCTGCCCAGCTATAGAGTTTTCCGATGTTATTGGCGGACATATTCCAAGGCATCAAGAAATGAACTTGAATAGAAGAAATCAGCTACATGTGTGTGTGCGCACTGTGATTTTGTTGGTAGGAGTGTGAGGCACCGGGAAGCACATAGAGGCCAACCAAGCTGCCATAAGTGGTACGGATAGACGGTGAGCGTGATTAGAGAACAGATTGATGTGAATGTGGCCACTTTATGGTGATGCACCAAAGGCAGGGGCACTGTGATGATTACAGTGAGGTGGCATGTCACTCGGCCTTGTGAAGCTCAGGTCGGATTCATGGGCAGCAACCGTCAGCCGGCCGGCTTGCATTTTACTGCACCTATTTGGGTGCAGGCCTACCTTTCTCAAAATCAACTGCTACGTGCTCCAACAAGAAAAGGGCTTAACAAACCGATGGGTTGGAACAACTTCCTCGGTACACATCTTGAGCAGTCAAATGAGAAGAGTGACTAGATCCTCCGGAACACATGTTATGTTTGTGGTGTGAAGTCATATTAGTTGTACAGTTTGATTTAGCTTTCATATTTGAACTCTTACTATATTGCCAAGCTCAAGTTAGCACAAGCAAAATTAATGAAAAATTAAGCATCCGGGAATAAAACACAATCCACCTATAGAACATACCTACGAAGACTATTAGAGCAAAATGATTTGGGTGCAATTTGAATAAATGCTTTTTCGCTAAAGTGCGCATATGCACGAACTAAACAAAGAGAACCTACAATTTACAAGTATTAATCCTGTATGTCTCTTTTGGAAAAAAAAACATGGTGGATTATCAAAACGTATGAATAGGAAGAAACACAAAATTCGAGTTGATTGTAAATTGCGATCATATAGGAATTCGTATTGCCAGAAACTTTCTAATGGGAACGTTTGGATACAACACAACCAAAACACACGAATTTGAGGGCAGCCACATAAAGAAAAAATTCAAGAGGTTGGACTTCATGTTAGATTTCCTCCAAAATTCCTATAGATTGAAAAAATTATAGGAATTTTATAGTTTTCTAGTATGTCCAATCCTTTGTTCCAAAGGAGCACATAGGAAAAATTCCTATAAAATTCCTCTGCCAATCCTTTGTTCCAAGGGTCTTAATCTTTTCATAAAAAAGGTAGCAATTCTGATTCCTGGCATGGCCTCAGGCCTCCCTCACCAAGCCTTATGAATGCTCACAAACTTAGAATTGAGAGGCGTCAAGATATTAGGAATGCAGCAGCTGCGCGCTGCAGTATGGTCACGTACTTCTTTTTATTTGATTTTTTTTCTAGAAGTCAGGGTATGACAAAATTCAAACATTGGACAAATGTGCATTCAAAGTTAACTGCTATCATGAACTGAGCGTAGCTCAGCTGATAAGATTTCTTACGGTAAAATCCACTCACTTGAGTTCAAATCCTCAACTCAGGCACGAGTGCCAATATTTTTCTGGATTTATTTTAGGATTTAACCGGCGTTATTCTTTTAGACGCAGTCGGCGTGCCCGTCGACAGCGAAGCACCTATGGTGACTTTGTCAATTTCAAAGATCTGCCGGCTCAGTCTCTCAGAGATGCTCACAGTGGTAGAGTTGTGTGTATATTCGTAGGGATGAGTGGGCGTACATGTATGTGAGCATCTGCGTCTATACTATATTTCGAATAAAAATTATGATTGCTATTACTGGGTAGTCTACAATGCCATTTTAATAGTATGCGCTTATGGATCAAGGTTACATAGTTTCCAAAAAAAAATTAAAGGATCATTTCGTATCCAACAGTGTTGTGGTTCAACTTTTGCCTTCCGTCTGTGCTGCCAAGCTTCACTGAGGGTACATTAGATTTTCATGTAGTAGTTGCTAAAACTAATGATATATAATTTCTTCATATAAAAAATAATTTCTTCATATAAAAAAATATCTTCATATAAAAAAGAGTTCATGAAAAGTTACTTCCCATTTTAATTTGCAAGGAAAAGTCATGTATGAACTGTACAGAAGTAGATGCACGTAGTTGTGGCAGCCCTAGGTGTATATATACAGTTCAAGCTGCTAGTGGTCTGATAACCGCACCATAACTGGATCAGACCATTTTAATAATATATATTATCCCCTCCAGACCACGCCAGTCCGCTATCTTCCAAAACCAAGCTAATCCAAACTGCAAGCATCATTACAACCAAATTGGAGCACCCCACCTTCCCAAACCACGGTTTCAAACTTCCTCCCCTGTCCATCCGTCCTGTGCAAGAGGCCAAGCAGCTCAGCCTCAATGGCATCATTACGCTTTAGTCAACCTGGATTAGAAGCAACAGTCTGGAGTATCGATCCATGGGAAAAGGGGAGGAGGATGTTTTACCTTGATGCAGATAGCGGATCCACGGACAGCCGGACGGGGGCGCGTGCGACGACGGCGAGCACCCCGGTGGACGGTGGCGGCGTCGGCTGGGTGGTGGGAGACTGGTGGTGCGGCGACTGCCGAGTGCCGCGCCATCGTCGCCGCCGCCGCCGCCGCCGCCGCTGTTGACGTTAGGGAAGGGCGACGGGGATGAGATGATAATAGGATCCACAAGCAACCAGGCCAGATCAGATCGACCCACTAAAATCATAAATCCCAACCGAACCAGCCCACTAGACATCTCAGCCCAGTTTCCACCACACCAGGTCGGCCCAAACGAAAAAACCAAACTACAGAGACCGGTTTTAGCCCAAACCACTAGCAGCTTGATATACAGCGCCCTCTACATTTAGGTATCACTCGTTTTCCAATCTTATATGGCTAGAAATGTAAGAAGAACAGATTTATGTCAAAATAGCCGGAAAAATATGGCCGGCAAAATGAAATGCGTGGGAAATTATACAACCGTAGGAGTCTGAGACCTCAGGAATCTACAGTAGAGTGGGAAGGAAGAAATACGCATGAACATCAACAAGGTCGTAAATACTAGAACAATATCATGAAGACATGAAGCAAGCATCAATAAGGAAGTCTGAAACCGAAGATGCTGGGAACTCTGAATTCGCTGATGAGAGGAAGTCTGAAACCATTTCTGATCACCGTGCATCTTTAAAACTCCCAGGAATGAAAAAAACCATGTTGCTGAAAGAAAAGATGATCTAGTATATTTTCCCACTCCAAAGATTATTGGGCTCTTGCCCAAAAAGAAAAGATTATCGCGCTCTCCTCATTTCTCACTTTGTCCAATGTGTCATTTATCTATGTGGTCCTAAGTGTTATTGACACTAGTGGTAAACCTCATAAAAAATACCAAAATTTTCTATTAAAGGGAGTCATTACATGTTCATTTGCTAGTTGCCACCTGCAGGGCGATATTGTTCTTCGAAAATTAGGCCAAAAGGCTGAAAGGCACTTGTCATCAGGTTTCGGAAGCCACCCCCATCTACAAAAATATTGCGACCCACTCCCTCTCGAGAAATACATTTTGCAGCCCACCCCCTTTCTTCCACCTACCTTTCACTTTTGACCCTCGTCGGCTCCCTCGTCGATCTCGAGGGATTCCCCCAAAACGAAGCAATCGCCATTAGAAAACCAGTAAGATCCGGCGAAGAATCAGAAGCAGGAGCAGTAGCCAAATTCACGCGGCGAGAGCTAGTCGCGGAGAAAGGGTCCGATGGATCAACAACCCCAGGTTATAGCTCAGCCTTTTCCCTCTTCTTGCTTCGTGAATAAGATTCGGATCAAACAGTTAGATTCCCCTTCTCACCTCTAGGTTTTGGTTTGGAGTAGGGATTGCTTTAGATCTCTGGATTTCATGGATTACTTAGCTTGTTCCAGAGTCCATATTGCGGTTTTCTTTAGACCACGTCCGGATTTCAATCGGATAAGATAGATTGAAGGATATGTGAAATTTTTGTCGTTCGGATAGCCGAGTTCGTCATCTGGGCTTATTTTCTAGGACAAGTCGGTTTATTTTGATTATTTTTTCCATGGATTGGCCGGTTTCCTGTCCTGTGCTCAACTCATCTTCTGCTTACTCGAGTTTTAGAGGTATGGAGGTAATTACTGTATGATAATATGTGTGATTGTATTGTTTCAGTGGATTAGTGAGAACTATGCAAATCCGAAGACATGCTTATTCCATGTGCTCTTCAAGGTACTCTGCCTGCCGTTTCTGATCTTATAATGCAGCAGAACTGTGGCTAGGTTTTGGCTGATTTTGATTATTTCTCTGTGAAGGCAGCGGCATTGGCGTTCTACATACTGTCAGCGCTTTTCGTGAACAACTTCGTCATTATCTTTGTCATCACTGTGCTCCTCGCAGCACTTGACTTCTGGGTTGTGAAGAATGTGAGTGGAAGAATACTGGTTGGGCTGCGGTGGTGGAACGAGATTAATGACGAGGGAGAGAGTGTCTGGAAGTTTGAGTGCCTTGATGGAGAGGTTTGTGTTTGCCTTCTCGTTGTCCTTGTCGCTGTTCTTGTGCAAGTTGGGACTCCTAAATTGAATTAGCATTTTATTGCAGTCTCTGGCTAGGATGAACAAGAAGGACTCATGGCTGTTCTGGTGGACTCTATATTTGACTGTAAGTAATGTTGAGGGCTCTTTTATATCTAATACATATGAAAAAGAAGCATATGAATGTTTTAATTTGTATACTTCAAATCTGCATGCTGAGTGCATTGAAAAATTGGAACTGAACATAAAGCTATCCAAATAATTGTGTGACAGGTTAGTAAGAGGACGACTGATGTAGGGATGCGTATAAAGTGCTAATTGTATTTCTTATTACTTGCTGATGAGGCTCAAAGGAATACTGGGAGACGTCGGTTGTAATTTATTGGTGTATGATTATTGTACTCCTGCGAATGTGCATTATTATTGTAAACTTTATTTCCTTTGAATGCTAGTAGCTTTGAAGTTTTGCTTCACCAGAAAAGAAAAGGAACTGAAATCTGGGTATACGTAGATGTGTTGTGGTGTTAGATAGCTCTTCGATTGAATGCAATTAACTACCTATGTCCTTTAGTACAGATTGTTTATTTGTTTCATTATACTGTAGGAAAAATATGTCTGCTTTCCACGTATGGAGCTAAACCAGTTATATGCTTCATACCTTCTTTATCTACAGATTAGGACCATGTGAAAACAAATGCTTACTTTGACATAAAATTGCATGGGTTGGAACGTAACATGAATTGAGTGGTATAACATGGCAAACAGTAGTTATGAGGCCTTGGCTCCATGGGCCATACGCCCAGTTCCCATAAGCCCACTTTTATAAATTACTGTCCAAGGTATAGCAGGTAATAACTCGCAGTCATTGTCTCTCCAAAGCGGAGTTAGGCCTGAGCCAATCTGGATGCTTGGCTGTTATAGTGGGAAATGGTTTGGGTCATTCTCTTTTATATCCTGATAGTTAGGCAAAGCAAGTGTAATGTCTAAACTTTAGAATCGTTGCACCTACACTGTTTATGTTTATTTTGTTTTGCAAATACAGACATAGTTAGGATTCATTGAGAACATAACTTCAATTCATCGTGGCTAAGTTTAGGTTTGGGAATTCAGGATGCATATCCCATACCATGCAAAGAGATTGGTATGGAATACTAGGGAAAACATCAATTAAGCACTGCCAGGTCATAGATCCGTTTTTTGCTGCTTTGGGGTAAAATCAACCAGTTGCAACATTATAATGTTTTCTTTTACTTCTCTCTTTCCTTCATGTGTGTGTGTGTATGTGTGTGTTCTGAACTGTTTTCATTTTCATACAGAAGTTCATCTGCCTAAGTTGGAATTAGAACAAATTTCAAATAGAGCACAGTTCCTGTGACAGTATATTAAATGGGAGGCAGAGAGGTGTAAAGCAACATTCATATCCATTCATATATTTATTTAGTTGGTACTTCTTCATGGAGCTTTGCAACATGTTTCTAGAATGTTTGTAAAGCAAGCATACCTTCCATGTTTCAGGCTGCCGCATGGATTATCCTTGGGATATTCTCGCTCATCAGACTTCAAGCGGATTACCTTCTTGTTATTGGAGTTTGCTTGAGCCTCAGCATTGCAAATATTGTTGGTTTCACCAAATGCAACAAAGGTGTGTATTCTCGTGTCAAAACTACATTCACTTGAACCCTGTTGAAGGATGTTGTATTGTTGTGGTTGCTTGATTTAGCAATTTAGAAAAGTTGTGATTATTGAATAAACCACATGAATTCCCTATTAATTGGTCAAAGCAGAGTTGTATTTTTTTTGCCCCTGTAGAAACAGAGCCACAACTTCAGAAGTTTTGTTTTAACTATTTGCAAAGTATAATTCCATGTAGCAAGATATGTTGTTCTTGTGTGGTGTTGCCATAGCCTGAACCATTAAGTTATCTTTCTTTTGCTTCCATACCATCACAGAAATACATCTATTAATAGATACATCATACATGCTGTCAGCTTCAATCTAATATGTAGCTAAGTAACCTAATAAAACATGTAGCTAATTAACATATCACATGACACTTTACTGGGTCATTAAAGATGTTAGGATACTTCAATTGCATTACATAGTTAAATTGTGCATGCAATGTTGCAACATTGGACACCATTGTATTTCTCTAAACTCAAAGTTTTTGTTTGACTATTTGCAAAGTATAATTCCAAGTAGTAACGTAATGTGGGTTGTTCTTGTGTGTATCTGTTGCCATAGCCTGAACCAGTGAACCCTTAAGCTATCTTTCTTTTGCTTTCGTGTCTAAGGCTACATTGATCAGTTTAGGTGGTTCGTGCTGTAGCCTTCATGTTTTTAGTAAATAATCTTCTGCTTATGGTGCCGTTATCCCAGTTTATATTATTATATAGCATGTGACTGATTTTACTGGAACATCCCTCTCATAAATTCATCTCATATCAATGGATACATGCTGTCTTGTTGCTGCAAGCTGATAGCTTTAGACCTAATAAGTAGCTACTTCATGTCTCGCATGACTCAATTTATTAGGTCATCAAAGATGTTAAGCCACTTCAATTGCATTACACACTTAAATCCATGCCTGGAATGATTCAAAATGTTACACTCCATTCTAAGTGTTGTTATGGTTACATTGCAGATGCCAAGAAGAACATCCAGGATTGGACTGCAAATGCCCTTCTATCAGGGAGCGTCAGGTCACATCTGCAGTCAGCATTCGGTGTCTGAACTCCGAACAGATGGCCTATGACATAGTATTAGTATCACGTATAGTGCTTGCTGAACAATTTACTGATAACATGATGACACATTTTCAGTTTGTTTGTCTTACCTAATTACTTGCCATATGAATACATGGACCTGCCTCCTTGATGCCCTTAGTATCGTTTCATCCTGTGTCACCGGAGGATGATTTTGACTAGAGTTAAATGCAGAATAGCACCTCTCTGTACTAAGCACTTACTAGCTCCTGATAACTTTGAAGTTGGCTTGGCCTCCTCATTGATGTTGTTGTGTTGCTAGTTAACTGCAAAACATTCTGCTTGTGATAGAATGCCATTGTATTGGTACATATACATTTCTGAGTTATCCAGGCAATTCTAGGTCATCAGAGACAATAAACGTTCTGTGCTGTGTAGGAAGCCTTTTGTCGGAGTGTCTATACTGTAATTTTCGTCTTCTTCCAAATATGCAACGTCAGAGCTGACGTTAGCCAGGCTTCAGAAATTCAGATTGCTGCGAGTAGGAAAAGTGTGCTTGGTCATAGTTAGGCTGCCCAGTTTTAGGCTTCTTCTAGCTTTGCTTATAAGGAATTGCAAAGTTGTAGGAAAGCCTAGAGATCCTCCCAACAAACCACTTGCATGGTCTCTTGAATCGATATGAATGAATACGTTACCTGGTGAATATGTCTCAAAGAAAACAAAGACATGCCGAGACAAGTATACTCGCAATGCCTGAGACTGACTTTTCATCTTTTTTGGTGTTGTGATCTGACTTCTTTATTTCTAAACGAAGAAGGCCTCATTTTTCGTTTTCACCCTATTCCTCCCTACAAGAATTCACGGGCACCCTGTCACTAGTTTGTCCCTACCGTGTGAACCTTTCCTGGAAATTGGCTGCACTTGCACTATAAATCTGTGATATTTATATTTGTTCACCTCAAAAGAGGCTTGCATCAATTCGCAAGAATCTCCATGAGCAACGCCCAGCGTATGCTACAGTAGATATTTGGTGACCGCTCCCCACGACAAGCACACGATTTTTTGCACGTGTATGTCACTGGAAGCAAAAAAAAATTATTCTTCTGGACTTGGTGTGCAAATTTCTGAAAAATTCAAGGACAGCGACCAGCCCATGGCTCTTAGCCAAGTCGCTGCGTCCCCAGCGTTATCACCACCTCTGTCGAGCCGCGTCGGACGTTATCCGTGTGAGCCCCGGAGACAAGGCTCTACATGCAACAAACATTTTTCTCCTCTCCCACCGTAGTCTGGAGGTCATTTTCACCTGAATTACTCAGTAAACTCCATTATTTCCTTGCCACAAAATTTTGTCACGCGAAATCGTTTATCATCACATCACACGAAGGGTGACCAAAAGCTCTATGATTTAGAGCTAAGCCTTGTGCGTAGTTTTCTGTCAAACCGTGCCATTCATTTCTGAGCTTTTCTGTTCCAGACAGGTCGCTTTCCTGCCTCTCGTCCGCACATTTTCCTTCAGATCCTTTTCTGCCGAATACATAAAAGCATGGGAAGCAACAACAAATTCTTTTTTTTTGGTAATAAGAGATACTAGCAAAACTCGGAAAATCATTTTTCCTCACGAGTTTCCCCAGCTGGTGGTCCATGCTTCTGTTGTTGCGCGGAGAGGACATGTGACGGAGAAGGGGGAACACATGGCTACGAGAGAAAGACTGTAGGGGCGGTAGCACCGTAGCAGAAAACGTTGCACATGGTCACCGTCAGACGCACCCTGGACGCCCTTGGTGCCACCTTAAGGAAAAGGTGTACAAAATGTAAGCCACGTCATCCCACAAATCTTACCCACTTGAAAAATTTCCTTTTCAAGGAAAAAAATATTTTCCTTGTATTCCTGTTTTTTGGTTTTGCTTTGGTGCTGGCCTAATTTTTTTTAAGGGAAATGCTGGCCTGAAGTCAGATTCAGAATTCCAGAAAATAAAACATGCATGAAAATGGAATATTAAATTCAATTATTTTCCTTTATCTTGGATTTTGGGCACGCTTTTGTCATTTACCAGGGAAGCAAAATCTCTTGGCTGGAAAATGCTGGCGCCAGCTAAACAAAAGGTGTCCAAAATGCCTGCCACGTCAGCCGCAAACCTTATCCATCTGAAGTTCTATCCCCTTTTCCTGTTGGGCGCGCCCCTTGTTTTTGGCCTAGCGAAAAGTTCAAAAGAGAGAGAGTAAACTAACGTGTGTCTCTAGATCTATGAAAAAACTAGGGCGAGTGAAAGACAAATAAGTAGAGTAAGGTTCTGGTAAAATGGTGGAAGTTGCCATGTAGAATTTGTACCTTGGGAGTCCATTTTCCACTGTTATTATTATTATTGATTTTTTTGCAAAGAATTAGTATTATTTTGCATGAATCCATGCGTAAGGTGCACGAAACAAATGTAAGAATTAGACATGAATCTATGCATCTTTTTGCAAATAAACATTTATGTGACACTTAGAAGTTTGTACGCTTGAAAGGTCACCCAATGGGCAGATCATACCTTCGGTTCCAAGGATGGCAGAAGTGATAAAAGCCCTTTATGGTAGAATAGAATACAACATTATTAAAAAATTAATAGATGAAACACAATGACAATACGGATATACAAACAAACACGTACAAGCTTGTTTGGAGAAGGAGGTAAAGTTGAATGCTAAACTTTAGCACATGTTAGCATTTATACACATGCTAAAATTTTTAAGATTAGTCCCCCCATTAGCACTCTCGTTTGGATGAGAGTATTTTCATCCATTAGCACTTTGAATCCAACTGGGGTTTAAATCTTGTAAACTCCACCGAGTGATTAACGAAGTCATGTTAAAGCAGATCTGACCACTCTGTTTGTAAATGAGATTTTAATTACTTGCACGTATAGTGGGACCTGATGTGCACCATCGTAGCTTGAACATTCCTACGTAGAACATTTCTTCAAAGAGAAGGACGCGTAACTTTGAGGGGGAAAAAGGAAGCGCACAGTCGCAAAAAGTGCACATATACGTTATGTACGTACTATTTCGCCGTACTCGTAGATTTTCTTCTTCCTTGTACAGGCCACCTTATCCGCCCCACGTATCCGTCCGTTGCTGAGTTCCGTGGACGCCGACCGCGGGCCCCACACGGCAGCCTCCTTTTACCCCACCACATGACTATGCGACTGTTTGAATGATGTGGACGCGCGGCGGATTGCGGTCCGTTAGATGCACATCTAGCGGATGGATCTTCTCCTGGTAAAAAAAATATCGGCGGGTTATTCGTACGGGTCACGGCTTCGGGATGTGCGCCGCGGACGGTGCACATGCCAGGGACGGACAAGCTTCAGAAGGCTCCGCGCACACGCTGGACCGACAGGTCGCTGGCTTACAGATGGGCCAGGGAGGTTCCTCGTCTCAGGATGGACCCACGCCCCAGTAAGAGTACACGGGCACGGGACGGGAACCTGGTGCGTGCGGGGTTCCATTTTTCCTATCCGCCCGGGGCGACGGCGAGCAGAGATTGCATCGTGACGGTGGCGTGCGCCACTTTTTAATTCTTTCCCGACACGCTTTCGGTTAGTATTATTTTTTTCTCCGTATTTCCGATTCGACGGGTGGCGCCGCGGCATCCCGCCCGCGGCCCGCCGAGCCGCACGAGATCTGGTCAGTCAGTCTGTCCGCGCTCCCTCCCAAGGCCTAGGGTCGGCCGCGCTCGTGTGTTTCCCGGAAGGGCGTCTCGGCGTGGTCTGGCCCTCGCTGTCTTCACGGTCGTGCAATGACAGCAATACCCTCCCTTCATTTTCGCTCTATATTTGTCCCTCCGCGATGGACCGGCCGTGTTTTCTTCGTGCCCCCGTATTGGCGATCGTCGAACTACACGGTGCTCAAATTCGAAGTACGCCCTTGAAAATTACCTGTTCGTTTTGACCGCCACAATGCAACCCGTTAAATTCTATGCCTCTATATGTGCCGAAACTAGTTTTAACTCTGTTTTGTCTTGCTCACCTCCACCTCCAGATAGCATTAAAGCTTTACCACCTTATATCCTTGACACCCTTAAAAGATTCTCGAGTTTAGTTTGCATAAAATGGTGATAAAATACTGCTTGATTTCATTTTTGGCCTAATAAGGAGCAAATTTCATAAACCAATGGATTGCACTCATTGAGTCTCGTACCGTCGTGTCTGATTGGCAGGGTTAATACCATGGGTACCTAAAGAATGATCCTCGAGGGCCTAAGCACGAATTAAGCCGGTCACTGTTAGGCAGCCTATCTTGCCAGACAGAGACGCGACCCACACCGACCCCATCGGTGCGACAAGACTCGGAAACCCAATAGCAAAGCGCGTAGTGCCCTGCGAACCCACAGCAACGTGGGTTGGGAGGGCCGCGCCGACCCCAAGGTCCCTCGGGAGGGGCAAGGAGGCATTAAATGCGCTGGCCTAACAAGATGGGCATACACGCTTCTCACCCGACATCCGGGGTAGGGGCGCCGCCTATGGACCGGAGGACTAGCGGGAGCACCCCCGATCAGCCGGGTCATCATGACACCGCGATCGGCGGCTTGATGGAACAGATTGTGTCGGGTCGCCCTCCGCCGTCAGGCGTAGGGTGAGGCGGGCGCGCTGAGGTATCGGGCCCCGCCTCGAGCCGATGGCAACGGTAACAGGGTGCCCAGCCTCCCGACCACCATGGTAGAGGCTGGGCCTGCCGAGGTCCGCCCCCGGGGACATGCCACAAGTACGACATCGTTATCCCTCGCTATAGGGGTGGCGGACAGGACCAAGAACACGTCAGGCGGCATCGCGGACCGACAGGTTTCGGGACGCGGCACAACACAATCCACCAGACCCGGACACGTGTAGGACTCCCGACCTCCATCCTAGGGTGCCAACCCCAGGGGACAAGGAACCCCTTTTTCACGCATTATAGTTCAGCCCACTATAAATATAAGGCGGAGCTGGGTCTTCTCTCTCAGGATTGGAACTCTACGCAACCCACACAAACACACCGCTTATAGCACCCCGTTGTAAGCACATCACTCGAACGTATGGAACACGAAGAGCACCACCCATACTAGACATAGGGCAGTTACCCGAACCAGTCTAAACCCTTATCTTTGAGTGTTAGCCATCGAGCTATAGAGAAGCGCGTCGCAAATTACTAGCTGGTGATCGAAACACCGACATCGATCAATATAGTTGTTGGGGTATGTCGGTGGAAAGTGAAGAACTTTTAGTTTTTTCATTAATAAAAAATTACCCAGGTACAGAAAAAGCAATAATGCTATGCTTTCACATAATTTGAATGAAATACTACAATTTTTTAATATTAAACTCTACTAAGCTATCATAAAAAAGGGACTAAGGCACGATTTTGGCGGAAAAACATCAATGCCAAGCAACAAAAAGTTAAATAGGTGCCGGTTTTTGCTACTCATATTCTTGGACATCAGAAAGCATATCACGTTGTAAAAACAACCACATAGTCCAAAATTGACGTATAGGAGTCCTTTTCTTACATATAGGTGCCAATTGAACATATTACATGATGAGGGTAGATTATGTCACCAATAACACCTTAATGATACTTTTTTCTTGAGAAGAAAACACCTCTACGCAGCGTACAATTTTATACATGCATGTGAAACTGGACAAGATATCACGTTTAAAATGAAGTTCATACGCCGAAAATCTAAAATTAGACGGCCTATAAGTATGCATCAAAATATATAATACACGACTCCCATGATGGTTATTGCACCCACCCTAACATTCAGAGAGGGGCAATGACCTAATCCTAATTTCCCTATTTAGCCAATGGACATGGAAAAAAAAAAGAAAAAAACTTTGAAAACATGCACTTTAAATCCAGGGTGGGTCCCACCAACTAGCCGCCCCAACCTTTATAAAAGCCCCGCCCCCACCCCGCTCCCCCTTGCATTACGCTTTCTTCCGCTGCCTCCCCACCTAACCCATTAGAAGAAACCACAGCCATTGCAGTTTCGCAGATCGGCCCTCGCCGACCACTTATTTGCCAAAAGTTGCCGCTTGCCTGTATTGCCCCTTTCCCCGCCTCGCGCACGGGCCCTTCGCCGGAGCTTGCCACATGAATGGTCAAACCCCGATGGGGCTCGCCGCCGCCGCAGCCGCAGCAGTGAGGCCCTGCCGCCGCCGCCTCCTCTCGTCCGCCTCCGCGGCGGCGTCAAAGACGGGGGCGGGCACCGCGACGCCGCTCTTCCCCAGATTGCCCCATCCGCACCACCAGCCGTATGGACGGCGCCTCCCCTTCCTCGTCTCCGCGGCTTCGCAATCGCCGGCGTCGCAGACCGGCCCGGACGCCCCGCCAACCCACACCACGGGCCCCGTCCCCTCCGACCCCCGCGCCGCCGTTTCCGGCAACCTCCCCTTCTTCGACCGCGTCCTCTTCCCGGACTCGTTCCCGATCGAGACCCCGCCCGCCAAGGCGGACGAGGACACGGCGGCGTCGGCGGCGGCGCAGGCCGATGAGGCCGTGGCGCCAGCGCCGCCCGTGAGGGAGGAGACGGAGACTGAGAGGGAGGCGTGGAGGCTGCTGCGGAGGGCGGTCGTCAGCTACTGCGGCGAGCCTGTGGGGACGGTGGCGGCGGAGGACCCCGAGTGCACGGAGACGCTCAACTACGATCAGGTCTTCATCAGGGATTTCGTGCCCTCCGCGCTCGCCTTCCTCATGCGCGGGGAGACCGAGATCGTCCGCAACTTCCTTCTCCACACACTCCAACTTCAGGTGAGCATCTCTCGGCCGATTCCGATCCTGCTTACTTCCTCCTCTGGTCAAATTTGAAATTCCAAAAGAATTTAGTGCTATTTGAGTGCTAGTAGTGTCAATGGCGTGCACGTCAGTTTTTCTGTAAGTTGCGGGAAGTATATACCTAATTTGGCATCGCTAGGAGATATTTGAGGAATTTTTTTCTATCATTTCGGGTCGTGTATTTATTTGTACGAGCGAAAATTCCATTATTTTATTGAATGCCTACCAGCTCGTGGTTATTTAGGTCTGAGATTGAATTCTATACAGATTTCTTTTCTGTGGGGGAAGTAGAGATAAGATTTCTATTTTGCCGAGTAATTATGTCGCTTTCATATAATAGTGCGACGAAGCAGACAGGGTCTTATGTTGGAGCATTGATGAACTTTCACTCTTCGAACTAATATCAGATTTTACCTCAAGATCTGGTGCTGCTTTACATGCCAGTAAATTGGAAAAGCAGAGAACCTGAATTGAAAAAGATAAAATTAGATAGGAGGTGCAGTTAAGATTTGATGGTAAAAGTCCAATGAACAATTACTAACTTATTAAACGTCCTGTAGCAATTCTACTGACTAGCAATATGTTAATTCTGTAAGTAGCATGTGTTTGCAATTGGGCTGTTCTTGTTGAATTATATAGATGGCTGTAACCAATACTAAAATGATGAAAGGAACATGAAACATTTTTCGCTGAAGATTCTGGAAGTTGATTCAGATGTATTAAGACTATGTAACAAGACTTCTCTCGATCTATACCACCAAGCAGTAATACTTATAATTACCATTAAACTGAATAAAAAAGAATTTATATGATTTTTTTAGCTAGCTTCAATAACTGCTCCTTTTTTATGATTAGAGCTGGGAGAAAACTGTTGACTGTTACAGCCCTGGGCAAGGATTGATGCCAGCCAGCTTCAAGATTAGGACCGTACCACTTGATGAGAACAATGAAGGATTTGAGGAGGTCCTGGACCCTGATTTTGGTGAGGCAGCTATCGGTCGGGTAGCTCCTGTGGATTCTGGTATATATCTTGTGCCAACACAAGCTGCATATAATACTTTGCTTTGAAGTTTTATCATGCATCTTCATTATGCTATTTTAACCCCATTTATCTGTTGGCAGGACTGTGGTGGATTATTTTGCTGAGAGCTTACTGCAAGATTACAGGGGACTATGATTTGCTAGAAAGAGTTGATGTGCAGACAGGAATTCAACTGATACTGAGTTTGTGTTTGTCTGATGGGTTCGACATGTTCCCAACTTTACTAGTTACAGATGGATCATGCATGATAGACAGGAGGATGGGAATACATGGACATCCTCTTGAAATCCAAGTAAGTAGATTTAATTGCTTATGACTGAATTTATTAGATCCTAGATGCTGCCATGTAGGAATAAATTCTTTTCTTCTATACAGGATTAGTCTAATTTGACAAAGGAAAAATACTAAGCTATTCTTGTTTTTCAAACCTAGATCTATTTGACATTTCAGCTAAAGATCTGTACTTATGGAATGTTTTCTGTTACTCAGGCTTTGTTCTACTCTGCTTTACGATGCTCACGAGAAATGCTTGTTGTGAACGATGGGTCAAAAAACCTCATCCGTGCCGTTAACAACAGGCTCAGTGCATTGTCCTTTCACATAAGAGAATATTACTGGGTTGACATGAAGAAGATAAACGAGATATACAGATACAAGACAGAAGAGTACTCCCATGACGCAACTAACAAATTCAACATTTACCCTGAGCAAATCCCTTCCTGGCTTGTTGATTGGATTCCTGAGAAAGGAGGTTACCTTATTGGGAATCTGCAGCCAGCTCACATGGATTTTAGGTTCTTCTCTCTTGGCAACCTATGGGCCATAGCTTCATCTCTAACTACTCCAAGACAAGCTGAGGGAATTCTTAGCCTTATTGAAGAAAAGTGGGATGATCTTGTAGCAAATATGCCCCTCAAGATATGCTATCCCGCAATGGAAGATGACGAATGGCGCATTATTACTGGCAGTGATCCAAAGAACACGTAAGCACCCTTTCTCATTGAATGAATCTTTGCCCTTCTGTGTCTTATGGTTGGAGATATATCCCTTTTGTGGTTCTATTTCTTTTTTATGATTAAACTTCTCTTTCGTAAACATCACATCAATTGTTGACATCTAGCTATTTTGTGCATGTGCAGCCCATGGTCATATCATAATGGTGGATCTTGGCCAACCCTGTTGTGGCAGGTACATAGATACCAACACAATGTTCTCAAATTTCTTGCTCCTTTTCATGCTTGTAGATCATTGCTGACTGATCTTTGTTTCTGTTTACAGTTCACATTGGCGTGCATAAAAATGGGGAGACCGGAATTGGCCCGGAGGGCTGTTGCTCTGGCTGAGGAGAGACTCTCAGATGACAAGTGGCCGGAATACTACGACACCCGGTCTGGGAGGTTCATCGGGAAACAATCACGATCTTATCAGACATGGACTATTGCTGGTTTTCTGACCTCAAAGATGTTGCTGGAGAACCCAGAGCTGGCTTCTATTCTGACCTGCGACGAGGACCTTGAGCTGCTCGAAGGCTGTGCTTGCTGCCTGTCCAAGAAGAGGGCTAGGTGCTCACGCCGTGCGGCCAAGTCACATGCTGTGTAAAACTGCAAAGCACTTGCTGTTCTTTCTACAGCGGATGCACCATGTATACTACCGTTCTAGGATTAACCCCGAGATGGAGAGACTCTTCACATGTACATTAGTATAGGTTTATGTTAGATACCCATCCATTCATTTCCTCAGTGGCCGCTCATACTTTTTTCTGAGCTGCCATTGATGGGAACTACCCTGGCTGACACCGGTGGTCGAAAGAAGAGAGCAAAACATATTCAGAGTTTGTGCTCTCATGTACACAGAAAAAGGAAATTTGTTCTTCTTATTCGACCCGCAAGCTGCTCCCTTTTTTGGGAGCCTGTTGAAGCCCTAACCATTGTATTTCTTGTCAGTACTAAAAATAGTGTGCTGTATCGCTTGCAAACTAAACAGTGACACAGTGTTCCACTTGTTTCATGAACTATAAGAGTGCTATGGATGCACCTTTATTCTATTGGATTATGCCTGGAATCGGCATACGTTGCATGTATATTTGTTTGGTGGATTGTGTTGTTTGTGAGTTTGTTGTATGGTTTTGGAATCGAACCAGATCGTTTTGGCACACCTTGCCAAAATAACTGCTGAAAACCTTAGCCAGCAGGAGATATCTCGAGATATGATATGAGATACATAGATCTTGAACACAAGCTTGCCGATTCAATCCTACACATGCCGTCGTCCCTTTGTTTTCACTAATCATAACATGAGATGAAACTGAGTTGCAACATAAAGCGCAAAGTACTTGTCAAGGAAGACAGGAGAGAATATTAGGCGTGATACAAATCCACTGTTTGCGTAAAACTCTAGATAAAGTGCTCAACTGCTACTTAAAATAGTGATGTTCAATCCCTGCATACTTCAAGCCGAAAATCCACCCTTCTGTTGGTTACCCTATATCCGATGAATTAGTACACAGGTCATGGTTCAGGATGAAATTATCTCAGAGATATTTCGAATATGGAGTAAGAGTACATATATGCAGACCAGATAATATGATACACTAATGAAGATTTAAAGATAAAACTATAGCTGGGGCTTTCTGTGTTTCCATGTCTGCACTGCTAGAAAGTTACTCAGTTAGTCAGTTCTTAACTGGATCTCCAGCATTTGCGCCATTGTCCTGATCAAACATGCATGACATCAACATCAGAAACGGAACAAGAAAACATGGAAATTGAAATCACCCTTGGTAACGCCATGATCAAAATTTAAGAAGGAATCATGATGTAGATGCTCGATGAGCCTAACACGTGAGTCCGCTTGCCAAGCAGGCCCAGTGTGACCACACGCCCGTTATGCAGATGCTAGCACTGTTAAACTCATAAACATTAAACAAGAGAACGGTTCCATTAGCTGCTTAATGAATCTATCTGGTAGCTCTATCGGTTTCATTGCAAAGTTGCAGAGAGAAAACAGAGGCAAGGGTGGAGACAGGGACGAACCCGATCCAAAAATTGAGCAGACCTGTTCATATATATTTGACTTCGTAGCTTCTTATGAGATAGAACCGAAGTCCAGTGAGATCTAGAGCGAGTGGGGGGCATGCGCCCCACTAGGATCTCTTTGTGTCCGCCATTACGTGGACACTGGAGGATACCATCGACGTTAGAGTTGAACGTGGCTAGCATCGCTATTCACCTACGGAATTCCTAACCATTACTTACTCGAGTAAAAACCTTTTCCTCTGTCTTCAGTCAATTTTCTCCCGTCAAATCTGTTTTGAGTTCAGCCACAAAGCGCACGGGCAAAGCCCATATATGGACATTCGGTCCAGCAGCTCAACACCTGGAGGGGACTACTCTCTGTGCCGGAGGGGCAAATGGCTGGTCGTCTGGCAATTAGCGGGCTTTTTTGCTTTTTGATCCGAGAAGTGGGTGAGTGTTTTTACTGATTGTTTTTGGTGGCTGGTCGCTCCCATTCACCTACGACGATGGTTCAACGTGAGCAGAGGTGTACGCCATGAAGCGTAAGTTGTACTCTCGCCTAACATTCAACCGTACATTAGTATACCTGGTCATTTATCGGGTTAGATCGGGCCAAAACATTCCCATTTATTTTTCTTCCACCGGGCCGGATTATTTTGGCTCGAATTTTGACTTCTGGACCAGATTTTTTTGAGTTTCATGTCAAAAAATTAGCTCCTACCCATTACGTTTTTATAGAGGGCCATAAATTTCTGCCCAACTTATTGGTCAGGTTGGTCGGTTTTTTTATGAGTTGGGTTGGACTTATCAAAGTCAAGCGACCCGTGATCAGGTCCACGTGGATGTGTGTGGTGGTGGGGGTATAAGTGAGCACATTGTGAAGCTTTTCTTTTCTTATCTCACTACTACTATCATTACTATTATACTACTAAAAAGAGAGTAAGGGTGACTTTTTTTCGCTCTTCTACCCTCTTGTGCGATCCGTCATCCCTCCCCCGTCGTCCAGCCTCAGGCGAATGTGGACCGTCTGATCGAAACGCTTCCCTTCCTATACGTCCATCGCCCACGTTGAGCTCCCTGCCACCCCGCTCGCACGCGACCCCGCCTGCCCCCGCCGCCGCTGCCTCACTCCTCCGCCCATGCGCCCCTGCCTCCCCCCCCCGCTGCCTAACTCCTTCGCCCACACGCCCTTACCTCACGATGGCCTGCCGCCGAAGACTGTGTCGGTCCACCTCTAGGAGCGCCGCAGATGCCGCGCTTTAGGTGGGGGACACGACAGCGCAAAGGCGGCTGCGCCAATCTCCAGGAGTGCCGCAGATGCCACGCCGTTGTCCTCGAGATTGGGTCGGTTCTTGCCCAAAACTACCGCTAAAAGCCTTCATTTTCGTTTGCTTCATAGCGGCTGCGCCACATCAGAGGGCAGCTGTGGCGCCGGTTGATCCCACGTGAAGCAGCAAGTGCGGTGAAGGAGGAGGTGTGTCGCATCGGAGGGATCACGCCTCCTTGCCGCTCGCCGATCACGCCTCTTCCTCCTCCCTGACCAGCAACCAAAACCGGCTGCATGGCCTGGGCGTCCGCCGCCTTCGGAGAGATCGCGCCTCCCTGCTGCTCGCCGATCGCGCCTCTTCCTCCTCCCTGACCAGCAACCAGAACTAGCTCCGTGGCCTGGGCGTCCGCCGTCTTCGGCCTCGCGGTGCCACTCCGGTGGTCGTCAGGCATTTGCCGTAGGTGAGATCATTTTTCTATCCCTTTGGCTAATTCCTGTAGTCCACTCTTTGATTGGACCATGGCTTGGGAGGACATGCAACGCCTAGAGCATAGGACCATGCAGGGGGAGTTGCCCGTGTTGGGGTTTTAACCCTTATGTAGGCAGGATCTAGATCAAATCCACTATTCTTAGGTAGCAGCATGCTGCATTTACTGCTTGCATGCAGCCCATGCACCAAGGCTACTTTTGCTTGGAACTTGCGCCGGATCTTGTACTCAGCACCCCCTTTACTGTAACTTATCCCCTTGGACCTCTATTTAAATGAAAGCACACATCAGGTACTGGCATCCAGTCGGAACCCTAGAGCAGACAAACTTAAAGGTGTGAGTGTGTTCATCTTCTACTGCATGCAAACCACTCGGTTGTGCTTGAGAAACCACTTGGTAGGTGGTAGGTTTCCAACAATTGGTACCAGAGCCTAGGTTTAGTATCCGTTGGATCAATGTCTCCATCCAGAAAGCCCGTTGTGTCTAGGCATAGCTTGAGGGAGAGCAAGAGCCCGGTCCAGGGCCAAGAGGGTTTCCACGGGAAGGAGGACCTGACGCCCAAGGACCAGCGGCCAAAAGACTCCAGGCGGCAGGTGAAGAAGGAGAAGAAGCCGGCTGGTGAGAAAGATGCAGGGGAGGGTCATCGTCGAGTGACTCTGTAACCTCTCATTGCCACCGGAGGCGTCCCTCCCCTTCCCCGCGTGGGCGGCGCTACCGGGATGGGGACTGGATAGCCGTTCAGAGGGTGGTGAAGGAGTCGGGTGGTGCAAAGTACCCGACGCTGACGAGATCCAACTACACCCACTGGAGCCTGGTCATGAAGGTAATGCTCCAAGCCCGCAACCTCTGGGACACCATTGAGTATGGCGACTGCGACCTTCAGGAGGATTGCATGGCCAGAGAGGTCCTTATCCTCTCAATGCCGCTAGAGATGGTGCCGCGGGTGGCCAAGAAGCAGTCGGCTGCAGATGCTTGGGACGCCATCAAGATGATGTGCGATGGCAGCGACAAGGTCAAGAAGGGCAGGGCCTAACAGCTGCAGAGGGAGTTTGAGGCCATGACCTGTCGCAGTGGTGAGAAGGTGGATGACTTTGCTCTGCGTCTGTCCAACCTCGTCATCAATCTGGAGGAACTAGGTGAGGAGATGGAGGAGCAATGAGTAGTCGAGAAGCTCCTTCAGTCGGTGCCACCTCGGTTCGACCACCTGGTGACGTCAATCGAGACATTGCTGGACATCTCCTCCCTCTCTCTAGAGGAGGTGACCGGGTGTCTGAAGGTGCAGGAGGACCGCATGGACCGCGCCGACTCGAATCGTGACCCGAGCAAACTGCTGTATGTAGATGCGCCGCGCCGGAAAGATCACGAGTCGGGCGAGGGCTCGTCCAGGACCAGAGGCAGCAAGAGCCAGCGGCGGCGCCCGCTGGCTCCAAAGAAGAAAGCAGTCGAAGACAGTGAGACGAGGAAGCCATTGCGCGATGACACTTGCTACAATTATGGTCGTGCTGGCCACTGGGCACGTGAGTGCTAGCAGCCCAAGAAGGGGCAAGCGCACCTTGATGCGGACGCTTGGATTCACACAATTGACTCCAAGTTTTCTCTACTTGTGGTGCCATGTTCCAATGCAAATAAGGCCCGTTTTGCCTCGCAACAACTTCGCGGTACCGCGCGCCTACAACTATTTTGCCCTGCTCCTAGCCGATCGTGTTGTCACTTGGGATGAATTGGATGGCTCTGCACGGGATTACATTAGATATTTCTTCCCGAGCCGTGGAAATAGACTCACCCAGTCACGAAGCTACTACTCTTTACCTACCTTCTCGGTAATTCATAAATTCCTGTGCTTTCACGATGGAAGGAGTCAAACCAGAAGATATTCCAGTGGTATGCGAGTTCGTTGATGTTTTTCTAGATGACTTGCCAGGAAAACCACCGGATAGGGATATTGAGTTCATTATTGAACTGCAGCTAGTCACTGCACCTATTTCAAAAGACCCTATAGAATGCCGCCCAAGGAGTTGGCCGAATTAAAACTACAACTGCAAGAACTTTTAGATAAAGGTTTTATTGTCCTAGTGCATCACCTTGGGGTTGCCCAGCTCTATTAGTGAAGAAGAAGGATGATAGTTTGAGGTTGTGTGTGGACTATCGACCTCTCAATGCGGTGATAATCAAAAATAAATATCCACTTCCCCGCATTGATGTTCTTTTCGATCAATTAGTGGGAGCTAGAGTCTTCTAAAAAATTGATCTTCGCTCTGGCTATCATCAGATCAAGATTCATCCATGTGATATCCCGAAGACTGCCTTTTCCACATGATACGGGCTATATGAGTATCTGATCATGTCTTTTGGTCTCACGAATGCTCCTACCTACTTTATGTATCTCATGAATTCGGTATTCATACCCAAAATTGAGAAGTTCGTTGTGGTTTTTATTGATGACATCCTTATTTATTCCAAGAACGAGGAAGATCATGCTAAGCACCTGCACATTGTTCTCCAGCATCTTAGAGGCCATTAACTCTATGCTAAGTTTTCCAAGTGTGAATTCTGACTGGATAGTGTAAAATTTTTGGACCACACTATTTCTAGTGAAGGCATAGACTTTGATCCTAGCAAAGTACAAGAAGTGATGGAATGGAAACCTCCCACCTCGGTCCATCAGATTCGCAGTTTTCTTGGTTTAGCTGGTTCTTATCGCCGCTTTATTCCGGACTTCTCTAGAATTGTTAAGCCTATGACTGAACTATTGAAGAAAGGAGTAAAGTTTGTGTGGAGCGAGAAATATGAAAAAGCTTTCCACACTCTTCGGGAACACCTGACTACAACCCCAGTCTTAGGTCAACCTGATAACACCAAGCCATTCGATGTTTATTGTGACACATTTGGTACTGGTCTTGGTTGTGTGCTTATGCAAGATAATCGAGTCCTTGCCTATGCTTCACGAGCTCTTCGACCTCATGAACAGAATTATCCAACACAAGATCTCGAGCTAGCAGCTGTCATTCATACTCTAAAAATATGGAGACACTATCTCATGGGCACTCATTTGCAATATCTACACTGATTATAAAAGTCTCAAATATATGTTCACCCAAGGTCATCTGAATATAAGACAAAGAAGATGGTTGGAATTGATCAAAGATTATGATCTTGTGGTGCACTATCACCCAGGAAAGGCTAATGTAGTCACAGATGTGCTAAGCCGCAAGGCTCATTGCAATTGCTTGTCCGCAAAATTCTATAATGGAACGTTATGTCATGAGATGAGGAAACTCAATTTGGAAATGATTCCCCAAGGCACTCTAAACCACATTTCCATTGAAGCAACCCTCCATGATCAAATCATCATGGCACAATTATATGATGAAGGTGTTAAAATCATCAAGCAAAAACTCTCTCAAGGAGAGGAGAAATATAAATGTTTTCGCCAAGATAAGAATGGAGTTCTATGGTTTGAATCTCGCATAATGGTTCCAAAGAATCATGAGCTCCGAAAACAAATTCTTGACGAGGCACATCTTTCCAAGTTCTCTATTTTCCTGGGTAGTAGCAAAATGTATTAAGATCTTAGGCAAAACTTTTGGTGGACTAGAATGAAAAGAAAAATTGCCAAGTATGTCTCGGAATATGACACATGTCAGAAGGTTAAAGCTAGCCACTTGAAAGTAGCTAGTACACTTCAACCCTTGCCTATACCATCATGGAAATGAGAAGATATAAGTATGGATTTCATTGTTGGATTGCCCAACACCTCCCAAAAGCATGATTCCATATGGGTTATTGTGGATAGACTTACGAAAATGGCACATTTTATTCCGGTACACACTACCTACACTGCCAAGAAATATGATGAGATTTACCTCGATCGCATTGTTTGCTTACATGGAGTACCCAAGATGATTATTTCAGATCGTGGTGCTCAATTCGTAGCACATTTTTGGGAACACTTACAAGCTTCTCTTGGCACGAAACTGATTTGAAGCTCAGCTTACCATCCTCAAACGGATGGCCAAACCGAGTGAGTAAATCAAATACTCAAAGACATGCTTAGAGCTTGCGTCATACATTATGATAAAAGTTGGGACAAATATTTATCTCTAGCAAAGTTGTCATACAACAATAGCTATCAGGCAAGCTTGAAAATGGCACCGTTTGAGGCCTTGTATGGTCGAAGGTGTTGAACTTCTTTGAGTTGGTCCCAAACCGGAGAACGTAAAATATTTAGACCAGACTTGGTAATCGAGGTAGAGAAAAAAGTAAGAGTAATACATGAGAATCTAAGAGTTGCACAGTCTAGGCAAAAGAACTATTTTGATAAAAGGAGAAAGTCTTTGCAATTTGAAGTTGGTGATCATGTCTACCTTCGGGTTTCACCAACCAAGTGTGTGCAAAGGTTTAGAGTGAGAGGAAAGTTAGCTCCCTGATATGTTGGTCCTTATGAAATCACCGAAATTTGTGGACTCATGGCCTATAGAGTGTGACTACCCCCTCAGCTTGTAGCCATCCATGATATCTTTCATATCTCTCAACTCAAGAAGTGTATTTGAGTTCCGACCGAAATTGTTGAACAAAAGGAAATATTGGTAGAACCGGACCTCTCTTATGTTGAATATCCTATCAAAGTTCTAAATCAAAAGGAAAGGGTCACTAAAAGAAAGTGGTTAAAATATATAAAATTCAATGGAGACATCACACCTAAGAGGAAGCCACATGGGAAACTGAAAGATATTTAAATCAAAATTTCCACGATTTTCAAAACTCACCCAAAGGTACATGCACTTTCCACACTAGGCATACTTATCCAAATCTCGGGACGAGATTCTTTTTAAGGGGGGAAGGCTGTAACACCCTAGGTGTTTAGAACCCTAAGCAAGAAAATCTAAACATAGCATCATGCGTAATAACCCAGAATCATTGAAACAATGCACCGAATTATGTGTGTACATATGCATGTGTATGAATGTGTATGTGCATGTGTATGTATGTGTGTACGTGAGATTTGTTCCTTTTATGTTTATAACCTTTCATGCTCCACTTTTCATGAAAAATGTAGCATAAAAACACACTCATATTTTAGTACCTTATAAAGTGTACTTCAAACACCATTTGCAAATTCAAAATTTAACACAAGAAACGACTAGTAATTCGAATCCTAGTAGTCTTGAATTTAAAATTACTTTTAAACCATAGCTCAAATAAACTTTTGGCTAAAACAAAAGTTGTAGATTTTCCAATTTCCTACAACTTTCTTGTTCGAAGTTTTTTAAGTTTCTTTTCAAAATTTTGAGAAAATTTAATTTGAGTCCAGGCCCTTCTCTCTCTCGCTCTCTCTTCTCTCCCCGCCCCAATTCTTTCTCGTCGAGGGGCAGCGGCCGCAAGCCACCTGGTCGATGATGCCTGCCCAGGCGAGGCACGCCAAGATGCAACCCCCCAATGGGCCTCGACCGGGCCTGCTGCCGGCGATTTGCTGCGCCTTGTATCCTGCCCCTGCTAACTCGCACGCGCCACGCGGCCATCGAATCCCGACGGCCAAGCCACGATGCGCCGGCGATGCCGCGCCCTTGCCGCGGCCTTGTCCCGGCCGCGCCTCCCTCCGTTGTGTCGTGCCCAGCTCCACTCCCCTTCCCTGTGCGCCTATTAAAGGGATGCACCGAGCCCCCTGCACACACGTGCCCGAGTACCACCACCACCGCGCCATTAGCGCCGCCACTCGACCTCGCCGTCAAGCCCTACATTTCGCTCCTCCTCCGCGCAAACCCAGGCTCTAAACGGGTCGCCCTCGAACTGCTGGTACTCTCCGACTTCCCCACGCCGCCCTCCCTTGCCAGACCACCGCCGCCCACCACCCGCAGCTCGCCGAAGCTCCTGCTCACAGCCGGCAGCCCAACTCCGACCACCCCAGCCCCAACCGAGCACACCAATAGGATTCTCTCGACCTCCTCGTGCTCCCCCACCCCTTTCCCCTTGCCGCCGACTAGTTTTCCTCGCTGGATTTTGGCAGGGAAACACCTAGCCCCACTCAGGGACTACATTGCAATCACCAAATTCTTTTTAGGGTCCATTCCGCTAGATCCAAGGACCTATCTACGAGAACTCGAGTACTTTTGTTTTCAAGAGGCTGTCACGTGTAAAATCAATCTAAAATCATAGAAAAATCAGATAAATACAAACAAAAATTTGTTGTGACCCTCATGATGAATCCTACACCTTTTGCACAGAAGGATGACCAATTACAAACTATAACTTGATCTAAAATTAATCTTGTTTTAAATAGCCCATAAATGTATCTCTTGATCTAGGATAGTACTGTGAATGATTTTGGGACTGTAAACTTGTCTCTACTTGTTAAGACTTATGTAAAAATCCTAAGGCCAGAACAAGTCTCTACGAGTAGTTTTTGTTGGATTTTGTTTGATATGCTATTTTGCTAGAGTTATTTGTTCATGCTGTTCTACTGATATTTTAGGGTTGCAACTTTTACAGTAGAGTAAACTTGATGCATAAATGCTTTAGAGAAAGTTTGGAACTTTTTACTTCTATCTAACTTGCTCATATATTTTTAGTTAAGAAAAACTATATTAAATCAAAGTAACTAGTTCTGGTGCTTAGAAAATAAGAAATTTTAACAGAGACTGCCTTTGAGTAGATTATCATGTTGAAAAAGTTTGAGACATAGAAACTTTTTGGAACTGCTTGTAGAAATAAATCTTGATTAATGTAGATGTATCTTGACTTATTTTCTATGCTCTGTGTCTTGCACACTAAAACCTGGAAAATTTACGGCAGACTCACCATAAGTTTAGGAGTACTCAGTAAAATATTGAGTACCAGTTTTTGCATGATTTGTTCTGTATAAATGGATCTTGATCCTAGCAGTGGCTGTTTAATGTATTTTTCATGATTAATCTGCTAAATGAAAATGGATGAAAATTTTACAGTGAGTTTGTACTTAAGTAATATGCTCTGCATAAAAATTTTAACACCAGAAACTATCTCTACAATTCCTACAAGTTGTTTTGTTTTAATCCATGCTTATTTTTGAAAAATGGCCGTTTATGAAATAACAAAACCCCTCACTTACTTAATGAAGTTAGTTAATCTAGATACTGCTCGAAAATGGCTGCTGAAGGAAAATAAAGGAAAAAAAAATAAAGTACTTTATAACTTAACTTAAGTTTTGTTGTATCACAACTTTATAGTGAAATAGTTATTTATCTTGTACCGTTAAAACCACTCGTACATATGCATTCATATAGAATCGACAACTCTCGCCAATGGAACCTACGAGCTGGTGCTGGAGTCCAAGAGTGAGCAGCACGAAGCTCAAGTTAATCTAACTGTAGCTGCTGAGGACTCGAATCAAAGTTCGGAAGAGCCCAAGGCTAGCTTTGCTCAGGAAGGCAACCCCCGGAGCATGACCTCTATTTTTTAAACTTATGCAACTTTTATTTATATAAGGTATTGTGCATTAAGTTTGTAGGAGTGGATTGAAACCCTAGATGCATGATTCTAAGTACCTATGATATGAACACTAGTATGTGTGGGTCGCTAGATTGCCATACTAATAGGACTCCGGTAAAAGTTGAGTAATTTCATGTCACTCGTGAGATATAGGAGTTGCTTGTTTTACCTATGTTGGAATCATAAGGTCGACGGACGGGGCTATGTTACGATATTCCTGTTGATGATTGAGGCCCCGTTTGTTTAGTGAAAATGCTAAGGTCGCGGTGTGTGGTAGTGGTGGTTAAATTTTTGAACGTACTAACCACATGCCGAGAATATGGTAATTGGTATGCTTAAGTACCTGATTGGACCGGCGAGTGGACTTTATCCTTACCCTCTTGACTTCATTCCCATGGGCACATGGTGAGTGCAAGAGCAGCCGTGGCCCAGCTTCGTTCCGTGGTTCGTGGACCTCTGCACTAGGGGGTGGCCCTAATCCACAACCCGAGAAGAAAGGGGAAAAGTTGCACGTGTGACTCTATGAGTAACCACGTGATGTGTGTTTAGGTTTCCCCTTACAAGGTTAAGAAATTCAATTTGAATCGTCCGTTTCTTACGGCCTGCTTAACCCTTTTACCACATAGAGTAAGAAGAGGAACAATGATGATGATTAGTCTGTGGCAGAACCAACCTGAATTATACCGGCTCAAGTACGCGAGTTCATTCCCGAGGGCTTCAACGTGCTTCAAACGGTATAACCCCTTGGCCTGTCGGGTAACGTCCCGATAAACACCGATACACAGGATCAAATAAGGTTACCTCACACGAAGGTGAGTCCAGAGATACAGTCACCCTCATATTTTACATCACAGGAAGGTTATTTTACAAAAGTTTCCACAAGTAGTACAACGTTCCACACTTAGCAGAGTTATTACTAAGTTTGCAGAAACAGCAAAGGTTCAAACTAGGAGTCATTATTACAAACCAGTTGTAAAGTTCAAGTTCTAGCAGCGGAATTTAAAGTACGATAACTATACTCGTCGCCAATAAGGACGTCATGCTAAGCCATGGCATAACATCACTCGTTATGATCAGGGTTGACCGGGGACGGGTCCCACTCCACGGACCAACCATCAGGCAAAGCATAAGGCCAAGGCATGGGGTAAGTAGGGTCTTCAGAGATATTACCTGAAATAACACATATAGCAAGGCTGAGTACTCTAATACTCAGCAAGACTTACCCGGTATTGGGTATACTTAGCCCATAACTAGACCATGCAGGCTTTGCAAAAGGTTCAAGGTTTAGCTTTTGCTGAAAAGCAATAAAGAGTAGGTCCTTATTTTATATTTTAGCTTTCAAGTTCTAGTTCTTTTAACCATTCTAGGTAAGCACCTATAGCTACTCAAGCAAGGTAGAGTCTTTAAAGCATACATCAGCATTACTTATGAACAACATTGCTCTTGTTACTCTATGTGGCAAAAGAGTTAAACAGTCTCAATCTTCGTGAGAAGCGGATGATTCTGAATTGAATTTCAACCCTTGCAAGGTAAACCTAACTCACACGCTTGGAACACCAATAGGTCGTTCCGAAGCAACCGTTTGCCTTTCTTTCCGGGTCGTGGAACAAAGCCACCACAAGCGACTGTAGGACCATACGCACATCCAATGTGCAGGACATACGTCTGTAGCGCGACTACATGACCGTATTCCCGTCTGCTCTGCAGAACGTACTCCCACAGTCGGTGCGTGTAAACATAAAATAAAAGTCGAGTGGTGGGGGACGAGTCCACTTGCCGGGCCGATTGGTTACTAGGCTTACCGCTTACCATATTTCGCGGCATGTGGCTAGTACTTTCAAATGCTTAACTGCCACTACCACACACTGCGACCTTAACCAAATTCATTAACACAGACGGGGTATCCTTTCTTTCCAAGATGCTACTTATAACCCCGTTCGTCATCCTTATAGTGATTGCAGAATTGTAATCAATCAATTCCTATATCGCGCGAGTGACAGGAAATCACTCAACTTCTACCGGTCCTATTAGCATAGCACTAGTCGGACTCAGTTTCTAGTATTCAGTACATTGGTTCCTAGGGAGATGCATCTACGGTTTCCAGACAACTCCTAAAAACGTAATGCACAAGTATATATATATAAAGGTAGATTGCAGTGTAAATAAAGTAGTAGGTTTGTGTCCGGGGCTTGCCTTCACTGGCGGGGCTGGGGTCAGAGGTATTAATAAATCCTTCCGAACTCGGTTTCGGAGCTTCAGTTAATTCCTTAGTGATGTTCCCGGCGTCTTCAGAGATTTCCACTTCAGGTTCTGGGAGGATCTGATAGTCACCATCGGCGATAAACGTCGAGTCTATATGTGATCAAAATGATGCATTTTAGGAAAAGCATAAATTGATATTCTACTTCACGATAAAGTTGCAATCCAATACATTCAACATTACACACCAGCAAACAACACAAACTCCCTTACTGGGCAGTCATATATCGAGTATCAAATAATTTACTGAGTTACATTAGGTAACAGGGTTATCTACCCCAAACACTTAGCTAACTACAAGAAGTAACATGGTTGACTACTTAACATTTTTATTTAAATAACTAGCTAGTCACCTTGAAAAACCTTAAGTTTTTATTTATTATAGATCTATTAATCAAGTTTTATTTATTTTAGCTATTTTACACCCGATCATAGGTTGACATTTTGTAGATATGCTACACTACTTAAGAACAACATCTTAGAATATTTTCATAATTTTTCATGAAATAAAAGCTAGTATAATTAATTATCTTTAGAAACAAACCAAAAATTCATAACTTGGGGTATGACCTTTTATTAATCCTAATATTTTTACCATGGATTACACATTCAAAAAGGAAGCTATGATAAAAATTTCGGATACAAACATCAACAGAAACACCCTTAATTAACAATTTAAGTATTTCATCAACATATAACAAAAAGAACTCGAAATCTAAGCAAATGAACAGTAAAGTACTCGAGATTTTTACACAGAGCTATACATAGCACATACAATCTAAGTTCCAAATTTCAGCTATAACACATTCCTACAACATGAGATACAATTAAAACACTTATTTTCTAATATTTAATCTACATCAGAAAATATACACCTACAGCTCAAGCTTCCTAAATAAAAGTAGTCGAATTTTACTTATGTATTCCAACAAAATTGGTTTGGCATTTTTCTGATTTTTCTATGATTTACTACAATTTTTCAAAGTTTCAGCCAAAGATTTCAGAAAGGTCCAGCGCGATACTGTTCATCTGAGTCAAGGTCTGTGCAGATAGGTCCCTGGAACTATTCCTATTGTTGTATGGGGTCCCTGGTCGCGATTTTTGGAACAGAGAAAGCTCAGGGAGTTCGATTCCGGCGATGGGGTGCTTCCCGGAGGTGAGGGATAGGTGGGGGAGCATGAGGGACACGAGGGCTACCTTTGGATGGGCTCGGTTGACGCCGGGGTGGCTGGAGGAAGGCCGACGATGGTGACAGTAACTTGCCAATGGTGGCAGTGGTGCTCCGGCGAGCTCCGGTGAGCGGGGTCGATGGGGAACAGGTGGAGGAGCTTCAAGGGGCTGGGGGCAAGCGATTTTGGGGGTCAGCTCGAGAGAAGAGAGACCGGAGGGGCGAGCTCAGCGTGGGGTGGTTGAGCAGCAACAATGGAGGGCAACGATGGTTTCTGGTAGTGCGACCGTGAGCTAGAACCGGCCTTTTATAGTCCGTAGAGATAGAGGAGAGTGGAAAGGGCGCAATGCCGCGGTCCTGGGTGGCTGCGTTGACGCGGTGGGCGGCGAGCAGAAGTGTCGGCGAGACAGGGCGGCAATGGCAGTACCACAGGCAACGTGACACTCGGCGAGGGGGGCCAGCAAGAAGAGCTAGAGCGGCGCTCGGGTTGGGGTCGACGCGTGGGGCAGCTAGGAGCTGGAGGTGGCGCCGGGGAGCGGCCGAGGCTCAGCACATGGTCCGGGAAGCGGCGCTGACACCGGCGGCAGGGGTGCAGCGGGCGGAGCAGAGGAGTTGCCAGAGGAGGAAGAAGAGAGGAGGAGGTCTGAGGGGCTTCGTTGGAAATTGCAAAAACTTCAGGGACTGCACTGTAAATAGAAATTTCCCATTGATCCAAAGCTCAAATGAAGAAATGGTCAAAATAGAAGTTGTAGAACTTTTCAAAACCTATAACTTTGTTTTAGGGCTCGAGTTCAGAAACCTAAAGTACAAAGTTTTATTGCACCATTTTGCACTCAAAATAAACTTTACATAAAACTTGTCCTAGTAAAGTAATTTTTATGAACTCTTGGGCTTATCTGCAAGCATTTAAGGCTGGTCATGATGACATTCACCTTTTTCACTTTGACCCTTGGTAATTTTTGGAAAGTTACTTTATTAGATTTTCACACAATTTCACACACACCAAACATTATTTTTATTGGTTTGATCCATTTGACACCTAGGGTGTCACATAATCTGGTTGGATGCTCAGTTAATTATTTTCCACCATATGTGATTTGGATAGTTGCTTACCTAGAATGTTTAATCAATTCGAACTTGATGCTAAAACTTGAAAGTAAGGACTCACTCTTAGATGCTTTTTGGTAAAAACAACCCTCAGCCAAAAGTCTTGCATGTATAGGAGTTGGCTAAGTATATACCACTAGTCGGGTAAAGCCTTGCTGAGTATTAGTATACTCAGCCTTACTTGTGATTTTGTTTTTAGGTGAGACCTTTGAGGATATGGTTGCAAGTTTGACTTGGCCGTGTACTCTTCATTCTGGTTGGTCGATGGAATGGGATGCGTCCCCGCCCAACGATGATAAAGCTGAATGATGTCATGTACGGGTTTCATCATGATATCTTGTATCGTCATTAGAACTATCATTTATTTTTCACTGCACTATTAAACTCTGAAAGTACTTGTTTATGAATATTTTTGAAATTGGTTTGTAATAATAATTCCTGTTGAACTCTGGAATGTAAAAATTGTGGATTGTTGTTGTCTCTAGGCTCATCTTCGTGTGGGTTGTATGTACGCATTGTTTCGATCGAAGTTCCAGTGGTTGCATCGGGATGTTACCCGACAGACTATCATTTTACTCCGTTTTAAGTGCGTGTTAGCTCGGATTGCCTCTATGGTGATGGTTTGCGCATTTAAGACGGATTAATTTAGGCGGTTCTGCCATAGGATTCATCTTGGATTGTACTGTTGTTGTCGGTCAAAACCCACCGGCGAGCAGTGATAGGCAACACGAGGAGCCGGGAGGCTTCTGGGACTGCTGGTGGGCCCCGATCCCTCGGTCAACGGCCTAGAAATCCGGCGCACACCCTGGTTTGGAGTCGCTAGGCGTGCCACCTGATCCTGCACCTAATCAGGAGGAAGGTGTGATGTATCAAATTCCTGTATGCACAGACATGTGTAAAGATTAGTCCGAGCCGTGATCGGCTCATCACTTCCTCCCCGGTATCGGCTATGAAGAGCCGATTGCATCAATACCGGATCGAATCTTTGGAATGGGCAATATATATATATGCTTAACAACAAAATAAATCTTGTTTCATAATATCGATCTAATCCAATCCACGATAACTAAGCCCTCATTGCACGATCGGAGCATCCTACACGTGATTGAGCCTAATGAATACGCAAAAGCATCAGAACAATCAAACTAAATAGAGATCCTAAAACCAGCCGAAGAGCCGATTCCTAGAGCAACCTCTATTCGAGCTACGACCCGATACTAACCATACTGCCGGAATCTTCAACTCGTTTGCAAGGCCTAATCATGCACATATTGAACCAAATCTCTAATAAACAGAAACTAGCCATAACAGATTGGATCTACTGATAAAGATGAAGCAAGACGCAACCATCGCATCCATGATCGAACACGATGATTACTAAGCACACGTGAGCAACGAACAAAGCATGATCGGGATACAAAGAGAATAACGTTACTCTATGCGCACTAAGATAACTAGTGCTACTCGCCATCTACAAGGCTTCAGAACGAGCAACACATAAAACGAACGAGCAAGGGTGATGCTACTCCGATCACGCAGAGCGTGATCGGAGCCGCATGGCACTTACCCGATGAAAACCCTAGAACAGGGGAGGCGATATGCCGAGAGTTGTTGATGAATGATTCTGTTTCTTGTTTATTCATGGTACATATTTGTAGACCGTAGACTCGTCCTTCTTAACTAACCCTAACCAAACACGACACGACTCTTAACTGCCTATATCTATATTTACACGGCCTTTCTGGCCCCAATCATCCGCACAGAGCCCGATTCGCAAGTTTATTATAATTATCTTCTAGGCCCATCTTGCTCCATGGCCCACTTCTGGCCCGTCCAGATTATGCCGATAACACATGCCCCCCTGGTTTCGGCAATGGTAATTCCGAAATCAACCATTTAAAATCGCCTCGACCCTTCGGCTTCTGACCCGTACAACCACACCCTTTCAACTTCCAACGGATGTGACCGCTCTGTATCAGTCTCCTAGGGAACCGTTACGGTGCCGATTCACTTCACCTCTCTCTTTACCTTTATAAACTTACCGCCAGCATCTTCCCCAATCGTCTTTCTCTCACAGCCATTGGCAATTGCATTCCTTTCTTTCTTTTGCAATGGCTTCTTCTTTTTCTACTTCCTCCGTCATTTCTTTTGAATCCGAATCTTCCCGAGAGCCCACTCCAGAATACGATCCGATAGCTGCTTATGAGGTCCGTGCCCCCCTGCATTGGGATGCAGAGGAGTGGGACTTCCATTCTCAGTCAGAGGATGATAAATCCCTGACCGATGATGAGGATCTCGCACTCCTCCTTGGAGCCAAGCTGGAGGAAGACGACGAAGATGATGTATCTTGGGAAGAAGACTTCTCCTCCTCAGAAGAAAAAGTCGATTCCTTCTCCTCCGAAGAAGATCCGATGGCAGGTAACTTCCTCTTTGGCAGGTCATCGGACGAAGCTTCCGACGACACCGAAGAAGCCGAAGACGATGATGGCTTCACCAGCAACAGCAGCGGGAGTGACGACAGCGGCAACAGCAGTAGCAACGATAGTGGTGCTAGCGTTGCCCCGCCGACCAAGCGCCGTAAGACCACTGGCGTGTACTGGTGGTAGGCTTTAGCACCACCATTAGGTTGTTTCAAGGAGCAGTTAGCTCCTCTTTTGTACTTACTGCCTTGCTGTGAATAAAATCCTCTTTTGCATCAGTAAATTTCTTGCACATAACAACCTGCTCAAGAGCCGATGGCAACGCATCGGCCTTAGAATATACCAATCCGGATCCGAAATAACTTTCCAATTTGTTTTACCCTCTGCCGGACCTCAAATCCAAAACAGATCTCCGGAGATTCTGGGATCCAGGTTAACTCCCAAACTTCTTTTGCTCATAAACCCTAGCCGCAAAATCCTCCTCTGAACCTTGAGACGCACATTCGATCCTGCGCCGCCAACCCTAGATCTATTCTCTAAGTTCTCGATTCGAGGCTCCCGACAGCGGAATCTTCGAGCACCGCCACCGCCGTCTTCGATCTGAAGGTAAACGTCGACCCCCATTAATTTAATGCAGTAACCGTAAAATTTATTGCGTAGTTAAATGACTCCTTCTTTGACTATCTTGTTTCCTTGGGGTTTTTTCAGGCTTCCGATATCTTCTTACCGCACCCTTCTTCCCCCAATTCTTTCTGCCTCGGGCCTCATTCTTACGAGAAGCCCATAGATCTGATTTCATCTGAAACCAATCGAATCCCCTTCGTGAGCCAGGACATAGATCTAGAGTCTTGGTCAGATAGCCTTCGCGCTTGGCCAAATCCTCCTGAGGGTTGGATAGTTTGGTATACAAAATGGCGGATGCCTATCAGCCTCTATGAAAATCCATCGGGATAGCCGATGCTCTGTCTCTATCCCTTTCTCCTCTTGAAAAAGACGAGAACCTTCTGAAGACCATCGGCTACTTCTGGTCCGATGCCTTGAACTGTTTCCTTTTTGGGCATGGTCCGATGACACCAACGCTCCTGGATGTTATGATGATCACTGGCTTAGACATCTCATCGACTTGTCCCTCTGCTTACAGGCTTTCTGTCGTCCCCTTCAAACTATCCTCTAAAGCGGAATGTACTAACTGAAGTGCATACTTGAGCCAACATCAGAAAAGCAAGGGTTCTGTATCGGAGAAAGAGCATACAACCTTTCTAAATTTGTGGCTTGAACACTTCCTCTTCTGTGGCCCTTCACTTGCTCTAACAAAAAATTATCTCCCTCTAGCTTATGAGCTGGCCAAGGGTAACCCTGTTGGCCTTGGTAAATTATTCCTTGAAAAAATTTACAGATACTTTCATCTGATGACTTCGAGACTTCTTTCACAGAAAAAACTCAGAACTGGTGGTTCGTGGTGGTTCATCCAGTTATGGGCTCGTCTTTACTTCCAGAGCTTCATCCCCAATTTCCCTTCTCTAGTCGGCAATTCTTTCCCTAACTTGAGTGGGAGACAGATTAGATGCACTAGCTTCGGGCAGGCTTTGTACAGTCTTTCCGGCGGGAAATTGAACCCTCCAGATGCCTTACGTTGGTTTAGGATCTTTTACCGAGGCCTAGACAGCCCAAACTTTCTCCCATATATCGATTCTGAACTCTTTGAGAACCCAGCCATGTTCCAGCTAGCCGATTTTGCCTATGACGCTGACACCAGGCGTCTGTACCCCATTATGGTTCGGCCCTGTCTTTTTCCGGTTGGCATGAGTACTTCCAACCGGATCATAAAGCCAGGGTATGAGTTTTACCAGCCGGTTGTAGCAGCCCGGTAGCTTGGTCTTGGACAAGTACCACCTCATTTCCTTCTTCACTTCCTGACATCAAATAGAGTGGATCTCCCTGATGCTGTAACCACCCAAAGGTGTTACAATCTTTTTTCAGACCTTCCCCTATCTGTCCCTGCCAATCTTGTCTTCACTTCTTCGGCTGTTGATTTTGAGGGGTGGTAGTTGAAGCGTCCCCCCCATCAGGGAAGACTTAAAAGTGATGCTTTATCAGTCCCAGGAGGCTGATAACACTTTTATTACATCAGATGGTACTTCACCGTACAACTCTACGCGGTAATGGGCAGTGAAGCGCCACTATCGCAAGGATTACAACTAAAACCCACACTACTACACTAGCTACGAAAAGAGGGTCATCAGAGTCTTGTGCCATGCGGAACTCCAGCGGTGGCCCTAACCGCAGGCAAGACTGGGTGCAGGACGAAACCCTACTCGACGTCTTCAGGGAGGTAGTCTGGATCTTCGGCTGTAAAAAGTAAGAATGGGGTGAGTACAAACGTACTCAACAAGTCCAATCACACCCACGGAGGGGGTATAACAGAAATCAATGCACAGGACAATCCAAGGATAAAGTTATGGTTCTTTTGCGGAAAACTCGGTTGTATGCAAAGGTTCGTTTAAAAAAATTTTCAAAACAAGCTTTCTAGTACCAAGGAGCACATAATGTTGATCCACACAGGATCCAAGTTTTAAGCTGCTACCGGACTTCCCGTCCGCCGTAGCACACGGCACAACTGCCGGACACTTTCCAAACAACCCACACCAGTCCAACCATTCCCAGAGAGAAACACTAGTTATGTGACCACACCATAACTTGCCCAATACCGTGGGCACGGCTATTCGAATAGATTTTAACTCTGTAGAGGTGTGCAACTTTACCCACAGGTGGGGTACCACAGCACGATCACCTTAGTGTCGGTGCAGATCCCAACAAAGCCATTACCCACCTTAGCTAGACCTGACTAGCCACCACGGGATCCATCAAGGGGTCATTCGACCTATCTCCGAGGTTTAACCGGGGCATAAGTCACACAGAGCTTGTCCCTTCTCCTTGATCACCCGTTGCTCTCAGCTCTCCTGATGGCTATTAGACTAACTAGTGGGATTTATGCTAAGCTGTTGCCCATACAACGGTCAAGTGGTTTGCATGACAGAAAGCTAGGTGAGATGACACATCAACTCGGTCCTTAGGGGTGACAAGATGGATATCTCCCTTCCTTGCTCAACCACACAGGTACGAGCACACCAACGGCAATTCACACAGAAATGCCATCCATCCCGTCTAACTCATCCTTCAAAAACCACATTTTATCTCTTCCCACACACACATACGCATTTTTCTTTATAAAACCAGGTGGTCAAGGAATAGTCATCACAAAGCAAGGGGTGGTTATCACAAAATGAGGGTGGCTATCCTACCATATTTTCTCAAGCAAAACCATGCATTTTTATAAAACAGGCTAACGGGTTGTGTTCATAAAAACTAGGGCAGAAACATGCATCAAAGGGCGGGATTGAACTTGCCATCTTCAAATCCTTGCGGGAGATCCTGATCGAAGCACTGTCCCACGGGTTCGGGGTCGCCAAACTGGTCCTCGCTCGCTTGATCACAGTCGGGACCTTCCTCGTTCACTCCGTGTCGTACGACGCATACAAACAAACACTCAATTCATACAGAGAGACAAATGCTTTATCGTTGAGCTCGAATCGGGAATAACTTAGTTATGGAGATAGGAGCAATATTTTTGGGTGGTGTCCTAATGGCATGGTCGAAACAATAGTAGAAAGGGCGTGGTAAAGTTTCGGGTCGATCGGAGATCGTTTGGTACATAAAATGATAAGTTAACGGGGTGTTAGGGTCTAAACAAGGGTCCGAGGGCCTATTTGTAAATAGATATGGTGTGGAAAGGACTTGGTCATAAATTCTAGAAATGTTTGGGGCACGTTAGAAAGAGGTAGGGGTTTATCTGATATTAAGTTTACATGGTGGGGGCTAGTTCCTCGAATAAATAAAGGTGGAGGGGCTTTTATGCAAGGTGACGCATAGGGGGTGGGGGGTTTATAGGAAATAGAGGGAAGGGGGGGTCTTTGGGCAAAATGCCCTTCTCCTCCCTCTTCCCCACGCAGAACAGAGGAGAGGGGGGGGGAGGGGTAGCGCTCGGCGCCGATTCCCGGCGTCCGGGGCGCGGCGGCGGCCGGGGTTAGGGGCAACAGAGGGAAAAAGGCGAGGGGATCCCATCCCCTTCCTCAGCTCGAGCTAGGGCGGAGTGTGGAGGGCGGGCCACGGCGGGCAACGGGCGGCGGCAGAGCCGTGGGCGGCGGCAGCGCTGCGGGCTTGGGGGGAGGCCGTGTGGTGGTGGATGCGGTTGCCGAGCTCGGAGGCGAGGTGGGGGGTCTCTTTATAGGCGACCTGCGGCGGTGGGCGGTGGTGGCCGGTGAGGAGGCCGGCCAGCGGCGCGGGGCGCCTTAATGGCGTCTGCGTCATGATGGGCGGCACGGACGGCGAAGCCGGAGCGACTTGACGGCTCGGCACGCGTGTGGGCACGTGGGGCGGGCACTGTGCGGCGCGAGCGGCGAGGGCGGGGCGCCAGCGGCAGGCGGCACGGCGAGCGCGCGCGGGCGGCCGGCGTGCGCTGCAAGCGACGGGCGACACGGCGGGTGATGCGGCACGTGGTGCACGCGCGGGGCGTGCGCGTGGGCGCGGGCGGCCGAGCACAGGGGCGCGTGTGCGCGCGCGAGGGGAGGGGCGGCGTGGCTCGGGATCCAGGGCCAGGCAGCGCGGCCGTGCGGCGTTCGGGCGGGGAAGGGAGAGGGAAGGAGGAAAGAAGGAAGAAGGAGAAAGGGAAAAGGAAAAAGAATGAGAAAAGAAAAGGGAAAAGAGGGAAAAAAATAGGAGAAAGAAAAGAGAAAAAAAAGGTAGAGAAAAGAGGGAAAGAAAAGAGAGATCGTGCGCACCGGCGATATCTGCGGCGGCGATCGTGGCTGGTCGGCCATGCGCGCAAGGCCAAGCGACACGCAGCGCGTCGCGCGGAGCGGAAAAGAAAGATGAGACGGCAAATAAGTTCAGATGTCGGGACGGCGAGAATTTCCGGGGAGGATTCCAAGGAAACCCTGGCGAGATGTTCTGAGCTTAACGACGAAAGCGATTTTAGAATATTTTAGCGGTAATTTATTTGGGTAAAATTTCCGGGACGTCACAGTGGTAGATGTGGAAAACTCACGTTTTCCGAAGAGCTCTGGGTCCGATGCTGCAGCAGATCCACTCTGAATACGCAATTCCTGCCTGAGAGGTATTGCTGCTTGACTAACGTTTCTTTTTTGACTTTTATTGAACCCTTTCTGATTTCATTCTTTGTTTCTGCAGCAGGAAGATGGCCCAGAGCCGATGAACGATGATGGGTCACCCTTTTGTTTCTTGCCAATTGCCCCTGTGGTTCTCTTCGGCAAAAATGCACCTCCTCCTTCGAAGACCATAATGCAAATCCAACCGAGCACTGCCAAGCTGACCCCCAAGCGGAAGCGATCTTCTGAAGCTGTTGCCCCCCGAGCTCGTGCCAAGACGAGGAAAGCCCTCGTCAAGAAGATCCGGAAGGAAGCTGCACCATCTTCCCCTAACCCAGAAGTCCTAGTCGCTAACCAGGTTTAGATCACCTTCCTTTAATATACTCGGCCTTCTGTGCATGGCCGTCTTCTTTAATCACACTCTTTCCCCCTACAGCCTGTCGTTGTGGATGTCTCTAGTGGGGAAGAACCCCCACGCCAGCAGGGCTTAGCTTTGGAGGTGCCGGAGGATGTGGACGTGCCCATTAGAGCTCTGATCACTCTTCGTGATCCTGATGCGACAGTCCTAGAGGGTCCCTCTGCATCGGTTGACGTCCCGGCTGCTTCGCCAGGTTCGCAGGAGCCGGTCGTGACCGCGTCACTTGTCAGCCCCCCTCTGGAAGGACCATCCACTGTCTTAACCACTGTCGACCTCCCTGTGCGAGAGACACATCTAGCAGAGCCGACCACGATCTCATCGGCTGTTGCCCCTTCTTCTGGAGACGTGGCTCCTCTGGACTCTACTGTCATCGTTCAGCCTTCGGAAGGGATGCGCCCTCAGGAGCCGATTGCTTCTTCATTGGCTATCACCACCTCTCTCTCGGGACAGGTATGCTTTATTCTTTTTAATTACTTCAGTCTTTCTCCCGCACTGCCTTGCTCACCCTCTTTTCCTCCAGAATCTAAATCTTTTGGAGCTCCTTGCTTTCGATCCTGCATCAATCGGGTCAGCCATACTGGAAGCCGGTGACCCTCACCTGGACTTGACCAGCACTGCCAATCGACTCCTCCACATGAAGAATCTTCTATCAGGTCCGATCGATGCCTTGCTCCAGGATTCCAGCGCGGTGAAACAAATCCTTGATGAGGTCAACTCCCAGCTCCCTATGAGCCTTCAGGTCAAGCTTTTGCCGACTGGGTACCTCCCTTCTTTTCGGGCAAAGGTGGCAGAGGCTCGCCATAGGATTGAGACTCGGCGCTCTCAATCGCTCCTAAGAACTATCATCGCTGAGAGGTGCCAGTCGGTCAACAAGAAGAAAGCTGCACTCGATGCCAATACTGACACATCTGCCTCCGCCCAGCGGCTTCATCTCCTGGAGAGAGAACTAGAAGATCTCAAGGCTAAAGTCCGGGCCACCAAGCAGCGCATTCAGGAAGAGAAGGATCTTATCGCAGGATCCAAGCAGGAGGCAGCGGTCTTGACTGCCGAACTGAAGGCGGACTTGGCCGAGCTGAGCGGCCTGAGCAAACAAGTGGTGCTAGGGGCGGACGAAGAGGACGAAGCGGTAATTGCTGAAGTTGATCGCATCCGTCTCGACGCCATTGCTGCCATCAATGATTTCCTCCAGAAAACCTGCCCCAGATGAACTCTGTATTTACATGTCGTGACCCTGAAGTCGATGGTCATACATCGGCTATTTAGTAACCCGTGGTGTTTAATTGCTACAAAAACTTCTAAAGTTGATGGTTTTACATCGGCTGTTCTAATGCCTCTCGTTAACGTATGGGCCGATCATACTCATTGGCCTCCTTTTTCATTTTTTGTCTTGCCAAAACTCCATCGGCTTTGCCCGTGTCCCCTTGCTTAAGCTTACTGGTCATATCGGCTTGTTGCCTGATGGGTGCCATCGGCTTCACTGCTCGTCGGCCCACATACTTGGGAAGTATTTCTTAAGATGTTGACCATTGACTGCCACTGGAAACTTGACGCCATCCAATTCTTCAAGCATGTACGCATTCCCAGGTAGGATCTAGTCAACCCTGTACGGCCCATGCCAATTTAGGGACCACTTGCCATATGCCGCGTCCTTAGTTCCCAATGTTAATACTGCTTCCCAGACCAAGTCTCCTACTTGAAATTCCTTCGGTTTGACCTTCTTATTATATGCACGGGCTACTTTAGCCTTATTCTCCTTAATCTTCTCTAGCGACCAGAGCCTGAGTTCCGTGAGGACCTCAACATTATCACTCATCAGAGTAGCATATTCTTCAGCTGTTAAGTCATTCTGGAATTCTACGCGCCTTGACCCGGCCGCAATTTCCCACGGTAACACGGCTTCCTGCCCGTAGACCAAGTGATAAGGGGAAGTTTTTGTCGCCCCATGACAAGATATACGGTATGCCCACAATGCTTCTGACAAGACCTCGTGCCAGCGTCTGGGGTATTCATCAATCTTCCTCTTAATCAACTTGATAAGGCTCTGATTGGACGCTTCGGCTTGTCCATTTGCCTGAGCATAATATGGAGATGATCTAATCAGCTTGATACCCATATCAGCGGCAAACTTCTTGAATTCCTCTGAAATAAAAACCGAACCACCATCTGTTGTAATGGTCTGAGGGATCCCAAATCTATGAATTTGACGTGTTCCTTGACAAACTGAATAACATCTCTAGATGCCATCGATTTCATTGGAACCGCTTCTACCCATTTGGTGAAATAATCTGTGATAGCTAAAATGAACTGATGACCCTTGCTAGATGGAGGATTAATTTTGCCGATCATGCCCATGCCCCAGCCTCTGAACGGCCATGGTTTAATAATGGGGTTCATCACGGACGCTGGTACTATCAGGATCTTTCCGAACCTCTGACATGCTTGACACCCTTTATAATACTTAAAACAATCTTCCAGCATGGTGAGCCAATAGTACCCTGATCGCCTAATTAGCCACTTCATCTTATGAGCCGACTGATGAGTCCCACACGTTCCTTCATGGACTTCATGCAGGAGCCGATTGGATTCGACCGGCCCCAGGCATTTAAGCAGCAACCCCTCCAAGGTCCTGTAGAACATGTCATCCCCTATCAGGACATACCTCATGGCTTTGTATCGTATCCTCTTGGGTGCCTCCCGAGCCAAATCCTTCAAGTAATTGAAGGTATCGGCTCTCCAATCTCCCTGGTCCAGTAGGTACACCTGATGATTTGATCCATCGGTTTTGTACCCTGAAACCAGTTGCCCCAGATCATTGGCCTCTGCATTCTGAGCTCTAGGTATCCAATAGAAATTTATATACCTGAACTAGGCTATTAGTTCCTGGCATTGCACCCACAGCGGGAATAGTAGCTCACTTTCACACCTGTATTCTTCTGTGAGTTGGGAGATTACCAATTTTGAGTCCCCGAAGACTTCTACTACTTCGGCTCCGGCCTCTAGAAGCAATTCCATATCTTTATGTACCGCCTCGTACTCTGCAAGGTTATCGGTACAAGTAGCAGGTAATCTGATCGAGAAAGAATACGTTGCCCCCCGAGGCGATACCAGCAGGATGCCGATGCCACACCCGTCTCCACAAACCGATCCGTCGAAGTACATAGCCCAAGCTCATACGGAAAGCGCTGCTATGTTGGTATTAACCCTCTTAGCAATGAGATCCGCTAGCACCTGCCCTTTGACTGCTTTTGCAGGTTGATATCGGATATCGAACTCTGATAATGCAAACATCCATTTTCCCAATCGGCCTTTCAACACAGGAGCCGATAGCATATGCTTTATAACATCCGATTTGCAAATGATGATTACCTCAGCCGATAATAGGATATGGCGAAGCTTGGTGCATGTAAAAAATAAGCAAAGGCAGAGTTTCTCCATATCGGGGTACCTTGTTTCTGCGTCCAGCATCCTTCTGCTGAGATAAAATACCACCCTCTCCTTGCCATCATATAATTGTACTACCACTGAAGCAATAGAGGTGTCGCCGACTGACAAATATATGTAAAATGGCCTATCTTGTTGTGGTGGCACCAACACAGGTAGTCTCGATAAATATTCTTTAATTTCTTCGAATGCCCGTTGTTGTTCTGCCCCCAACGGAATTCTTCATTGGTTTTGATTTTCACTAACTCCATAAAGGGTTCAATCCGCCCAGATAGATTAGAAATAAACCTCCTGACGAAGTTAATCTTGCCAATAAGCTGCTGGAGCTCCTTCTTGGTAGTGGGTGGCACCATAGTGCGTACAACTTCCTGACTTTTTAGGCCAATCTCGATTTCTCTTTCATGAACCAGAAAACCGAAAAACTGCCCGGCTGACACACCAAAGGCGCACTTTTTTGGGTTCATCCTGAGCCCGAACTTTCTATTTCGTTCCAGAACCTGCCGTAAATCATCCAGATGTCCCTCAACCGATGCTGACTTCACCACGATGTCATCAATGTAAATTTCCACCAAATTGCCGATCAGATCATGGAAGATGTGGTTCATGGCGCGCTGATACGTAGCACCTGCATTTTTCAAGCCGAAGGTCATGACCACGTACTCAAACAGGCCTACCGCTCTGGGCACTCTGAATGCAGTTTTGTGTATATCTTCAAGGGCCATGAAAATTTGATTGTAACCAGCATTACCATCCATGAAACTTAAAATCTTATGGCCGGCAGCCGCATTGATTAAAGTTTCTGCAATAGGCATTGGGTATTCATCCTTCAGAGTGGCCCTATTGAGATCCCTGAAATCTACGCACACCCGCCATCAGCCATCCTTCTTCTGCACAGGCACAACGCTGGAGATCCATTCGGCGTACCTGCAAGTCCTGATAAATCCAGCTTCTAACATCTTCTCCACTTCTTTTTTCACTTCAACCAGGACATCGGCTTTCATTTGGCGTGCCCGCTGTTGGAACGGTCGAAATCCACTTTTAAGAGGGAGCCGATGCTCAACTATACTCCTATCCAGCCCAGGCATCTCTGTATAATCCCAGGCGAGGCAATCGGCATACCCCTTCAGCAAAGTTACCATCGGCTCTCGTAGGGATGGATGCAATTTCTTACTTATGAACGTTGGTCGTGGCTTATATCCAGGACCAATATCTATCTCCTCAAGTTCGTCAGCCGATGTAAAACCATATCCTAACTTCCCATCCTCCGTTAGATCAATGCTGCAGATGAAAAAAGAAGATAGTAAAAAGAATTCCGGCCGATCGTTGAGATCGGCCGCTCCACGCATCCCATTATTTTCCAAGTTTTTACAAAAGGAATAAGGCCGGCTGCCAGCGTTGGCCATCCCATAATGACTATGTAAAATACTTGACATCAAAAATCTAATGTTTTGGGGCCGATTGTAGGAATCGGCCTTCATAACTACGCTGTAATATCTCGTTTCATGCGCCTCCTCTATTCTGTAAGGCCGGTGGATAAGACCAGCCTTACTCCGTTTTTTTAGCCTCGATGCGATCGCACCCTTCTAAGCTCATCCCTAAAATCGGCTCTTGATCTTCCGCATCCCAGATGCTCATGGCAGCATGTGAAATTTCAATTGAGTCGTCTGCCTGAACCACTTCCACCTCGTCTCCATCCCACTGGATCAAACACTGATGCATTGTGGAAGGGATGCAACAGTTAGTGTGAATCCAATCCCTGTCGAGTAAGATATTGTAGGTACTTTTGCTGTTAACGACGAAGAAAGAAGTCGGGACAGTCTTGTTTCCAATGGTGAGATCTACACTGAGGACGCTCTGAGCTTCTGAAGTCTGCCCGTTAAAGTCACTTAGCGTGACATTAGTCTTGATCAGGTCTCCGGTGGACCACCCCAAACGGCGCAGAACTGAGTATAGCATGATGTTAACTGCAGCTCCCGTATCCACCAGCATCTTGTTAACGGGCTGACCGTTAATATACCCTTTAAGATACAAAGCCTTCAGGTGCTTGTAGTTCTTGGCTTGTGGCTTTTCGAATATCACCAGCCGTGGTCCCAAATCAAGCTGGGCTACCGATGGCTCTTCGCGGGTCCGAGCATGGAATTCTGCAGGAAGTACAAAAACCATATGTGTATCAGCCGATACCTTCTTATCGGCTTTTGTTGACTTGGGCCGCCATTCCTTTCTGGAAGGGCGTGACTCCTTTTCCTGCACATAATGGACTTGTTCTGCTAGATCCGGTCGCGCTTTTCTTAATGTCTCGATGTACTTGGCCTCGGCTTCTTCCAAGCTACGCAGCCGCTGAACCCTGCGCTTCTGGGAACGATTAAGTCCATCAAGGCACCAACGTGGATGATGATACCTATCCTCCTCTTCATCCTCCCTTCGTGGTGATCGAACCCACTCTTGCCGGGTTGGAGCAGGTCCTAGCCGTCGGAAAACCGAGCCCCTTGCATCTGGCTTCGTAAGTTCGCACTCTGGGCAATCCCTGATAGTAGGCAGCCGGCTCATACCAGAATCCCAACAATACCTGAAAAACGGGCAGTGCCAATGATCGCGGGCATCTTCGTGCTTCCTCAAGCACTTTCTAGTGCGATGCTTGTATTCTTCTTCCTCAGATTCCCGCTGAAGGCGCTGCTGGTACTGGTATTCATATTTTCTGAGAAGATCAGAAGAAGTTGGTCATTGATTCCTCACATACCTTACTTGTTCTTCTGTGACATATTCTTTCCTTTCTTTTTGGGGCCGATCGCTAGGATCAGCCTCTTTGTTCTTGACCTGGTGGCGTGATGCCACTCCCGCCATATTGATACCAAGGGTGAAGTCCAGCTGTCGCCTTGCAGACCGGTCGTAATTTTCTACCATGTTCTCACCAAGGAGAGGCTGAGTGTCAACCTTCATGGCGGTCTGGCCTAAGATCAATCGGCCCTGCTCAATAGCCAATTGGATTTGCCGACGGAGCTCCTTAGAATTACTCGTGCTGTGGGTAAAGGAGTCATGCCATTTACAATATGATCTTCCTTTCAACTCCTGCGCCGTGCGAGGCTTGTATCCTTCTGGAAACTTCAACTATTTCTCTTTTAATAATAAGTTGAAAATTTGTTTGACTTTACCCACATCAAAGTTAAACCCCTTTGCAGGCCTAGTTTGCTTCACCCACTTGCAAGGTACAGGATTTGCACCGCGAGCCCATTCTGCGACTGATACTTCCAGCTCTTCCCCGGAGTCATCGGCTTCTTCGGCATCAGCTACCGCCACTTGACGCTTAAATTTTTCTTGGTACAGCTTAGGATGACGCTGCTCATGCATCGTCGGCTTCTGGACTAGATGCACCAAAGAGGTAAATTCCAACTGAAAAGCCAGATCTCTGATCAGCTTCAATAATCCCGGTGATGCCAATTCAACTGCTTCCTTCTCTGAAATCCGTGTTGAATAACATCTGTTCTTCATCTCCCTGAAGCGTCAAACGAACTCTACCACGGTCTCTCCATGCTTCTGTCGTACCTGCGCCAGATCGGCAATTCCTGCCTCTGCAGCTTCTGAATGATACTGAATATGGAATTATTCTTCCAGCTGCTTCTAGGTACGGATAGAGTCAGGACCTAATGACGTATACCATCCGAAGGCCGATCCTGTGAGCGATTGCGAGAAGAACCTTACTCGCAACGGATCCGATACGGAGATCATACCTAACTGTGCCAAATATCGGCTCACATGTTCAATAGAACTAGAACCTTCTGCCCCACTGAATTTGGTAAACTCAGGGAGCTGATACTTGGGCGGCAATGGGTTTAGATCATAATCACTTGGATACGGCTTAGTATAGCGGATCGCTCTCCTCTTTGGTAATATGCCAAACTGATCCCTCAGAATGGCGCTGATTTGCTCCGCTGTTTGTAACCTAGGGGCCGAGTGCATACTGTCGTGACTCGGCCCGGTAGCATAAGTTGCTAGCCATGCTTGCTTGTCTGTGTCGGCTCCAGAAACCCCTCCAGCTGCTTTCTGTGCAGAATGTACCGGGTTATTGCTGTCCGGTATGTACGCACACATATAGCCATGTGGGATCTCCTTGGGTGGCTCGTTGAAGAACTGGTGATCCATGGGATCACCTCCCACTTTATAAACCACATAAGCTGGAGCACCATGTGATTTCGCAGCTGCGAGCGCATAAGGCAATGGAGGTCTGGTTTGGAACGGCAATTCTCATTTATGACTTCCCAAGGTAGGCCCAGTTGGAGAATGCTGATGCTTCATAATTTCTTGGACCACACGCAAAGCTACACGCTCAAAGGCATTGACCAAACTTTCAGAATGTCGGTGCAATGAGTGAGCCACCGCATAATTTACCTCCTGCCGCAGAGCTCTGGTACGGTCTTCAGATGGGATAGACAGATCCACTCCGTCAAGAGCACCTTCGGGTGAAAACCCTCTCCACCTGACACCGTGGTTGCGAGTCCTTTCAAAAGAGCCGATGAGATCGGCTTCAAATTGAGTCTTGATTTCATCATATCTCTGCTTATGCTCAGCAGAGAGCTCCTCGTAAGTGATTGGATTGTCTCTTGCCATTCCGCTGTCCGCGATTGAATAAGTCAACGGCGATGATGAAGTCAATGAAGATGATGGTGATGATGATGACGAAGTCGACGAAGATGGTCCCACCAGGCGTGCCAGAATGTGTTGTCGGTCAAAATCCACTGGCGAGCAGTAACAGGCAACACGAGGAGCCGGGAGGCTTCCGGGACTGCTGGTGGGCCCCGGTCCCTCGGTCAACGGTCCAGAAATCCGGCGCACGCCCTGGCTTGGAGTCGCTAGGCGTGCCACCTGATCCTGCACCTGATCAGGAAGGTGTGATGTATCAAATTCCTGTATGCACAGACATGTGTAAAGATTAGTCCGAGCCGAGATCAGCTCATCACTTCCTCCCCGGTATCGGCTATGAAGAGCCGATTGCATCAATACCGGATCGGATCTTTGGAACGGGCAATATATATATATGCTTAACAACAAAATAAATCTTGTTTCATAAATATCGATCTAATCCAATCCACGATAACTAAGCCCTCATTGCACGATCGGAACATCCTACACGTGATTGAGCCTAACGAATACGCAAAAGCATCGGAACAATCAATCTAAACAGAGATCCTAAAACCAGCCGAAGAGCCGATTCCTAGAGCAACCTCTATTCGAGCTACGACCCGATACTAAACATACTGCCGGAACCTTCAACTCGTTTGCAAGGCCTAATCATGCACATATTGAACCAAATCTCTAATAAACAGAAACTAGCCATAACAGATCGGATCTACTGATAAAGATGAAGCAAGACGCAACCATCGCATCCATGATCGAACACGACGATTACTAAGCACACGTGAGCAACGGACAAAGCATGATCGGGATACAAAGAGAATAACGTTACTCTATGCACGCTAAGATAACTAGTGCTACTCGCCATCCACAAGGCTTCAGAACGAGCAACACATAAAACGAACGAGCAAGGGTGATGCTACCCCGATCACGCAGAGCGTGATCGGAGCCGCATGGCACTTACCCGATGAAAACCCTAGAACAGGGGAGGCGATACACCGAGAGTTGTTGATGAATGATTCTGTTTCTTGTTTATTCATGGTACATATTTATAGTCCGTAGACTCGTCCTTCTTAACTAACCCTAACCAAACACGACACGACTCTTAATTGCCTATATCTATATTTACACGGCCTTTCTGGCCCCAATCATCCGCACAAAGCCCGATTCGCAAGCTTATTATAATTATCTTCTAGGCCCATCTTGCTCCATGGCCCACTTCTGGCCCGTCCAGATTATGGCGATAACAACTGTCTAGCTGATGATGGAGTCAAGATAGATGTCAAACAAGATATTCCTTGCAAATTCTGCTTCAGTGGTGGTGGAATGGATCAAAGAAAACAATAAGCATTGTTCAATGCTCTCAGGTCACTCTATCGCATGAAAAAAGGGCTTATGGTTTTTTTATTGATGCCTAATTTTCATGTTCGCAGTTTGAAATATTTTCTTATGAAATTCTAGGGCATGTGGCTTATCTGATGAACTGTAGTGTTTTAAATTGTTTCTTGGTGATTTAACATGTAAAGCTAATTGAGTTATATAGGTTTCCCTCTGCAATTTTATTTGATTTATCGCCTGCCAAGTTCATCAGGCGAAGGATAACTCTCATTTTGGTGGAGCACGACACACCGATCCGGCTTCAAATCAGCAGACTCGAACCCTGCAATCTTAGCGCCACGACTCCTCTGGTTATCAACCGTGTCACAGTCTGGTTGACCTCGCCAAGAAGGCTAATCCCTGCCTGCGAAATGAAGAACACAAGCAAGAACTCGAAAGAACGCAACTCTCAATTGAAAGTGACAAACTGCAGATGAATGATTAGCACACGAAGTTGGGGTTTCACAAATCGATGAACGACGACTGTTCGAAGATAGATTAATCTAAAGCTAAACCCAAAACCTAATCTTGGGCAGCGGCTACTGATTTATGAGTCTAGGGTCATACAAAACCCTCTGGACGCAACCCTAATGGGTTCCAACATTGTACAAGGCCCAAAGGCCAAAATACGGCGTCGTAGCACCGAATCAGATTCTGGACGTCAACTTCCTTTGATGATTCCCGATGACTCCAGACGAATTTGGGCCTGAGACTAGAGCCATTGGAACCATCGTCTTCTTAAGTTTCCGTATATGTAAAGAACACCCAAATCCGAGCCTGTATGCATCCGTGAGACCAGTTTTAGTGCAGACTGCTCCTGGACTCCGAAATGGCTCGAAGTCGACTTGGTTTGGGCCTCCACCTCGGCTTGGGCTCTCTTGCTGGTCCACCATGCCTCCAAGCCCTTCCTTGAGTATTTCCTGGTTCTCCCCTTGGTTCATAATCATAACATAATCATAAGGTAGCAATCTATTCACAAAACCAAACAAAGAAGTGCTTAGGAAAGAGCTCACCTCTAAATTCAATTGTCGTGCGTGAGCTCTTGTAATTGGACCTTGAATGCTCATTGGAGGATTGTTCTGTATATCTAAAGGAGTGATGCCCTCATCATGAATCATTGGCTGAATTATGTTAGATGCTTAAGCACTGTTTGAGCAATTGCTATCTGTGCTGAAAAGTTAATCAACTGTTCCCGGACATATATGCACGGGAGTCAGTTGCGAAGCGGGGCCGATGGCAAAGGCGGCGGCTATGGTGCGGATCCAGGATGCTTGGTGGATGCGGGAGCTTACGGTGGATCCCATGGCTTCGCTGCTGGTGCGCGTGTTGTACAATCCCTTGCCTATTAGCTTTCTTTTTTGACATAGGTCATGCTTCCCTCCATGAGTGAGCTCCTTCCATGTCCAACCATGGTGCTTTCGAGTCAGGATGTTAGGTTGGGATGGGCTAATGATGACAACGTAGATTCATGGTACAGAAATTGAGATTATATATTGACGCCCTCCATTTCACATGGCACTATTAGTTGCCTCAATGCCTCAACAAACACAGAAGTTGGTCCAAAATGTTATTATGTATCATGGATCTTGGACATCAGTGCATACTCAGTTAACTGAATCAACTATAATGCAGTTCTTTTTTTTTGTTTCTTGCTCTGAAATAGGCATCCTGATTTTATTGGATGAAGAATCACGTGACACTGATGAAACTCTTATTATTAAGGTACATCTCTCTAATCATAGATATGATTTTCTTGATAAATTCTTTTAGTAATACATTTTCCACAAGTAAAGTTTGATATACTATGATTTCAGGTTCTTAAAAATGTAATTATGACCTTTCCTGCAGATATTGGCCGAGATGAGTTCCGGAAGTAACGCAAACTCCATGTGAACCACTGTGAAAAAGTTTCACTGTGAAAATATTTCCAGATTTAGTTATTAGACAAAATATTATACATGAAAAAGGTTGTGGTTCATCTATATGTTTGTGACATGCCTTTGCTTGATTACTTGTGTAAACGCAGTTTGATCAATATTGTTTTTGGAAAATAAGGGTCCGAAGGAAGTGAATACTGATGAACTTAGCACAAGTATTTTCCATTGTAAAACCTGGCAGCTAATGGAGGCACTGGCGGTTCATCATAGTCCTTGGCCCAGCGAGAGAACTAAAGTTTTTTTTGGTGATTAGCTCTCTTTGCAATTTGTCATGAACCAGGTACTAGCATGCATGCACACATGAGTCTCGCACTCAATGTTTTGGGGTATGATAATAAATCTCAGTTTAACAATCCGAGCCATGTTATTGGTCTAGCAATGTTTAATTGATCAGAGATGTAATGTGCACATAGTATATGCTAGGTGATGTGTAGTTCTAGAAATAAACCTCACCATTGTCAGATTTGTTAGTTGGTACACTACTCTTACTGAGAAATTAACTCCATATGGGCTTATTTTGTTGCAAGTTTTTACCTGTTTGCCTGGGTTCAAAGTCCTACGGAAGAATGGAGTGATTTCAGAAACTTTGCGCAGGTAGAATACTTTAAACACTAAAAACTTAACACACTATTATGATATGTTTCCATCTACAACAAGAAAAAAACATGCTTCAGATCTGTTTCGCAACAATCCTACGTAAGATCAATCCTCCCACCCTCTGTAATTTGCACACAACAAACATATAGATATCTTCATTGCAAAACTATCTAGACAATGTTAAGTTGTGATCCAAATTCATCTATACACATATAAAGGCCGACTTCGGACGTAGCGAAGCGGATACATATATTAGGGTTTCCATATATATACCTCTTGTAAGCCGCCGTTCGGGATACAGAAAGATCATTGTAAATCCCAGTCGTTCGTAACCGCACTCAATATAGTGAAGTTCTGCTGGCTGGCGCCCGTAGTTTTTTCCCTTCTACTTTGGAAGTGTTTTTCACGTTAAATCCTCGTGTCCTCTGAGGTGATCGGTTCTTCTTCGTTGTTCTTTGTCATCTATTTTGTAACAGACAACGGTAGCAACAAAGTGTGAGCTTGATTCGGAGGGAAGATTCTTACATTCAGAATATCGTGCCTATGTTTTTAATCAATTTCTCTAATACAATGATCAATCAGCTTGAGCTTGAGGCTTCGCAGAATGTTGCTGCTCAGAAAAAGAAATGCTTCTTCTTAGGTTCTGCGTTGTCGATGCATCGTCACACTCTGTATTTGTGTATTGCTATGAAACTTTTTCTTACTACCATAGCAACGTACGGGCACAGAACCTAGTGATATTCTAAATTTCCAAATCCTTAGAATAACAACGGTGCTACACTAGTTGATATATTGCCATTGATATATTTAAACATAAAGTGAAGGACTTCAATGATTTAGGACTATATGCGACACGGTATATGTAGAAAACATACTTTGTGGGAGTTGTATTTACAAGTTTGCGACTCGACTGATCTCAGTGGGATAATTTGGAATAACTTCCCAAAGTTTCTGAAAATAATATAAATTAATATGAATTATTATAGTACTAGAAATATGCCTACATATAGTAGCACCTATACAAGCCTGAACCCCATCACAAATTAATAAACGTCACTTGCAGTACATCTCACTGTACGAGAACTGCTATCAAAGAATACACCGGCAACAGTCACCTGCCAACAAGTTGCAAAATTTTGTTGCACAATGCTCTGGTCCCCAGACCAGATGGTGAGTCCAGATCCTTGTAGTGTCTCACTTGCTGTACGTCGCTCACTGATCGAGCTCTCATGCAGTACGTACGTTCAGCTGTGTTCGTCATCAGCGGCATCGTCGTCGCCGGAGGCGTGGAAGAGGTCAAGGCGGTTGTGGCTGAGCCGGTGCGCGTACATGGCCTTCTTGTACTTCGCCCAGGTGAAGGGCCTGTACCGCCGAGGCGTGCCGGCGGACACCGTCTCCGGGAGCGCGGAGATCCGCGCGTGCAGCGGCGGCGCGGCGAAGTAGATGGTGGACAGCCGCGGCCTGCTGGTGCTGGCCATCACCCTGTGCCGGATGCTCACCAGGCGCCCGTTCGTCAGAGCCTGCACGTCACCAAACAATATAATGGCACCAAGAGAACAGAAGGTTCAGGCGTTCAGCTAAAATTTGCCAGAAGGATAGCAACAAGAACTGGATAAATGCGCTACGCCTAGGACTGACTGACCTGAAGGAGATCACCGACGTTGATGAAGAACGCGGCGGGGTCAGCCGGCACCTGGACCCATTCGTCGCCGCCGCCGCCGCGGCCGTCGGGCAGGAGCACCTGCAGTCCGTCGACGTCGTTGGCGCGGAGCACGCTGAGGATCTGCGGGTCGGTGTGCTCGCCGAACCCGATGGTGCCCTTCGCGCCGCCGTTGCTGTTGCAGGACTTGGCATCCTCAGCCGTGCAGCTCCGGTCACCAGGGCCCCGCAGGGCGGCGGCGGAAGTAGGGTAGTGGTTGATCCGGAGGAGGGAGTCGCTGTCGACGGCCGAGATTAGCCGGCTGAAGGACGTCGGGTCCCTGAGGCCCAGTCCCTCGCCGAGCAGGTCCAGCACCCGGCACGCGAGCCGCCGCACCGCGTCCACGTACTCGTTCACTGCTATGCTGCAGAGACCGAGATTTCGAGACTGGAATCACCACAAATGTTTGGCGAATTCATGCTAAATTCAGAAGAAAAGATTGCAAAGGTTTCACTCCAAAGCAGTGCCTGTCTGTGACGATGCAAAAAGAAATTAAAAGAAAAGAAACAATAATGTAGGTAACCGATCGGAGGGTTCAGGTACAGTACAGAGCAATTCGAGTTCTTACAAATTTCGACAGAGAGCATTTACCATGACATTTTTGGGCAAGAGCAGAAGAGAACAAGGAGCCTTGCCTCTTTTGGGGGTAAAATGGGTCCCTAAAAATGGGCTGCCAACTGTGTGGCTGCTGCGGCAAAAGGCAGATTGGGAAAAGATTGATTGATGAATGAAACCGCAGCGACTGAAAAAGGCTGCAAACCAACCAAAACAAGGAAGACATAATATATCACCGAGGACACAACTTCCCCCAATTTAGGGATTTTTAGGACAGTCAAATAATTGCACTAATCCCTGAGCAGCTGAGCTAACAAGCTGCAGAAACTGGACCCTAGGGAGGTACTGTCATGGGCGGAAGTTGTGTGAAACATGTGTTGATTTCAGTGTCAACAAATGCTCTTTCAGGTGTGATGCTAAAATCAGGAACATGCTTGCTCAACCATATATAAGCTATATGTATCTGCAAAACTGAGTCCCGTTGGACAGAATTTCCAGCGGGGGAAGCGATTGACATGATCTGTGACCCTTTCTTCAGCACCCGTTGGGCCGGAGGCTAAATAAGGCTGCACGGCGAAAGACCCCATTGGTGGTACGGCCCCTGGACCATTTCATTTCATTTCATTTATCCTCTCTGTGGATGAGCAGATCACAGCCGGCCCTTCCGACATGCCAATGGCCAGCCAAGACGCGGTTCGTACGGTTTGGCTCATTAGAGCGAGCAACTCCAGCCTCAAAATCAGACCATTGAAATGCTAAATGGGGGCTGACTTTATTTTTCGAGACTTCTAATTTATTTCAGTTCCAGCAATAATCTTCAATTCTAATTTATAATAAAGGGCTCACTAGAGATCCCTAGTAACGGAGGGTGGAGGAGGGGATTTGGAGGCCTCCCCAAAATAAAGGGCCCAGTAGAGAGTCTGTTGGAACGTATTTTTCTAACCCTCTAAATTTGAAATAGAGAGTTGTTTATAAGATCTGCTAGAGTTACACTTATGGTATTGGTGCATGCTCGGAATGACCTTTCCGCTTTGCATCGTCCTTCCCAATTCTTCCCGATTGTGGAGATTCCTATGTACCATTCTTTGTTTTTTTTCATAGAGAGAATAATTGTTATCTTCGCCCTGGAACATGAGAATGTGCGATCTTTGTGCCTTTTCCATTTATGGGATTCTTCCCTTTTCACCTAGGTAGAGGATAATAATCATGTCTCCCTCGGTCTAAGTCGGTCTAATGGAACATTTTTTACACTCATGGAACACTTGTTTACATATGAAACATTGTTTATCATACCTAGATTCTCCCCTCTCCTCAATTGATGGTTTGCATTTGGTAGTTTTTGACTTGTGGAATAACTTTTTATCTCATGTTCTAATGTGGAGAAAAAATGTTCTACAATAAAAAATGTTCCATCGTTGGTGGATGGTGGGGATTTCTAATCTTCATATAATATTTATTATTACTGGCTATAAAAAAAACCCCCGTAGTACAACCTAATTCTAGGCTTAGCGCTGTGTAATATTTGTTTGTCTTTTGTAAGGTAACCATCATATTGTGGATTTGTGGTCTTAATGCATGCAAACAAGCGTCTTAGGATTTTATTTGGCGTAGAAGGCTACAAGAACCATCGTATCCGGGATAAAGTTATGTATTTTCTTGTGAAAACTGTCCATTTGGTGGAATTGTGAAAACTCCCCCATCAAAATACATGTTCATAATAAGCTTTGAAAAATTCTTGTACATCTTATACTTTTAGAGGAGGTGGCGGTTTATAAAACATCAAGGCTAAATTCCATGACAAAACTCTACTTTGTCAATGATATACAAAATTGAAAAACCCACAAAAATACACAGAGCTACAATAAGACAGAAATTTTAAATGTAGTAAACTCACTGTTTTTTCTATCTCTGTTCTTTTTCAATTTCACATCTCACAAATTAAGTTGAATTTTGGCTTGAAATTTATATGGTTGTACATCACCACCTTTACAAGGATGATATATATTTTGTTGGAGATTTTTTTTCCAAAAACTTATAAACATGTTTCCCAATAGGGTTTGATCGAACAACCTACTTCCAATATGTGCCATATGAAAAATTGGCCATCTACATTGACGCCGTTTGAATAGGGATTCAGTTAATCCTTCCGTAATTAGGTAGCATATTCTTGTGTCAAATTCTACTGGTCACATTCAGAAGCACAATACTGTTCCAGTGAGCCTACAACCAGAAGCTTCTAAACCCCATACCCCAAAACTTTTCTGTTGCCCGCCAAGTGGACGTCGCACATCAGGTGTGCTAGATCAAATCACATGAAAACTCTGCTAATAACAGATGTGCATTATTACCATAGCACTGATCTGATCTTATGCGTTATGCGTATGATACCTTGAACATAAATGAATTTTATCATAGTAAAATTTATCAATGTATATTATCATATGCAAGAGACATTACTGCAAATTTGCAACTAGAAGAGACCAAATGAAGGCAGCATGCATCAATTGATGAAACAAGCTATAATACCACGCAAATATAGAGGTTAACGAGAATAGGAAGAGATCGAGGAGAGACACATGCATTCATATATAGTTGCAAATAATCTACCTGAACCGCGACGGATCCTCGGCGTCGATGACCCTGGCCTTGCGCGCCACCGCGGCGGGATCCGCGTGCAGGATCAGGTACTCGAGCTCGCCGACGTCGCCGTTTGCCCCGATGTTCCGGCTGCCGTACCCCAGCGGGTCCGGCGGGCCGGCCGCCTGCTTCGCCTGCGCGGGGCGCGCGAAGAACGCCGACGCCGCGGCGTCCAGCCGCGCGGCCGCGCGCGCCGGCACGCCGTGGTTGACGGCCTTGAAGAAGCCGCGCTCCGCGCACGCGCGCACCAGCCGGCGCGCCAGCTCGCCGCGCCCGGACGGCGCCGACATGTCCACCGTCGGGATAATGCCGAGCGGGAGCGACTCCGGCGCCATCTCCCGGCTCGCCGCCGACGGCACGACCATGGCACCGTGTCGTGTACTTGCGGTGCGGGCGCGAGGGAGAGGGAGCGAGCTGGAATGGCCGTGGCAGTGGCGCCGCGCGTATATATGGGTGTATCCGTGGAGATTCCGCTTGGAATGCTGACAGTTTGCTCTGGTTTTTGACCTGGTGTCTTGGCTCGAGTTTTGTATTTGTCACGGATGATCGAACGAAGCAGGTTGGATGATGATCCCTCCCTTTCTCCGGACTGCAGGCCGTGAACTAATTTTTAGTCCCGGGCCTGTGTCGATGCACAGGTGGCTGGGTAAATCAGTGCCGATCTTCTGTGGCTGTCATGTTGAAGTCTTAGTGCAACTTCTTATTAATTTTTATTCATCGTTGTTATTTATATGCTGTGTCCCTATTTTGTATTTGTTTGTCTTATGTGTTCATAAACACTCTCTTCTTTGTTTTCTCAAGAAAAAACAATCTCTTCTTTGTAGTAAAAATATGCGCAATACGTTCTTGAAAATTAGCTAGGCGAGCTTCCAATTATCTAAAAATATAAATTATAGCTGCTAAAACAGTTAGTTAATGCTACTTCTTATGTTTCAAATTATGGATTGTTTTGATTTTTCCATAATTTTTACGGTTCACCTAGATATATGCTATGTTTATTAGGTACATATCAAAACCTATTTATCTAGATTTAACAAAAACGATTTACAATTTTGAATGGAGGGAATACAAGATACAGTAAGCTAGCAAAACAGTTAGTTAATGCTACTCTCTGCGTTCCAAATTATAAATTATTTAAGCTTTTCCATAACTTCTACAATGCACCTAGATATATAGCCACCTAGATATATGCTATGTACATATATAATAAAAATTATGTATCTTGTTTGCCAAAATGATCTATAATTTAGAATATAAGCTATAGTAAGCTAGAATGTCACATTGACGACTTATAGTGGCAATTGTATTTTGTACATATTGATCACGCAAGGCTTGCTTGCACATGTACGCACACAACATCACAGGTAGAATGTCACAGAGGATCAGATGCTCCGGTGGGTGAAGAAGCGTTCCGTTCAAGTACAGCTCGCTGCATTGCCGTCCTGAATTAGTTTAGTCGTCTTTGTTTAATCAGCCGGAGCTAAGCTAGCTTACATATAGCACACTGACAGCACAGGTTCGTCGTCCATGTATCGACCGGCAGATGATGCCAATGCCCGAAAGGGAAAAGTCAGTTGTGTTCTCCGTTCAAAGCATCAGGAACATGCACCGCCCAAAAAGAGAAACCCTGTCCTCTTGTCCTAGCTGTGCTGGCTGCTTGGCCGGCCGGCCCAAGCAATATATATTACACTTATTTTGAGAATATATTTTAGATCTGTAGAAGGAATCAATATATATTCTTTTAGTATCGAATCGGAATTCACTCTGACAAAAACGCATAAAATCATGTCTAAGTCTTCTTTTTGGTGCTAGGTTAGGGAGTTTCAATCTTGTATGTATGGCTGTGGTTACAAGTTCCATGACAGTGCATATATGCCTAAATATTTGTCTTGTGCAAACCCTTGCTCTAAGTAGTGAGAATACTACAATAACTACCGTCAACCCCTAGTAGGGGCTTATTCGCCAGTTTGATCAATACATTGTCTCCAACGCTGGCAACTGCAAAAAATAACATCTTGCCGAAGCTGTGATTTTGACTTTGAGTAGCTTCACATTGCCTCGACTAGGCCAGAGCCAGAACATCTTGTCGACACATAGTTTTGTCCACCGGGAAGTAGCTTGTAATGATGTTTGAATATAACAAAGATTTATAGGGTAAATAAGGAATCAAAGTAGATGCAAATAACTACAAAATTCCGGAATGCTACTTCAGAAAGGAAGAATTAGGGAGCATTAGGGGCGTTTGGATTGAGAGACTAATGTTTGGACCGGGTCACATTGGATGTTTGATGCCAATTAAGAGATTAAATATGAGCTAAGTATAAAACTAGCTAATTGCATAAGCCGGGGCTAATTCACGAGATAAATCTATTAAGACTAATTAATCTGTCATTAGCATATGTTTACTGTAGCACAGATTCATTTCGTGGATTAGCCTCCGTTTAGCAATTGATTTTGTAATTAGATTATATTTAATACTTTTAATTAATTTTCAAACAACCGATATGACAGAACTAAAATTTACTCGGTGGAAAACAAACACCACCTTAGATAATGCGGGCACAAGGGTTTTTGAATTGCGCATGTCGCTTTTCAAGAGAAGTCCTTTTCTGCGTATTAGACTAGGCTCCAAATATGTGTTCTTTGCAAGCACTATTCACATGTATGTTTGTTTGTTTGTTGCTTGGTACATTGGATTTGGGCGCTTGCTACAACTTCTCCACGTGCCGGCAGCTTGGCCGCTCCTGTCACTATCGGATTAGACTGCTTGTGCAGCTTAAATAATTTCATGGCTTTTCAGAACAGACACGTAATTCTTTGAAAAAAAGCTATATGACTTCTGCCACAATATACATTTATAAATTACTAGTAAAGAAAGAGTCTTTCATTTTTTATATTTGTCCCGGCTAACTTTGCCTTTGCAAATAAGTCAAGCTAATCAGGTAGTCTTATAGCTTGATTAGTGGCGCATTTCGGCACGAAGTGCTGGCTTTCTTCCTTTTCTTACAAATCCATTTACGGATCTATATGCTCCGATTGGAACTGGAAGTTCCAGAACTGGCGGCTGGTCTGGTATACCACCATAATATCTAGCGTAGTTCTAGATCCAATGGCTAGGGAGCGGAAAGAATCTAAAAGTCTATCTTTAATTTAATTCTGGCTGGTGGCTCCAATAAGAACTAAACTTCAAAATTTTTAGTCCCGATTGGTAATACCAACCAGACTAAAGGGAGATCTTTAGTCCCGGTTGGCGATACCAACCTGGACTAAAGAGCCCTTTAGTCCCGGTTGGGATCACCAACCCAGACTAAAAAATCCTTTACAGGTTAGTTTGAAACAAAGATATCCCATCTAAAATCACATGTGTTGTGTAGGTGGGTGGTAAACAAGTTACGTATGAGGCAAGAGGTCTCGAATTTAAATCTCACGGACATGGGTTCCAACCCGGGGCTAAAGCCCATTTCTGTACCAGTGAATATGAGAGATTAAAGCCCTATTTGTTTAGTTTACAGGTAAGATTATATAATCTAGCTTATATGTGATGGATTATATAATCTGAAATAAGCATGTTTTCAGCAGTTTATGAATTATTATAATTTAGAAGGTGTACATTATATAATATGATGAATAAGCAGCTTACGAATTATTATAATTTAGGAGGTGTACAATATATAATTTGATGAATAAGTTGGAGTGTTTGTTTCCTTGTGAGATTATTATTTAGATTTTAAGCTAGATTATATAATCTTGTGGGCAAGTGCCTCGATCTACTCCATATGTGATGAATCATTCAGTGGCGCTGCAAACCATGTTGCACATACATGAATATGGCCTGTTATGTTTCAGCATTGGATTGTGGATTGTGACTTTTACAATTCAAAAGCTAAATCAAACATGGAGAAAACCCTCAGATTCCACGATCTACACCTAAGATTTCACACAATCTAGTAATCCATCTCCCACCATCTTTTATCCGATTGTGGAATAAATATTTACACATTGTGCCAAACATAACGTATTTCGGTTCACTCCCCCTCGATCACTCGTATCTGCGCAGACTTGCTACTTACCCGAGACTCGTGTTTGTCGGTGTTTTACTGGCTGCCAACCGAGAGGTATACCCAAAGTGGTAAGTTTAGATTAGGAGATGCCGAGATCAGGAACTCGAAGGTATAAGGAACATAAGATTTAGACAAGTTCGGGCTGCGATGTGCGTAATACCCTACGTCCTGTATGGCGGTTTGTATTGCCTTATATATTCGGGAGGACAGGATTATATGAATCCTAGTCCAATACTAGCCAAGGAATCGTACACGAGTACAACTCGAGTAGTTCCCTTCTGTACCGACTAGTCCTACTTCGCATGCGAGTAGAGTACAACACAAATAAGAGATAGGACAAGCCTTATCTCTTAATCCTGTTTGAACTAAGTTATATTCACAGTCCCGTAGTCTCGGGTCTGACAAGCCCCCGAGCTTTTCGTAGCTGAGTACTGCAGGCTTCTCAAGTACTTTCGAAATAGTCTTCGGCTTCTTTTGAAGCTCCGTCTTGAAGTTTTTCTTCGAGTACTTTCTTGACTGCATTGAAGCTATGAGGTGCTTATGCCCCGAATTACTTCTTTGGTATGGTGTGCGATTGAAAAATCGCACTCCATATGGAGTAGCCCCCGAGCCTTAGGTTAAATCGGAGAATCAGGCTGAGGGTCACATTAGTCTTGAATCTTCCTTACTTACTTTTCAAATAAATTCAAAAAAATAAGTAGTCGATGTCACGTATCCCGCAGCCCCCGAGCCTTGAATCCAAATCTCTCAGGTTTCGAAATAAGGATCCAAAGGTCGTGGCATGCAGTGAAAAAATGTTCCCATGATAAATAACTGGTGTGATGGTACGAATGATGGAAGTTAGATCTGGAATTCGAAAAACCCTTTTTTTCGGGACAATTAACCCTAAAAAAATGATTAATCGAATATTTTATCTAAACAGTCCACCAAACAACCCCTCATCTTCCGAATATTCCCTAAAACGACTCTTGAACTTCGAAACAGTAAAACTGTATCCGGCCGCTGGCTATTTAACCCCGCGGAAACGCCAGGTAAAATCCGTGCTTACAATCGTCAATCCGCCAAGAAATTTCCGAATCCCCAATCAGATCCGGGCTCCACCTTCACCCCCTTTGGAGAACCCCCAAACTAACCAAATCTCTCCACCCTTTTCTTCGCAGCCCCGAGCAACTCGTGGCAAGCAGAGCTGGAAATGGTGACCAAGAAATCCCACGAGAAAGATGGGAAGGGGAAGGAGGCGCAGCCACCATCTGGGGAATGGATTTACAGTAAGTGCTCCAACAATGAACTCTTGAATCTTGTTTCCGAGGGTTTCCTTCAAGAGAAAAGTCTTGTCAACTGGCGTCCCTCTTTTCGCGAACCTCTTCCCATGGAAAATATGGACAAAATCATCACATTTTACCATTTTGCCGAACGGAGTTTGGCCCTCCCCTCTTGCTCTTTCTTCCGAGGCCTTCTTTACTTTTACGAGCTTAAGCTCCATCACCTCAACCCGAATTCAATTTGCCATATTGCTATCTTCATTCACTTTTGCGAAGCTTTTCTTGGAATTGAATCCCACTGGGATCTTTTCTGCTTTCTTTTCCGAATAAAACCACAACCCACTTCCAAAAATCCATCCATCGTAGGGGGCGCCGGCATCTAGCTTAGACAACAAGCTAGCGATAGGTACATTTCCTACAAATTCCCCTCCAATATTTCTGGATGGAAGAGCCATTGGTTCTACATCGGAAACCATGCCCCCCAGCTCCCTGAAAAATCCGGAAAACCCCCTATCGTGAGGCCAGAGTGGAACACCGAACTCTCCAGAGGAGACCTGGACCAAGTCGACGAGCTGCTAGCCATCATAGTAGCCCATAAAGAAATAGGGGTGACTGGAGCGTCTGTGATGTTTTCATTCTTCAAACGTCGGATCCAGCCGATCCAACAACGCCATACGCTAGGCTTCGAGTACATAGGTGCTGAAGATCCATCTCGGATGTACGCAGAGGAGCTGACTGACGACGCCGTGCTCAACTGGGTCAAGAGAGTACTGCTGGACATGAACGCAGTTCCCTACGTCCTGGAGCTGTTTTCGGCGCACAATCCTCCAAAACCGGTAAGAATTCGACTACTTTTTTGGAACAAGTTCTGTTGTTCTGCCACCACTAACTGAAAATCTTCTGCAGGGACACACAGAGTTGTACCGGAGCTATCCACCAAAACCTGACATCCCCCAACCAGACCACCTTCTTCCCAGCGCCGCGGCAGAAGCGAAAAAGGCTCAAGCATCCGAAGCTCGGCCCAGCGATGAAACAACCGAAAGCGAGAGCCCCCTGGCGGAAAGGGAAACTGAAGGGAAGGCGAGAAGGAACAACTCTCCCGGACCATCCGTGGAGTTGACCGAAACTCTGCCTTTGGTCCCACGGGGTCGTCGGGTAGTGCGCAAACGGAAAGCGCATGTAGTCAAATCCTTCAGGTATGAAGTTGCTGCCTTGTTGAATTGTCAAATATTGGAATTGTTGCATGCTAATGGAAAGCGCATGTAGTCTTTTTTGCAGTCCTTCTGCTTCTTCTCCCGACCCCAAGCGCCAAGAGGTGGTCGAGACTGGATTCGCTGGGAATGATGTTCCAGCAGATGAAGCCGCAGAAACTGCTGGGATGGACCCATCGACTACTTCAGCAGGGACGGTTACCATCGCCGTAGCGGGCACTGCACAATCAGCTGGTGTGACCCCGCCACCGGCAATGAGTACTGAGGTTGAAATACCTCGGGCCTTAAGAATAAAGAAAGCTGTCATGAAGAAATCTTCACTGTAAGGGTAGATCTTTCGTGCATAATATGTATCCTGTTCTTTTCGACTTGTGTAGTAATATAACTGATTCTGCTTCATTAGGTCTGTAACTGACATGAGGTATAAGCCAAAGCCCACCGCGGCTACTCCAGCCCCCGAGCCGCCAGCCCCTGAGGAGCCAGCCCCCGAGGAACCAGCCCCTGAGGAGGACACGACACTGCCCGACCCAACACACCCCAAGCCCCAGCAACCCAAAACCGGAGCTGGTGGTGAAGAACAAGTCGAGGCCACTGATGTCACTCCTGCAGATGACACAAGTAAGCATCTGACCTCCCATGGCTAATTGCTTAGACCATAAACAACATGTACCGAGCGCGTCCTGACTTGAAGGTGCCCAACAACCATCTACTGAAGAAGCTGCAGGGACCTCAAGGAGCCCTGGAGATCTGCTGGTGGCTGGACGTGGATACCAGAACATCATCACCACAGATCTAGTGGATGATCTGATCCTGACGGACAACAACATACGATACTTCAAGAAGATCTCCAAAGAGATGTACAATTTTACCCTGGTAAGGCATGATTACTCTTCTGCCGTTATACGTTGTCGAGCTGTTTGTCTTAATCTTTCCCCTTATGCAGGATGTGATCAAGCTCTCGCAACAGAAATCCAAAAAACTGAAGGCAGTCGTGAGTGGCCACCAGGAGCTCGTTGCAAAAGAAAGATGCATATCAGAAGAGCTGACGAAGAACATATATCTTCAGAGAGAACTCGACAAGCTGAAGCTGGAGCGAACGCGAGAAACGTGGCTCCTCAAGAACGATCTCCGCAATCTTGAGAAGGCCAACTCCGAGCTCCAGGAATAACTCAAAGAATAGAAGAAGGCGCACCAAGGCAAGCTCTTTCTTCCCTCGAGTACTTTCACTTAACAATTTATCTTGAATTCTAAAAATATCTTCACCGCAGAGCTTAGGAAAATCTTAACATATAAAGAAGAGCTGCTTACTAACATGAAGAATATGCTGTATCGCTGTACAGATAACATCGAGAGGCTACAGACGATGATCGCTGATACTGAACAACAGTTCGCTGACTGCCTTCAGCAGATCAAGACGCTGGGCAAAGAGAAGGAGCAACGGCAAAAGGAGCTGGAGGACCTCCAGGGAGCCGCCCAAAAGCTTGTGGACATGGTGGACCCACAAGAAGGCGGCGAAGCAGACGAGCGGCCCTTGCTGGAGCGACTTCTCGGAGCGCCGCAGAAGGTCCTCAGTTTCCTCACTGAAGCCCTCATCGCGTGTGTGTTGTCGGTCGAAACCCACCGGCGAGCAACGACAGGCAACACGAGGAGCCGGGAGGCTTCTGGGACGGCTGGTGGGCCCCGGTCCCTCGGTCAACGGCCCAGCGATCTGGCGCGCACGCTGGCTTGGAGTTGCTAGGCGTGCCACCTGATCCTGCACCCGATCAGGAAGGTGTGATTCGTGAGATTCCTGTAAGCATAGACACTTGCAAAGATTAGTCCGAGCCGTGATCGGCTCATCGCTCCTCCCCGGTATCGGCTATAAAGAGCCGATTGCATCAATACCGGATCGGATCTTCGGGACAGATAACGTACGTATATAATAATGAGATAAAACTTGCTCTATAGATATCAATCTAATCCAATCTACGATAACTAAGCCCTCACTACACGATCGGAACATCCTACACGTGATTGAGCCTAACGAATACGCAAAGCATCGAAATAAACAACCTAAACAGAGATCCTAAAAGCAGCTAAAGAGCCAATTCCTAAGGAAACCTCTACTCAGGCTAAGATCCGATACTAACATACTGCCGGAACTTTCAACTCGTTTGCAAGGCCTAATCGTGCACATATTGAACTAAATCCCTAATAAATAGAAACTAGCCATAACAGATCGGATCTATCAATATAAACAAAGCAAGGCCCGGCCATTGCATCCATGATCAGACACAATGATCGCGGAGCGCGCAAGAATAATGAACAGAGCATGATCACGATACAAATAAAATAACATTACTCTATGCGCGCTATGATAACTAATGCTACTCGCCATCTACAAGGCTTCAGAACGAGCAACATATGAAACAAACAAGCAAGGGCAATACGCCCCTGATCACGCAGAGCGTGATCGGGGCTGCATGGCACTTACCTGATGAAAAACCCTGTGACAGGGGAGGCGATGCGCCGTGAGTTGTTGATGAATGATCTCTCTCTCTCTTGTTCATTTGTGGTACATATTTATAGTCCGTAGACTTGTTCTCTTTAACTAACCCTAACCAAACACAACACGAATCCTAACTGCCTAAATCTGAGTTTACACGGCCTTACTGGCCCCAAACACCCGTACGGGATCCGATCTGCAAGCTTGCCATAACCTTCTCCTAGGCCCATCTTGCTCCCTGGCCCACTTTTGGCCCGTCCAGAATATGGCGATAACACATGCCCCCCTGGTTTCGGCGATGGTAATTCCGAAATCATTTATTTTAAAAACCACCTCGACCCTTCGGCTTCCGATCTGTATATGCCTCTTCGACTTCCAACCGATATGACTGCCCTGTATCAATCTCCTCGGGAACTGTCACGATGCCGATTCACCTCACCCATTGATTTTCCTTTATAAACTTACCCACGGCAACTTCCCCAGTCATCTTTCTCTCACGGCCATTACCAATTACACTCCTCCTCTTCTTCTTTCACCATGGCTTCTTCTTCTTCTGCTTCTTCCACCATTTCTTATGAATCCGAGTCCTCTCGAGAGCCAACCCCGGAATACGACCCAATCGCCGCTTACGAGGTCCGTGCCCCCCTGCATTGGGACACAGAGGAGTGGGACTTCCGTTACCAGTCAGAGGATAATGAATCCCTGACTGATGGCGAGGATCTCGCACTCCTCCTCGGGGCCGAGCTGGAGGAAGACAAAGACGACGCATCTTGGGGAGAAGACCTTTCTTCCTCAGAGGAAAGAGCCGATTCCATCTCCTCCGAAGAAGATCCGATGGCAGGTACCTTCCTTTTTGGCAGGTCATCGGATGACACTTCCGACGGCAGTGAAGGAGCCGAAGACGATGACAGCTTCACCAGCGGCGGTAGTGGGGACGATGACGACGGCAGCAGCGATAGTAGTAGCAGTGGCACTAGCATTGCTCCGCCGTCCAAGCGCCGCAAGACCTCTGGCGTATACTGGTAGTAGACCGTAGTATCCCCACTAGGTCACCTTTGGGAGTATTTTGCTACTCTCTTGTATTTACTGCCTCGCTGTGAATAGAATCTACTTTTGTATCAGCAACTCTTCTTGTGTACAATAATCGGTTTAAGAGCCGATGGCAACGCATCGGCCTTAGAATATACTGATCCGGATCTGAAATAACCCTTCTATTTACTTTACCCTTCCGCCGGCCTTTCAGTCCAACGCAAATCTCTGAAGATTCTGGAATCCAGATCAACTCCGATCCCCTTTTGCTCACAAACCCTAGCCGCAAGATCCTCCCCGGTCCTTGAGACATACATCCGATCTAGAGCCGCCAAACCTAGATCCGCTCTTCAGAGTCTCGATTTAGGATTCCCGATGGCGGAGTCTTCGCGCACCGCTGTGACGCCCTAAAAAAAATTTACCAAGTCAAATCACGCGATTAAAAACCACTCGTCGTCAAACCTTAGCCCTAACCCCTGACCGTATCGCTGTCCCATCCCGCGCCGCCCGGAAGCCTGCCGTCCGCGCGCGGTCACCGCCGCGAATAGCGCCGGCGCAAGTCACTTCCCGCGCAGCACGCGGATTCCGCGCGCGCGTGGCCGACCGGCCGCGGTCGCCGCCACGACCGGCGCCGACACGTGCCTCCTCTCTTTTCTTTTTCTCTCTCCTTTTCTTTTTCCTCCCTCTCCCATTTCTTTTCTTTCTCTTTTCCTTTTCCTTCTTTTCCTTTCTTCTTTCTTTTCCTCTCCTTCCTTCTCTCCTTCTCTCCTGGCTTCCCCTGCCACGAGCCCGCACGCCTCCTCCCCCTGGCCGAGCACCACCGGCCCTCGCCTCCCGGGCCACGGCCCCCCCCCACGCGCAAGCGCACGCCCGAACACCCCTCCTCGCGCGCTGGCCCTTGCCCCGGCCACGCCACGACGCGCGCGCACGCGCCGCGCGTGGCCGTGCGTCGCGCCGCGCCGCCCGTCGCCGCGCCCCCGCCCCTGGCCCATGCGACGTCGCGCCGCCCGCCACTGCCGCCCCGACGCGCCGCACGCCGCCACCATCCTGTGCTCGCACGCACGCCGCGTCACGACATGGGCGAACGGACAAATCGCCATTAATGGCGCCCGCGGAGCCACCGGCCGAGACCCCCCTCCACCGCCCTTCCCTCGGCGTATAAATAGCCCTCCCCGCGCCTCGGCACCCCCACAACCGCGCCATCACCTCCCAGCTCCCTTCCCCGAGCTTCCCCCGCCGCCCCGCCGTGCCTCCGAGCCGCTGCCGCCCCTCCCGTCGGCCGGCCACCTCGCACCACCCCCGCCCGAGGTGAGGCCGGGAATGGGTCCCCTCATTCCCCTCTCCCTCTCCCCCTACCCCTAGCCGCTATTAGGCCCTAGGCCGGCCGGGCATTGGCCGCCGGCGCCCTCCCCCACCCCTCCTCTGTTCTGTGCGGAGGGAGGAGGAAGAAAGGGCCTTTTTGCCCAAAACCCCCTCCCTTTCCTGTATTTCTCCGAAAGAAACCCCCTGTCCACTCCTTTTTGCAAGAGAAACCCTACGCTTTCCGTTATTTCAAAGCGAACCCCTCGATACATAAACCAAGATATATTTGATACTTTTTAGCATGCACAGGGTATTTCTAGGATTAGCAAATAAGCCCTTACCCCCTTTAGATAATTACGAACAAGTCCCTGGACCCCCGTTTAAGCCCTGAAACCACCTTTAGCGCGTCATTTTATGTGCGAAACGACCTCCGATCGACCTGAAACTTTACCACGCCCTTTCTAGTATAGTTTTAGTCATGCCATTAAGAAACCACCCAAAGATATCATCCCTAACTCCGTAACTAAATTATTTCCGATTCAAGCTCAACGATAAAAGCTTTTAGTTCCTTCGCTTGATCGTGTGTCTGTTTGTTTGCGTCGTAGGACACGGAGTGAACGACGAGGTTCCCGACTGCGACCGAGCAACTGAGGACCAGTTCTGCGACCCCGAACCCGAAGGACAGTGCTTCGATCAGGACCTTCCGCAAGGGCTTGACGATGGCAAGTTCAATTCCACCCTTTGATGCATGTTTCTATCCTAGTTTTTATAAACACAACCCAGTGGCCTGTTTTATAAAATTGCATGGTTTTGCGTGCTGGAAACCTGGTAGGATAGTCACCCTAGTTTGAAATAGCTATACTTTGACCGCCTGATTTATAAAGAAAGTACGTGCGTGTGGGAAGGGATGAAATGTGGTTTTGAAAAGTAAGTTAGACGGGATGGATGGCATTTCCGTGTGAATTGCCGTTGGTGTGCTCGTACCTGTGTGGTTGAGCGAGGAAGGGAGATATCCATCTTGTCACCCCTAAGGACCGAGTTGATGTGACATCTCACCTAGCTTCTCGTCGTGCGAACCACTTGACCGTTGTATGGGCAACGGCTTAGCATAAATCCCACTAGATAGCCTGATAGCCACCAGGAGAGCTGAGAGCAACGGGTGATCAAGGAGAAGGGATAAGCTCTGTGTGACTTATGCCCCGGTTAAACCTCGGAGATAGGTCGAATGACCCCTTGATGGATCCCGTGGTGGCTAGTCAGGTCTAGCTAAGGTGGGCAATGTCTTTGTTGGGATCTGCACCGGCACTAAGGTGTCCGTGCTGTGGTACCCCACCTGTGGGTAAAGTTGCACACCTCTGCAGAGTTAAAATCTATTCGAATAGCCATGCCCACGGTATTGGGCAAGTTATGGTGTGGTCACATAACTAGTGTTTCCCTCAGGGAATGGTTGAGCTGGTGTGAGTTGTTTGGAAAGTGTCCGGCAGTTGTGCCGTGTGCTACGGCGGACGGGGAGTCCGGTAGCAGTTTAAAACTTAGATCCTGTGTGGAACAACATCGTGTGCTCCTTGGTATTGGAAAACTTGTTTTGAAAATATTTTCAAAATGAACCCTTGCATATAACCGAGTTTTCCGCAAACAAACCCTAGCCGTACCCTTGGATTGTCCTTTGCATTAATTTCTGTTATACCCCCTCCGCGGGTGTGATTGGACTTGCTGAGTACGTTTGTACTCACCCCATTCCTATTTTTACAGTGGAAGACCCAGACTACTTCCCCGAAGACAACGAGTAGGGTTTCGTCCTGCACCCAGTCTTGCCTGTGGTTGAGGCCACCGCTGGATTCCGCATGGCGCAAGACTCTGATGATTCTCTTTTCGTAGCTAGTGTAGTAGTGTGGGTTCTGGTTGTAATCCTCGCGATAGTGGCGCTTCACTGCCATTACCGCGTAGAGTTGTACGGTGATGTACCATCTGATGTAATAAAAGTGTTATCAGCCTTCTGGGACTGATAAATCAACACTTTTAAGTCTTCCCTGATGGGGGGACGCTTCAACCGCCGCCGCCGTCTTCGGTCTGAAGGTAAACTCCGACCTCCATTAATTTAACACGGCATCCGCAAATTTTACTACGCGGTTAAGTAATTCTTCCCTCGGCAATCTTGTTTTTCTTGGGGTTTTTTCAGGCTTCCGATATCTTCTTGCCGCACCCTTCTTCCCCCAATTCTTTCTGCCTCGGGCCTCGTTCCTATGAGAAACCCATAGATCTGATTTCTTGTGAAACCAATCGAATCCCCTTTGTGAGTCAGGATATAGACTTAGAGTCTTGGTCGGATAGCCTCCGCGCTTGGCCAAATCCCCCTGAAGGCTGGACAGTTTGGTACAACAGAGTAGCGAACGCCTACCAGCCCTTATGGGAATCCATCGGGATAGCCGATGCTCTGTCTCTGTCCCTCTCCTCCCTTGAAAAGATGAGAACCTTCTGAAGACCATCGGCTATTTCTGGTCTGACGCCTTGAATTGTTTTCTCTTCGGACACAGCCCGTTAGCACCAACACTACTGGATGTTGTGATGATCACCGGCTTATACATATCATCAGCCTGCCCTTCCGCTTACAGCCTCTCTGTAGTCCCTTACAAACTGTCTTCCAAAACTGAATGCACTAACTGGAGCACATACCTGAGCCAACACCAGAAAAGCAAGGGCCCTGTATCAGAGAAGGAGCACACGGCCTTTCTAAACCTTGGCTCGAACATTTCCTCTTCTGTGGCCCTTACCTCGCCCCGACCAAGAACTATCTCTCCTTGGCTTATGAGCTGGCCAGGGGTAAATCTGTTGGCCTTGGCAGACTATTTCTTGGGGAACTATACAGATATCTCCACCTAATGACTTCTAGCCTTCTTTCTCAGAAGAAAATCAGAACTGGTGGCCCATGGTGGTTCATCCAGTTGTGGGCTCGTCTTTATTTCCAAAGTTCTGACCCTAATTTCCCTTCCTTAGTCGGCAATTCCTTCCCTGATCTGAGTGGGAGACAGATTAGGTGCACTAGTTTCGGGCAAGCCTTGTACAGCCTCCCTGGCGGAAAATTGAATCCTCAAGATGCTTCCCGTTGGTTCAAGGTTTCCTATAAAGGCCTTGACAATCCAAACTTTCTTCCTTATGCCGATTCCGAAATCTTCGAGAACCCGGCTACCTTCCGTTTGGCCGATATTGCCTATGATGCCGACACTAGGCGCCTTTACTCCATTATGGTTCGGCCCTGCCTCCTCCCAGTTGGTATGAGTACTTCTAATCGTATCCTCAAGCCTGGTTATGAGTTTTACCAGCCGGTTGTAGCGGCCCGGCAGTTTGGTCTTGCGCAGGTGCCTCCCCACTTCGTTCTCCACTTGTTAACGTCAAACAGGGTGGACCTCCCTGATGCTTTGACCACCCAAAGGTGCTACAGCCTGTTTACAGACCTTCCCTTATCTGTTACTGCCAATCTTTCCTTTACTTCTTCGGCTGTCGACTTTGAGGGATGGTGGTCGATGTGGAAAACTCACGTTTTCCGAAGAGCTCTGGGCCCGATGCTGCAGCAGATCCATCCTGAGTATGACATTCCCGCTGGAGAGGTACCGCCTTTTGATTGACGTTTCTTCTTTTAACTTTTGCTAGACCCCTCCTGAATCCGTTTTTTTGTTTCTGCAGCAAGAAGACGGCCCAGAGCCGATGAACGATGATGGATCGCCCTTTTGCTTCCTGGCGGTTGCTCCTGTGGTCCTCTTCGGCAAGAATGCGCCTCCTCCTTCAAAAAGCGTGATGCAGATTCAGCCGAGCACCGTTAAGTTGACCCCCAAGTGAAAACGACTTTCAGAAGCTATTGCCCCCCGGGCTCGCGCTAAGACGAGGAAGATTCTTGTCAGAAAGGTCCGGAAGGAAGCTACGCCGTCTTCCCCTATTCCGTCATCTCCAGTCACCAACCAGAATTGGCCCCTCCTCCCGCTTTGCAATCGGACTTTTGTTCATGTCTCCTTTAACGATGCTCTCTTCTTTTGTAGCCTGCCGTTGTAGAAGTCTCCAGCGGGGAGGAGCCCCCATGCCAGAAGGGCTCAACTTCGGAGGTGCCAGAGGACGTGGATGCGCCCATCAGGGCCTTGATCACTCTTCGTGATCCTGGTGCAACAGTCTTGGAGGATCCTTCCGCATCAGCTGTTGTCCCAGCTGCTTCGCCAGGCCCGCAGGCGCCGGTCGTGACTTCATCCCCTGTTGGCCCCTGTTTGGAAGAACCCTCTACCGCCTCAGCCACTGCCGATTCCCCTATACGAGAGGTACGTCCCGCGGAGCCGACCACCATCTCATCGGCTGTTACTCTCGCAGAGCCGACTGTTGCCCCGTCGGCTGTCGCCTCTTCTTCCGGAGGTGCGGTTCATACGGCCTCTGCTGCCATCGTTCATCCTTCGGAAAGGATGCACCCCCGGGAGCCGATCGTCCCTTCGTTGGCCATCGCTACTTCCTCTTCAGGACAGGTATGGCTTTTTCTTCGTAATTACTTTGGTCTTCTCCCGCGATGCCTTGTTTACCCTCTTTTCCTCCAGAACCTGGATCCTTCAGAGCTCCTTGCGTTTGATCCTGCCACGATTGGGTCGACCATATTGGAAGCCGATGACTCTCCCTCGGGCCCGACCAGTACTGCCGATCAGCTCCTCCGCGTGAAGGATCTTCTATCGGGTCCGATCTCCACCCTGATTCAAGATTCCAGTGCAGTTAAACGGATCCTTGACGAGGTTAGTTCCCAGCTCCCTGTGAGCCTCCAGGCCAAGCTCTTGCCGGCCGGGTACCTTTCTTCCTTCCAAGCGAAAGTGGCAGAAGCTCGCCGCAGGATCAAGACTCGGCGTTCCCAATCGCTCCTAAGGACCATCATCGCTGAGATGTGTCAGTCGATCAACAAGAAGAAGGCCGCACTCGACGCAAAGGTCGACACATCTGCTGCTGCCCATCGGCTTCGCCTCTTGGAGAAAGAACTGGAAGATCTTGAAGCCAAAGTCCGGGCCACCAAGCAGCGCATCCAGGAGGAGAAGGATCTCATTGCGGGTTCCAAGCAGGAGGCAGAAGCTTTGACTGCCGAGTTGAAGACGGACTTGGCCGAGCTGAGCAGCTTGAGCAAACAAGTGGTGCCGGGGGCGGACGAAGAGGATGAAGCGGTACTTGCTGAGGTTGACCGTATCCGCCTTGATGCTATCACTGCTATTGACGCTTTCCTTCAGTAGTCCTGTCTAAGATAAACTTTGTATCTTTATGTAGTGAACCTATTGTGTTTTCATGTAGTGAACCTAGAGTCGAAGGTGACACATCGGCTGTTTGATAATTTGTGATGCTTGATTGCCATAAGCAGAACTTCTAAAGTCGATGGCACCGCATCGGCTGTTCTAATCCTTTCTATTAATGTACGGGCTGGTCAACGCTCATCGGCCCTTTTCCCGTTTCCTGTCTTGCCAACGCCAACGTCGTTGATTCAGCCTTTGCCCCCCCTTCTTAGCTTGCTGGTTGCATCGGCTTCTTGCCTGATGGGTGCCATCAGCTTCACTGTTTGTTAGCCCACATACTTGGGAAATATTTCTTAAGGTGTTGGCCGTTGACTGCTACTGGAAATTTGACGCCGTCCAATTCTTCAAGCATGTATGCTTTCCCGGGTAGGACCTGGTCAACCCTGTACGGCCCGTGCTAGTTTGGGGACCACTTGCCATATGCTGCATCTTTGGCTCCCAACGGTAATACTGCTTCCCAAACCAAGTCTGCTACTTGAAATTCCTTTGGCTTAACCTTTTTATTATATGCGTGGGCTACTTTAGCCTTATTCTCCTTAATCTTCTCTAGTGACCATAGCCTGAGTTCCGTGAGATCCTCCACATTATCACTCATCAGGGTAGCATATTCTTCAGCGGATAGGTCATTCTGGAATTCTATGCGCCTGGACCCGGCTGTAACTTCCCACAGTAACACGGCTTCCTGCCCGTAGACCAAATGATAAGGGGAAGTTTTTGTCGCCCCATGACAAGATATACGGTATGCCCATAATGCTTCTGACAAGACTTCGTGCCAGCGTCTGGGGTATTCATCGATCTTCCTCTTAATCAACTTGATAAGGCTCTGATTGGATGCTTCAGCTTGCCCATTCGCCTGGGCGTAATAAGGAGACGACCTGATCAGCTTGATACCCATATCGGCGGTAAACTTCTTGAATTCTTCTGAAATAAAAACCGAGCCACCATCTGTCGTTATAGTCTGCGGGATCCCAAATCTGTGAATGACATGTTCCTTGACGAACTGAATCACATCTTTGGATGCTACTGACTTCATCGGGATTGCCTCTACCCACTTGGTGAAATAATCTGTAATAGCTAAAATGAACTGATGACCCTTGCTAGACGGAGGATTGATTTTGCCGATCATATCCATGCCCCAGCCTCTGAACGGCCATGGTTTAATAATGGGGTTCATTACAGACGCTGGTACCATCTGGATTTTTCCGAACCTCTGGCATGCTTGACATCCTTTATAATACATAAAACAATCTTCAAGCATACTGGGGCCAGTAGTATCCTAACCGCCTGATTAGCCACTTCATCTTGTGAGCTGACTGATGGGTCCCGCACGTTCCTTCGTGCACTTCATGCAGGAGCCGATTGGACTCGGTTGGCCCTAGACATTTGAGCAACAACCCCTCCAAGGTCCTATAAAACATATCATCTCCTATCAGGACGTACCTCATGGCTTTATATCGTATCTTCCTGGGTGCCCCCCGAGCCGAATCCTTCAAATAGTTGAAGATATCGGCTCTCCAATCTCCCTGGTCCAGGAAGTACACCTGATGTCTTGACCCATTGGCTTTGTATCCTGAAGCCAGCTGCGCGAGATCATTGGCCTCTGCATTCCGAGCTCTAGGTATCCAATAAAAATTTATATACCTGAACTGGGCTATCAGTTCCTGGCATTGCACCCACAACGGAAATAATAGCTCACTTTCGCACCTGTAGTCCTCTGTGAGTTGGGAGATTACCAATTTTGAGTCTCCGAAGACCTCCACAGCTTCAGCTCCGGCCTCCAGAAGCAATTCCATGCCTTTACGCACCGCCTCATACTCTGCAAGGTTATTAGTACAAGTAGCGGGTAACCTGATCGAGAAAGAGTACGTTGCCCTCCGAGGCGATACCAGCAAGATGCCGATTCCACATCCATCTCCACAGACAGATCCGTCGAAGTACATAGCCCAGGCTCGTACGGAAAGCGCTACTATATTGGTATTAACCCTCTCAGCAATGAGATCTGCCAATGCTTGCCCTTTAACTGCCTTCGCGGGTTGATATCGGATGTCGAACTCGGATAATGCAAACATCCATTTTCCCAATCGGCCTTTCAACACAGGAGCCGATAGCATATACTTTATAACATCCGATTTGCAGATGATGATTACCTCAGCCGATAGCAGGATATGGCGAAGCTTGGTGCACGTGAAAAATAAACAGAGGCAAAGTTTTTCCATGTCAGAGTACCTTGTTTCGGCATCCAACATCCTTCTGCTGAGATAAAACACCACCCTCTCCTTGCCATCGTATAATTGCACTACCACCGAAGCAATGGAGGTATCACCGACCGATAGATATATGTAAAATGGCCTGTCTTGCTGTGGCGGCATCAACACAGGTGGTCTCGACAAATATTCTTTGATCTCTTCGAACGCCCGTTGTTGTTCTGCCCCCAGCGGAACTCTTCATTGGTTTTGATTTTCACTAATTCCATAAAGGGTTCGATCCGCCCAGACAGGATAGAAATAAACCTCCTGACGAAGTTAATCTTGCCAATAAGTTGCTGGAGTTCCCTCTTGGTAGTGGGTGGCACCATAGTACGCACGGCTTCCTGACTTTTCAGGCCAATCTCTATCCCTCTTTCATGAACCAGGAAACCCAAAAACTGCCCAGCTGTTACACCAAAGGTGCATTTTTTTCGGATTGATCCTGAGCCCGAACTTTCTAGTTCATTCCAGGACTTGCCGTAGATCATCCAGGTGCCCTTCGACTGATGCGGACTTTACCACGACATCATCGATGTAGATTTCTACCATATTGCCGATTAGGTCATGGAAGATGTGGTTCATGGCACGCAGATATGTTGCACCGGCATTTTTCAATCCGAAGGTCATAACCACGTACTCGAACAGTCCCACTGCTCCGGGTACTCTGAACGCCGTTTTGTGTATATCTTCGGGGGCCATGAAAATCTGATTGTACCCAGCATTACCATCCATGAAACTCAAAATCTTGTGGCCTGCAGCCGCATTGATTAATATTTCTGCAACAGGCATTGGATATTCATCCTTCGGAGTGGCCCTATTAAGATCTCTGAAATCCACGCAGACCCGCCACCGGCCATCTTTCTTTTGTATGGGTACGACACTTGAAATCCATTCGGCATATCTGCAAGCCCTGATAAACCCAGCTTCTATCATTTTCTCTATTTCCTTTTTTACTTCGACCAAGACATCGGCTTTCATCTGACGTATCTGCTGTTGGAACGATCGGAATCCACTTTTGAGAGGGAGCCGATGCTCCACTATGCTTCTATCGAGCCCAGGCATCTTTGTATAATCCCAGGCAAAGCAATCGGCATATTCCTTTAATAGAGTTATCATCGGCTCTCGCAAAGACGGATGCAATTTCTTACTAATGAACGTTGGCCGCGGCTTATCCCCAGGACCAATATCTATTTCCTCAAGTTCATCAGCCGATGTGAAACCGTATCCTAACTTCCCGTCCTCCGTTAGATCAATGCTACAGACAGGAAAAGAAGATAACAAAACGATTTCCAGCCGATCGTTAGTATCGGCCGATCCACATATTTCATTACTTTCCAAGTTTTTATGAAAAGAATCAGGCCGGCTATCAGCGCTAGCCATCCCATAACACCTATGTAAAATACCTATCACCAAAAATTCATTTTTTTTGGGGCCGATTGCGCGAATCGGCCTCAATAGGTACATTATTATGACTTTCTTCACGCAACTTTTCTATTCTGTAAGGCCAGTGGATAAGACCAGCCTTACTCCATTTTTTGTAGCCTCGATACGATCACACCCTTCTAAGCTCATCCCTGAAATCGGCTCTTGATCCTCCGCATCCCAGATGCTCATGGCAGCATGCGAAATCTCGATTGAGTCGTCTGCCTGAACTACTTCCACTTCATCTCCATCCCACTGGATCAAACATTGATGCATTGTAGAGGGGATACAACAGTTGGTGTGAATCCAGTCCCTGCCGAGTAAGATATTGTAGGTGCTTTTGCTGTTGACGACAAAGAATGAAGTCGGGACGGTCTTGCTTCCGATGGTGAGATCTACACTGAGGACACCCTGAGCTTCTGAAGTCTGCCCGTTAAAGTCACTTAACGTGACATTAGTCTTGATCAAGTCTCTGGTGGATCGCCCCAATCGGCGCAGAACAGAATATGGCATAATGTTGACTGCCGCTCCCGTATCCACCAGCATTTTATTAACGGGCTGACCATTGATATACCCTTTAAGATACAATGCCTTTAAGTGCTTGTAATTATTGGCTTGCGGCTTCTCGAATACCACCGGCCGTGGTCCCAAATCAAGCTGGGCTACCGATGGCTCTTCATAGGTCCGAGCATGGAATTCTGCAGGAAGCACGAAAACCATGTGTGTATCAGCCGATACCTTCTTATCGGCTTTTGTTGACTTGGGCCGCCATTCTTTCCTTGAAGCGCGCGGCTTCTTTTCCTGCTCATAATGAACTTGTTCTGCCAGATCCGGTCGCGCTTTCTTCAATGTCTCGATGTATCTGGCCTCAGCTTCCTCCAAACTTTGTAGCCTCTGAACCCTACGCTTTTGTGAACGGTTTAGTCCATCCGGGCACCAACGTGGGCGATGATACCTATCCTCCTCTTCATCTTCCCTTCGTGGTGATCGAACCCGCTCTTGCTGAGTTGGCGCAGGTCCTAACCGCCAAAACCGATTCCCTTGCCTCTGTCTTCATAGATCCACATTCTGGGCAGTCCCTGACAGTAGGCAGTCGGTTCATACCGGAATCCCAACAGTACCTGAAGAATGGGCAGTGCCAATGATCACGAGTATCTTCATGCTTCCTCAAACGCTTCCCGGTGCGATGCTCATATTCCTCATCTTCAGATTCCCGCCGGAGGCACTGCTGGTACTGATACTCATATTTCCTGAGAAGGTCAGAAGAAGTTGGACGTTGATTCCTTACATACCTTACTCACTCTTCTGTGATATATTCTTTTTTCTCCTTTTGGGGCCGATTGCTGGGATCAGCCTCTTTATTGTTGGCCTGGTGTCGCGATGCCATCCCTGCCATGTTAATGCCGAGCGCGAAGTCCAACTGTCGCATTGCAGACCGGTCATGATGTTCCACCATGTTTACACCAGGAAAAGGCTGAGTGTCTATCTTCATGGCGGTCTTGCCCAGGATCAATCGGCCCTGTTCAATAGCCGATTGGATTTGCCGACGGAGCTCCTTGCAATCACTCGTGTCGTGAGTAAAGGAGTCATGCCATTTACAATACGATCTTCCTTTTAACTCCTGTGCCGTGGGAAGTTTATGTCCCTCTGGAAACTTCAACTGCTTTTCTTTCAGTAATAAGTCGAAAATTTGTTCGACCTTACTCACATCAAAGTCGAATCCTTTTGCAGGACCAGTTTGCTTCAGCCATTTACAAGGCACAGCATTTGCGCCACGAGCCCACTCAGCAACCGATACCTCTAGTTCCTCTTCCGAGTTATCGGCTTCTTCCGTGTCGGCTACCGCTACTTGACGCTTAAACTTATCTTGGTATAACTCGGGATGACGCTGCTCATATGTCGACAGTTTCTGGACCAGATGCGCCAAAGAGGTGAATTCCAGTTGAAAAGCCAGATCTCTAATCGGCTTTAATAATCCTACTGATGCTAATTCGACAGCTTCTTTTTCTGAGAATCCGTGTTGAATAGCACCTGTTCTTCATTTCTCTGAAGCGTCGAATAAACTCTGCTAAGGTCTCACCACGCTTCTGTCGGAGCTGCACTAGATCGGCAATTCCTGCTTCCGCAGCCTCTGAATGATACTGAATATGGAATTGCTCTTCCAGCTGCTTCCAGGTACGGATGGAGTCAGGACCTAATGACGTATACCATCCAAAGGCCGGTCCTGTAAGCGACTGCGAGAAGAACCTTACTCCGCAATGGATCTGATACAGAAATTATACCCAACTGTGCTAAATATCGGCTCACATGCTCGATAGAGCTAGAACCTTCTGCCCACTGAATTTGGTAAACTCGGGGAGCGATACTTGGGTGGTATGGGATTAAATCATAATCACCTGGATATGGCTTAGTATAGCCGATCGCTCTCCTCTTTGGTAATATGTCGAACTGATCCCTTAGGATAGTGCTGATTTGCTCCGCTGTTTGTGCCTAGGGGCCGAGTGCATACTGTCATGGCTCGGCCCGGTAGCATAAGTTGCTAGCCATGCTTGTTTGTCCGCATCAGCTCCAGAAACCCCTCCAATTGCTTTCTGTACAGAATGTACCGGGTTGTTGCTGTCCGGTATGTATGCACACACATAACCATGTGGGATCTCCTTGGGTGGCTCACTGAAAAACTGGTGATCCATGGGATCACCACCTTCTTTGTAAACCACGTAAGCTGGAGCACCATGAGATTCTGCAGCTGCAAGTGTATAAGGTAACGGTGGTCTGGTTTGGAACGGCAATTCTCCTCTATGGCTCCCCAAGGTAGGTCCAGTTGGGGAATGTTGATGCTTCATAATCTCCTGGACCACAAGCAGAGCCACTCGCTCGAAAGCATTAACCAAACTTTCCGAATGTCGGTGCAATGATGAGCCACCGCATAATTCACTTCCTGACGCAGCGCTCTAGTACGATCTTCAGATGGAATAGATAAGTCTACCCCATCAAGAGCACCTTCAGGTGAAAATCCCTTCCACCTGACACCATGGCTGCGAGTCCTTTCGAAAGAGCTGATGAGATCGGCTTCAAACTGAGTCTTGATTTCATCGTACCTCTGCTTATGTTCAGCAGAGAGTTCCTCGTAAGTGATCGGATCGTCCCTTGACTTCCTGCTGACCACTGCTGACAGAGTCGACGAAGATGACGAGGTCGATGAAGATGATGTAAACGCCGATGACGAAGTCGATGAAGAAGGTCCCACTGGGCGTGCCAGAATGTGTTGTCGTCGAAACCCACCGGCGAGCAACGACAGGCAACACGAGGAGCGGGAGGCTTCCGGGACGGCTGGTGGGCCCGGTCCCTCGGTCAACGGCCCAGCGATCTGGCGCGCACCCTGGCTTGGAGTTGCTAGGCGTGCCACCTGATCCTGCACCCGATCAGGAAGGTGTGATTCGTGAGATTCCTGTAAGCACAGACACTTGCAAAGATTAGTCCGAGCCGTGATCGGCTCATCGCTCCTCCCCGGTATCGGCTATAAAGAGCCGATTGCATCAATACCGGATCGGATCTTCGGGACAGATAACGTACGTATATAATAATGAGATAAAACTTGCTCTATAGATATCAATCTAATCCAATCTACGATAACTAAGCCCTCACTACACGATCGGAACATCCTACACGTGATTGAGCCTAACGAATACGCAAAGCATCGAAATAAACAACCTAAACAGAGATCCTTAAAGCAGCTAAAGAGCCAATTCCTAAGGAAACCTCTACTCAGGCTAAGATCCGATACTAACATACTGCCGGAACTTTCAACTCGTTTGCAAGGCCTAATCGTGCACATATTGAACTAAATCCCTAATAAATAGAACTAGCCATAACAGATCGGATTATCAATATAAACAAAGCAAGGCCCGGCCATTGCATCCATGATCAGACACAATGATCACGGAGCGCGCAAGAATAATGAACAGAGCATGATCACGATACAAATAAAATAACATTACTCTATGCGCGCT